>NW_004444215.1:789095-820586 GCF_000243295.1 Trichechus manatus latirostris
TTTTTTTTTGTTCCTCTTACTTTCCTGTGCTGAATTCCTTCTGTTTGTGGATTTTTTTTCATTTATTTTGTTTTTGTAAGTTTTGTTTTTACTGAGACTTTATGTTTTTCCTCTTTATTTTGATGAGTAGGTTTGTTAAGTTTCCTTGTGGTTACAATGAAATTTACCCTTAGCTTTCTAAGTTTGAAGCAGTCTGTTATTACTTGGAACCCTTTGCCTTCTTCTCCATTAAAAGGTTCTATACATACACCGTTTGTTCCCTCTTTTATTGTTCTGATGTTGTTGTCATTTACGGATTAATAGCTCTGATTCCCTGTTGTGTTTCTTTTGGTTTTGGATAGTCCTTGAGAGTTCATTTCCTAGATTAACATCTGGCTGGTATGATTCTGCATCCTAGATTCAGCCTGTGAGATAATGTTGTTTGTTCTCAGATCAAAGGACTCCCTTTAATAATTCTTGTAAGTTTGGTTTGGTTTTTACCTTGTCCCTTAATTTTTGTTTATCTGGAAATGACCTAATTTCACTATCATATTTGAATGAAGAGTTTTGCAGAATATATTATTCTTGGCTGGCAGTTTTTTTCTTTCAAGGTTTTATATATATCATCCCACTGCCTTCTTGCTTGCATAGTTTTTGCCGAATAATCTGAGCTTAGTCATATTGTTTCTCCTCTGTATGTGACTTTTTGTTTTTGTAGAGCTGCTCTCAGGATTCTTTGCTTGTCTTTGGTTTTGGTGAATGAGATTATGGTATGCCTTGGTTATTTTCTTTTGGAGTTTATCCTATATGGGGTTTATTGAGCTTCTTGGATGGCCAGCTTTTCATCTTTCATGATACTGGGGAAGTTTTCTGTCAGCAGATCGTTAATGATCCTCTCTGTGTTTTTTGTTTTCTTCCCCTGTTCTGTAACTCTGATCACACGCAGACTTTTTCTTTTCATTGTATCCCACATAATTCTCAGGGTCTCTTCATTTTTCTTTATTCTTTTTTCTGATTTTTCCTCAAACAGAGTTGTATCCAAGTGTTTGTCTTCAATTTTGCTGATCCTGTCTTCCACCATTTCAAACCTGTTCCTCAGCCCTTCTATGACACTGTCCATTTCTGAAATCTTGTTGTTTGCCTTTCGGATTTCTACTTGTTGTTTTTGTATGATTTCTAGTTGTGAATTTATCTTGTCATTTTGTTCCTGCATTATTTTCCTGAAGTCTTCCTTTTTTTATCTGTATTTTCCATGAATTTGTCTGCCTTTTCCATGAATTTGTCTTCTTTTCTCATTTTTGTCTGCTTTTTGCTTCAACTCTTGGATATCTCTGAATATTAGAGATTTGAAATCCCTATCAGGTAGTTCTAGTGCCTTTTCTTCTACTAGAAGGTCATCTGGTGTTTTATTTTGTACACCTACTGGAACCATCCAGTCCAGTTTTTGTAAATGTTTTGATATTGTCTGCTGTCTTCACGGCATTCAGTAGTTATTTTTCTCGTTTATTGATTGTAGATTTGTTTGTTTTGTCCTTGTTTTTTTTTTATTTGGCTATGTCTGAGAAGGCGGGCTGTGTGTTCTTTGTTGTTTGCTCATCTGTGGGCACAATACTTTTTGCCTCCTTCTCCAATTGGCAGGGTCAGTCTTTCACATATGGTACAGCAGGGCAGGTCTATCTGAAGAGGAGTTACTGGGACAGGTTGTTTTTGGCACTTACTACAGCCACCAGGGCGGGTCGGTAATCAGTGCAGGACAGGTTCCAGTAGGCCGTGCCTGTGCTGCTTGGTGGTGTGATGTCAAGTGCACAGTACAGGTAGGCTGGATGTAGTGGGGAGATTGTTATGTGTGGAGCTAAGATGGATATGGGAGAGAGGAGAGAGGAACAGGAACCAAAAACATACAAACAAACAAAAAAAAGTGCTAGGGGAGCTTGCCTTTGGAGTGGAGAGATGAGCGACTATGAAATGGAGAAAAACAAAAAGGAGAAGAAAAAAAGTAAAGAAAAATGAATAAATAAAAACTAGAAACAAAGAAGAAAAGAAAAGCTTCCAGGGATCCCTCTAGTGTGGCTTCAAGATCTGGGGAAGTTGCTTCCAGGCCATGAAATACAGCCTGGCTAGAAGGGGTAGAGGTGTCACTCAGCACCAGGTATTCAGGGGACAGGAAGAGAAGGAAAGTATAGAGAAACGAGAAACCGAGTAATGAAGAAAGACAAAGAGGGAAATCAAAACAAAACAAATAAAAAAAGAACAAGAAAAAACCTCAAAGAAAAACAGAAAAAAATGTCCCCAAAAAAACAAGAAAAAAGAAATGCTCTCAGGGATCCCTCTGCGTGTCTGCACAAACTGAGGATGTATGTCCCAAGCTGCGCAGTACTGCCAGGCTAGAATGTGCTCCCAATTCAAGAAAAGAAAAAGAAAACAAACTAATAATTCAAAACAAACAAACAAAAAGCCCCGGCATCCCACCAGTGTGGCAGCATGGGCCGGGAAGCAGTTTCACATTCTAGTGGCATTTCACAGCCTTTCAGAAAGAAGCAAAGATGGCGCTGGGAGCCAGATATTTGAGAGAAAGGAGTGGGAGGTGGTGAGAGGTAAGGAAGAAATCTAAAGAAGCGGAAAAAAAGGAACACCAGCAGCCAATAAATGGCACTTAGGGAGCCGGCCAGTGAGGGCAGGTGGAATCCAAGCAACACTGGAGTGAAGCTTGTGCTTCCCAGCCAAGAGACTGTGGCTGCAGGAAGCAGAGGAGGCTAAGTGGGGGTGAAGAAGGGTGGGGGTGGGAAAGCCTATATCGCTGGTTACCAGTTGTTCTGTCTCCTGCTGGAAGCTCTGTGAAGCTGCTTTCTAGTACCCCCTGTTCGCCCTTCTCTGATAGGAATCCAAGCTAGCGGATCCGTGCTGCATTAGCTGATAGAGGATCTCTGCATGTATCTGTCCTCACTCTCTGTTCTCTGTCAGTTTCTTATTCCATTCAGTACTTGGCCGAGTTCTTTATTTTTTCATTTGTTGCTTAGGGTTTCAGGATTGCCGTTTTCTCTGTTTGGCTTAGTTTTTCGGATCTTTGCTGTGGAGGGACGGTGTGGTGCTTCTGTTTATAGCGCCACGTTGCCCAGAAGTCTAGGCTGTAAATCTATGGGAGCAGATCACCAGATCTTTTCTTCCTCAGCGAGGCTGGTGAGTTTGAACTGCCAACCTTTCAGTTAGCAACCAAGCACCAATCAGAATTGTGCCAATCAAAATTGACTTAACAGGATACAACAACAACATACAATTTTAGGTTTACAGGTTTTTTGTTTGTTTTTTTATATGTTTTAGTGCTTTAAAAATGTTGTTTCACTGTCTTCTTACATTATTTCCAGCAGAAATCTTTTGTCATCCTTACTTTTGTCCCTCTATTCATAACGTCTTTTTTTCATTGTCTTCTTTTAAGATTTCCTCATTATCACTGTTTTTCAGAATTTGTTAATGATGTGCCTTGGTGTAGTTTTCTTTATGCTCTTTGTGCTTGGTGCTTACTGAGCTTTTTGGATCTATGGGTTTATACTTTTCATCAGATTTAGAAAAAATTGGCTATTATTTAATCATGTAATTTTTCTGCCTACTCTCCTTTTTCAGAGGCTCTAATTCTGTGCATATTAGGCCCCTTTAAATTGTTCCACAATGCAGTGATGCTCTGATGGTTTTTAAATTCGCTTGTACCTCTGCTTTTGATTTTGGATGGTGTCTGTTTCTATGTCTTCATGTTCACTAATTTTTTTTCTGCAGTATCTAATCTTCTGTTAGTGAAGCCCATTTATTGTAATTTTCATTTTACACATTGTAGTTTTCATCTGTGGAAGTTCAGTATGTGTCTTTTATATCTTTTACATCTCTACTTAACTTTTCGACCATATGGGATACAATTATAATCACCATTTTAATTTTCTTGTCTGCTAATTCTAACATCTGTGCCAGTTCTAGGTTTGTTTAACTAATTGGTTTTTCTTTGTTGTGGGTTGGGTTTTCCTGGTTCATTGTAGGCTTGATAATGTTTGTTTGGAACCAGACATTTTCTTGCATTTTACCTTTTCAGATTCTAGATATTTTTGTATTCCTGTAGATATTGTTTTTCTTTATTCTAGGATGCAATTAATTATAAACAGTTTGAGCCTTTTGGGTCTTTCTTTTAAGATTTGTTAGGTGGGACTGTAGCATTGCTCAGTTTAGGGCTAGTAATTCTCCACTTCTGAAGCAAGACCTTACTCTGTGCTCTACACAATGCCAGGTGAATTATGATTTTTTTTTTCTAGTCTGGCTTGTGGGAGCAGGTACTATTCTAGGCCCTGTGTGAGTGCTATGTTCTTCCTTCTCATCTTTTCTGTTAGTTCCATCCCTGGCCTCGAGTAGTTTCCTCACATATATGTGCTGATCAGTGCTCAGCTGAATGCTTGATGGGTACCCTCTATAGATCTCTGGAGTTCTTTCTCTGTGCATCTCTCTCCTTTCAAATACTCTGCACTATGAACTTTAGCTGCCTTGGTTTTCCCAGACTCTCAGCTCCATTCCCTCAACTCAGGGATACTGTCAGGCTCTTCCTAGCTCCCCCTCCATGTTTCACACCTTGGAAGCTCTCTCAAGGCAGTGCGATGGAACAATCATAGTGCTCATCACCTTTGTTTACTGTTTCTCTGAGACCACTATCCTTTGTTGTCTGATGTCTTGAAAACTGTTGTTTCATATACTTTTGTTTTCACAGGTGGTAGAATAAATTCAGTCCCCGATATTCACTTCATCTTGGCCAGAAGTGGAAGTCCCAATTTTACTTAATTTTAAATAAATTTTACATTTAAATATCCACATAATTGTTTGAATAGTATAGTTCTAGAAGATTACAGGAGTTCAGTGTGGCTGAAGTGCAGAAATCAAGGAGTGTGTCACCAGATGAAACTGGTCCAATCAGGTTCTCTGTACTGGATTCAAGTTATATGCCACCCCACCTGACTTCCAGACCCTAGGTCATTTTGTCAATGAAAAGCTCCATCTGCCACTGCTATTGCCTTATGGTCTAACACTGCCAGTTGTTTCAGTCACCTCCCCTTAGGGTGAAGGTTAGTGCTCCATGGAGTTTCTGGTGGAAGTTACAAGCACTGATCTTTCTAGACATGAACCAACTGGACTCAACAGGGCTCTGGTCCCTCCTATCACTTCCAGACTCAGAAGAAGTGCCTTGTAGAATATGGGATCTCATTTTCCTAATGGATACCTGAGGGGCCGGCTAACACAACCTGAAAGTGCAGACAGTTAACAGCTTCTGAGTTGAATTTTCGACTATAAGCAACAGGAGATAGGATGGACCATTCTGAGGCAAAGTGGTTCTATTCATCCTGATCATAGATGTCCAATGTGACTGAAGAACTAGCTGAGCTCTTATAAAATTGTGGCCAGCTCCAGAGTTTATCCTCTGATATTTGTTTTCCCTTCTTTCTTACTTTACTTTCCTGTTCCCCTCATTCTGGCTGTCCTAGGACTGAATCTCTAAATAAAGTCTAAGGATGTAAATTTGCCTCAGATATTGGTTTTCAGGCAACGTAGATAATGGTCAGAATTTAGGGCTTCTGGTGAGCCCCTGGAGTATATTGGGCAGGAGAGTGATAAGTGTGCACTTTAGAAAGTGCACACTGGCTGCTGACTGGAGAATGGATTTCAGGGGATAAGAGTAGATAGAGGCAGTAAACCCAAGTAGGGGACTGTTTCTACAGTTTTTGTCAGAGATGGCATATGCTTGAACTAGAGTGGTGGTGGAATAAGGGAGAAGCTAATATATTGGAGGGAGATTCAGAAGGTAGAATAAAACGTAATTTATGATTGAGTAGGTGAGAGGGAGGAGGATGAGTGAGGAGTCATAAAGGAATCACAAGTTTCTGGCTTTAATAACTGGGTGAATGCTCTTGTCATTGTCTGAGATGGGGGAGACTGTGGAGCAGACAGTTGAGGGGAGAAGAAGGATTTGAGTTTGAACATGTAGAATTTGGGGATACTATAGGCCATCAGGAGCCCTGGTGGCACAGTGGTTAAGGGCTCAGTCTGCTAACCAGAAGGTCAGCAGTTTGAATCTACCAGCAGTTCTACTGTCCTATAGGGTCGCTATGAGTCGGAAAGGACTCGATGACAACGGGTTTGATTTTTTTTTTGTATGGACCATCAGATAGGATGGATTTAGTTCTGCCCTCATGGGAATCAGCATGCATTGATCAGTTTCCTAGTTATTACTGAACATTTGGGTGTGTGTGTGTGTGTGTGTGCGGGCGCACGCACACGTGGTGGGAGGGAAGGACACTGAAAGGGAGAGAGTAGGTGGTCCATCTTGTTAAAGATGTGGAAAATAAGGCACAGAGAGAGCCAAGTGACTAACACACAAACACATGGCAAAGTTGAGAATTGAACACTGGGCTCCAGGTTCTGGGTGCAGGTGGGGCCAACATTTACTGCTCTTGGAGCTTCTGGCTTGAGAGCCACTGTGAGCTCACTGCCTTTCCTGTGGCTCACATGGGCTCTCTCTCTACTGTCACAGGCACAGGGCCTGGGGCTCTTGTGTGTTTGGTATTTCCCAGAGTTTAGGTCGCTTGGACTGAAAAAATTTTTTAAATATTTTACTTTGTTTTCTGTCCCTTAATTCCCAAAGATGCTTGCAGAAAGTGAAGGATACCACAGCACTTAAGAGAAAAAGGGGACTCTGAAACCCACAGCAGAAAGTAGAGCTCCAGCTGTGGTTGCTGTGGCTCTCTTAATGTGGCAGTCTGAGCTGTGCCACCCCCATGGTACCACCACAGGCTCTTGAGAAGCAAAAAGCAGCCTAAAGTCCACCTGGGGCTTCTCTGCCTCATTTAGTTAGGCCTTGGCTCAGCAACATTCTCTCCCTCCCAAGGAGTCCCCAGGCTCAGTCTATTCATCAGGACCCTGTATGGAGCTTCAAGGATTTAGGTTTAATGCTGAGGACAAGTCTCATCCCAGATATAAAGCTTGAGGCTTTCAGGCCCACACTGCAGGCAACTATGAGTCAGGGCTAAGTTATTACTCAGGACAAGTTGTTAAAGATCCAGGGATTGAAATTATTTGTACCTCTGCCAAGCACAGCTCTCTGTCTGGAAGAATCCAGGCTGTGTCTTGAATGGGTGAGTAATTCTCTGTCCACACTGAAGCAACATCCGTAGACAGGGTTCAACTACTTGTGTAAATAGACTGATAAGATAGAGACTTGGTGCACTGTCCTGCACATTTGCGTGACCCCCAGGCCTCTCCACATGCCCACTTGTTAGTCTCATAGCCCAGGAACTGGTCCCAAGTTGAATCATCCTGGGAAAAAGGGACATAGTCTTGGGTCTTAGCTAGACGATTTTGGTTTGATTCAAAGCCATAGACATTTGTGAAGTCACTATTCGCTGCTCTGCTTGGCACACTGCCATGGATCACACCTAGTCCTTGCCATATTGATGCTCACAGTGTGGAGGCACAGGTAAACCTGTAGCCAGCTAATTATCCTATAAGACAGATAAGTTCTCTGAGCTACAAATTACTCTGGCAGTCAAAATAACCAAAGAGATTGAAATCCAGCAAGATGTCTTGGGTGAGGTAGCATTTGAGCTGAGCCTTTCAGGTAGCAATTCTTTAGACAAGCGGAGACTGTACTTCATTCCAGGAGGAGATAACTGTGTAATCAAGACAAGGAGGTGATAAAGTACAGAGTAGTTAAGTGTGAAGAGGTGGGAAGGGAGGGGATGCAACAGGCAGGGAGGACATCGTACCAAGGACCTTGCAGCCACACTGTCTTGTATGTTGTTCAATATGTACCCATGAGCCAAGGAAGGTGTTTTAATTCTATCAGTGTAGACAGAGATGTGATGATCAAAAAGGCCTGTGTTTTGGCAAAGTCACTCTAGAGAACAGAGCAAGAGGAGAGAAAACAGAATTAGAGAGTTCTATTTGAAGAGATAGCTGGATTTCAGCAAGCATTGAAGAGGGTCTGCTCTGAGGCACTGGCAGTGGGGTTGCAGAAGGGAGGGCAGATTCAAGAGAGTGAGGAGATAGGGTGGACAGGATTTGCCCCCTGGTTACAAAAGAGGGAGAGGAAGGAGGGAGGCAGTTCCCAGGATGCCCTTCAAGAATCGCACGGGAGGATAAAGGCACCACCCCTTGGGTGGGGAGCCTGGAGGAACAGTAGAGTAGGGAGAGGTGATGGGCTCAGGTTTGGCCACATGGAAATGGGCTGTGTCTGTGGGGCAGCCAGGTGCACAGTAGGCAGTTGCCCATGTGGGCCTTTCCAAGAGAGAAAGGGCCCATACAGAATCTTCACATTCTTTATATTAATCTGGCCCGTTGCACTGAACTGCTAGTGCTGGTGCTAGCTGGGGACTTGTTTGCTTTTATCCAGCAGGGCAGAATAGGTGCATTTCCACAGGGACAGTTATGCCCAATTCCCAAAGCGTGCCAGATGTAAATGCCCTAGGGCCCCCAGCCAGCCCCTATCCTGTCCCTGGCTCTGCCGGGGAGTGACTGCTGTTAAACAGACTGCAGAATAAAAGGCAACAATTTTGTTCATTTTCTTCTTGGTGAAACATTCCAAAGTAATAGGATGAATTTAGTAGCTTTTAGAGGCCTTTGGGGGCAATTACCAGGACTCCATAATGGAAAGATCAAACCCCTTTTGCTGGAATTAAATGCTTTCCTTCAGGGCCCTGTAGTGCTGTTGATGGGTTTACAGGGGTCCAATCAGAGGACCTTTTCTGCAGAAGGCCTAGAGGCCAGGCCATCTGAGCCTTCTTGAAGTGGGGAGGTGTGCAGGTGTGGCATCCCAGAATCCCAGAGGTGGAATGGCCAGGTCCTCAGCTTCCACCTCATCTACCTCCTAATTGTACAAATGAGGAAGCTAAAGCTCAGATATGGAGCAGAGACTGGTCCAAAACCACATAGCTGGTCAGAGAAGAAATCAGGCTTGACCTGACTTTAGACTCCTAGCTTGGTGTTCTTACCACTACACCACCTGGGTTGAGTCTTCAACTACACTCATCCAACTGGGGCTAGTTCAGAAGCAGCAGCCATCGGGTAATGCATTCAAGCTCAGAATGCCAGGCTTTCTCCCTACTGGCCCTGGACCTGTAGGTAGCAGTGCTGGAGGGAAACCTGGGAAGTCCACATGGGAATGACCACGGGGAGTCAGAGCCCCTAGGCTTCAGCAAGTGGGAGCTTGTCTCCCAGGAGGCTGCTCAGAGCTGCCCCTTCCCGGTGGGAGGCATTGCCCAGGTCTTGGACATAGATGGTTTGCATGCAGCTCAGTGTGCTACTTCATTAACCACCGCTGACATGCAACAAAAAAACGATTTCAAACCCGTTTTCTCTATTCTGTCCAGCCTTGGAACTCATTGTCTACTAATTTTTTTTCTTTGCTTTGGTTGTTTATGTCATGGGAATTTTCAATGTCACCCACACTTTCTCCAAAGTGAGGAAGTCTTGAAGGAAGGTTTCTTTCAGTGGGAGGGGTTGTGACGGCAGTGGGAGAGGCAGTGCCACTGGCAGATGTGACTTCCATCTGCAGCCAGACCCAGAGACTCCTTACCTGCCCCTCACCCTCTGTCTTAGTTATCTATTGCTGCCATAACACAAATACCACAAAGTAAGTGGCTTTAAAGAACATAAATTTATTGTCTCAGTTCAGAAGGCTGGAAGTAGGAAGTCAGGGTTTGGCTCTAGGGAGTGGTCCTTTCTTGTCTCTTTCAGCTTCTAGTAGTTCCTTGTAATCCTTGGAGTTCCTGGGCTTGTAGGTGGGTCCTTACAAGGTATCTGTCTTCTCCTTGTGTGTACCTCTGTGTCTATTCCGCTCTTTTGATAACTTTGATGCCATTAGGTTTAGAATCCAGCTTACACTGGTATGACCTCATTAACATAACAAAAGAAATCCCTATTTCCAAACAGAATCATATCCACAAGTACAGGGACCAGGACTTAAACACATATTTCTGGAGGACACAATTCAATCCATAACACCCTCCTATGATGGATGCTGCCTCGACACCTTCCGCTTGTTCCCTTCAAGTCAAGTCAGACCTCAGAACTTGCTCTATTTCTCAGGAATCTTTCCAGCAGCACTTGGTCTCTTAGGTTTCCCAGGCCTAAATGCTCAGGAGAAACTGAAGCACAAGCCCTCTCCCCAGTCCCCAGAGAGAAATGGTGAGCTGGGGTGGCTGCAGTGGACAAGGACAGGGCACCTGTAGTTATAGGTTCTTTGGATGGTGGGACACAACACAAATACCCTTGGATAGATGAAAGGCAGAACTCTTGCTTACTTATAGCTCCCAACAAGAGGAGGCTGCCAGGAAGGGCCACACAGGGGTTGTGCCCAGGGACAGGGTAACAGCAAGCTGGAATTGTAGGAGATGGTTTACGTATGGAAGTGGGGTGGGATTAGCTATGTTTCCTAGGCTTCCTGAGGCTTGAGTATTTTCAATCATCCATGTCCCTAGGTATTGGGTACCTGGCTCCGGAGTGCATAGGAGCCTTGGAGTTCAAGAGCCCAATAAGGAGAGTGGTTAGAGTATGGACTTAATCAGCTGCTCAAGAAGGGGAGATGACTAGCCTCCAGCCAGGGCCTCAAAACTAGGTCAAGACAACATGTCAAAACAAAAAAAAAATTAACTATATTGCAACGGCTAGTGGGCAGAGACCTTCGGGAGAGACCAACTCTGGTTCATGACAAGGGCACAGACCTAGACAGGTAGGGACTGGCAACAAGAACTGTCAAAGGAACAACCTGAATAACTTGCCTACTATATGCCTATTTAGCAGTTCTCCAAGTTTCTGCTGAAGCCTGGAGGACAGGGATGGCATCCAAGATGCCTAGCCCAGAGTAGGCACCATGGAAATGATTGTAGAATGAATGACCCCAGCCGGATGGAGCATGGTTCAAGGGCAATGGTTTTCATTTAATTTTCTCTGATTTGTTCTTCCAGCTATTTTCACTATATTTCATTTCATGTAGTAATTTTAGTATTTGGAGCTCTGGTTTATGAGCATTTAGCACAGTGTCTGGGACATAGTAAGTAGTCAACAGATATCAGCTTCTGTTACTATAAATCAGGATTTTAAGTCTTGTTAATAACCTGCAGGTGTTCTATCTTGGTTTCCAACTAGTCCTTCTCTAGGGAGGAGGAGTTCCCAGAAGACTGGGTGCTCTAGGTGGCTTAGTCTCTGGGGTGGCTTTGTCCCCATCAGTATCCAGGTCCTAGGAGTGCCTGGCTTGCCCAAGCTGCAGGCATCCAGAGGCTGGGAGAGAAGAACCAGGAAGCCCAATATCCAGTGGGAGTATGGACATGGCAGAGAGGCACTGCCCTTCCAAGTGAAAACTCATCTTGACCACGCACACTGTCTGTGGCACCCAGCCCCAACACCAGAGCAGGGAATTAAAAACAGGGATTTAGAGGGTCAGAGACTTGTCCAGAGTCCCACAGCAAGGCATGCAGGGTAGAAGCCAGGGCTGCAGCCCCCATCACATCAGATTGGCTCTCTGCTGCCAAGCTCCACATCTTTGGGAGTCATATTTAAGGTTCTTCTGGGAAGGAAAGATGTCTTCCTCATTCTCTCTCATTCCCTGTTGGGCAAATAAAAGAGCTTGGAGAAAGAGAACATCAGAGGGAAAAACATTGTCTTACGCTGGGTTCTCTAGAGAAGCAAAACCAGTAAAGTGTATAAATATCTATATAGAGAGATTTATATCAAGGAAAGCTGGACAACGAATAAGGAAGACTGAAGAAGAATTGATGCCTTTGAATTATGGTGTTGTCAAAGAATATTGAATATACCATTGACTGCCAGAAAAATGAACAAATCTGTCTTGGAAGAAGTACAGCCAGAATGCTCATTAGAAGCAAGGATGGCGAGACTTCCTCTGACGTATTTTGGACATGTGTCATGGATTGAATTATGACCCCCCAAAAATATGTGTCAACTTGGTTAATATTGTGTGATTGTCCTCCATTTTGTGATTGTAATTTTATGATAAAGAGGATTAGGGCGGGATTGTAACACCCTTACTGAGGTCACATCCCTGATCCAAAGTAAAGGAAGTTTCCCTGGGGTGTGGCCTGCACCACCTTTTATCTCTGAAGAGATAAAAAGGAAAGGGAAGCAAGCAGAATGGGGGGTACCTCATATCACCAGGAAAGCAGGGCCAGGAGCAAAACGTGTCCTTTGGACCCAGGGTCCCTGCGTGGAGAAGCTCCTAGTCTGGAGGAAGATTGATGAGAAGGCTGACAGACAGAGAAAGCCTTCCCCTGGAGCTGACACCCTGAATTTTGACTTGTAGCCTACTAGACTGTGAGAAAATAAATTTCTGTTTGTTAAAGCCATCCACTTGTGGTATTTCTGTTACAGCAGCACTAGATGACTAAGACAATAAGTAATCAGGAGAGATCAGTCCCTGGAGAAGGACATCAAGCTTTGTAAAGTAGAGAGTCAGTGAAAAACAGGAAAACCCTCGATGAGATGGATTGACACAGTGGCTGCAACAATGGGCTCAAGCATAACAATGATTGCGAGGATGGCACAGGACCAGGCAGTGTTTCATTCTGTTGCACATACGGTTGCTGTGAGTTGGAACCAACTTAACAGCACCTAACAACAACAACATATCAAGGAAATGGCTCATGCCATTTGTAGAGGTTGGAATGTCCCAACTCTGTGGGTCAGGCTGGAGGTTTCTCCTGATTCACGTAGCCACAGGGGCTGGCAAACACAAGGTCTTGGGTCAGACAGCAGGGCTCTTGCTCACAGGCTGCTAAAACCAACAAATCCCAAGATCGGCAGGCAAGACAGTAGGTAAGCTGCTAGCTCAAGTCCCAAGAGGTCAGACTAACAGGATCCAGCTGCAGGATCCAGAGCTAGCAAAAGTCCGTGAGCCTTGCCAGAGAGTCCACCTGTACTGGATGTAGGCCACATCCCCAAGGAAATTCCCTTTCAATTGATTGGCTACTCACAGCAGATCCTATCATGGAGGTGATCATATTACCTCAAATCTCATCCTGGAAGTGATCATATCATCATATGACTGTCAAACAGCATCATAACTGCCAAACCACTGAGAATCATAGCTCTGCCAAGTTGACACACAACCTTAACTATCACAAGCGTGTCTCTACTGAAAGAGACTTCTTTCAACCTGCTCAGCTGCTGACATGACTGAAGCAGGGCTAAATCCGACCTTGTCCTGTCCACCTCTCCTTGGGACACCCAGTGCAGAGAGGACTTTCCCCTGGACAACTGTCACAGTCTCTCAACTGGGCTGCCTGTATCTACTCCTGCCCCTTCCAATTCAGCCTCCACACAGCAGCCAAGTGATCTTTTTTTCCCTAAATTGTATTTATTTTGTTGTTTTTGTTGAGCCTATACACAGTAAAACATACACCAATTCAACAGTTTCTACATGTACAGTTCAGTGATATTGATTACATTCTTTGAGTTGTGCAATCATTCTCACCCGCTTTTTCTGAGTTGTTCCTCCCTCATTAACATAAACTGTCTAATCTTTTGAGTTGCTGTTGTGAATTTGATCCCATATAGACAGTTCTTAAAAGAGCATAGTGCTCAAGGCCGATCTTTTTTACTAGTTAAGCTAAACTATTGTTTGGTTTTAAGAAGACTTCAGGGGATATTCCTGGTTTAAGGGTTAAAGATTATCTCAGGGCAATAGTTTCAGGGCTTTATCCACCCTCCATGGCTCCAGAAAGTCTAAAGTCCATGAAAATTTGAAATTCTGTTCTGCTTTTTCCCCCTTTTGATCAGGATTCTTCTATGGAATCTTTGATCAAAATGTTCAGTAATGGTAGCCAGGCACCATCTAGTTCTTCTGGTCTCATGGCAAAGGAGGTAGTTGTTCATGGAGGCAATTAGCCACACATTTCATTTCCTCCTCCTATTCCTGACTCTCTTTCTTCCTCTGTTGCTCCAGGTGAATAGAGACCAATTTTTGTGCCTTGTATGGCCACTTTCAAGCTTTTAAGACCCCAGGCACTACACAACAAACTAGGAGATAGATCAGAAGCAGTAAACACCTTATTAGGCCAGTCTTTTAAAAAAGCACAAGTCAGATCACATCCCTTAGCTACTCAAAGTCCAAAATGGCCCCCATCTCATTCGGAGTAAACACCTAAGTCTTTACATAATAAAAATTGATGGCATCTTGGAAAGTTTTGGTATGGTGGTTCCTTATTTTCTACCCAGGATGAGAGTGGTCCCCGTCTGGAGGCAGGGCTGGAATACTGAACTGAGATCAGAAGCAGAGTGGATATCCAAGGGTCTTGGCTGGAGAGGAGGTCCAGGGGAGGGGCAGCAGGGTAGCTGCAGCAACTGGAAGACAGAGAAGAAAGCTCTAGAGTGGACAAACTACCACCGTTTGACCCAAGAAGCAGCAGGCTGGGGCCCTAGTCCCTGCTGTTCCATGACTCCCTGAGTGAGCGATCTCAGGCCAACCCCTTGCCCTGGTTGTACATTGAGAAAGCTGGTCCTAATTCCTCTGAGTACTCCTCTTAGCTCTTACCATCCATGGTTTAAGAATTCTTATCCAAGGTGATCAAATTGACAAGAGCAACTTGAAAGATTAGATAGGAAACTTAAGGGGCAGTGATTTTATGTTAATGGGAGAAAAACAACTCAGGAAAGAAGGGTGAGAATGGTTGCACAACTCAAAGAATATAATTAATGCCACTGAATTGTACATGTAGAAACTGTTGAATTGGTGGTGTATGTTTTGCCGTGTATATTCTCAACAACAATAGCAAAATAAATAAATAAAATAAAAAATAAGGATCAATTTCTAGAGGAGGACATCATGCTTGGTGAAATAAAGGGCCAGGGAGGGCAAGGAAGACCCTTGGTGAGATAGATTGATACAATAGCTGCCACAATGGACTTGAAGTTGCCAGCCATCATGAGGATGATGCAGGACTGGACAAAATTTTGTTCTATTGTACATTAAGTCATCATGAGTTGGAATTGATTGGATGGCAGCTAGCAACAACAATTATTACTTGCCTCTAGTCATTTCTCTTACCCAGTGACCGTGTTTTACTAACAAGTCTTCATATTTTCTCAGAATTATTAATATGGTGCACTGTCCATCTGAATTAAAAACCTGATTCTACTACCAATACCTGTGACACTTTGGGTAGTTATGTGACCTCTCTAAATCTCCTTTTTTTTTTTGTAATATAAGAATCATCATCCTAATAATAGCTACTTATTAAGATTTTATTAATATTAAATGGAATTATCCATGTAAAGTGTTTACACAGTGTTTAGCATATTGTTAAACCTTTAATTTTGACTATAATAATAAAAATATTTTTTAAGAAAGAATTCTTACCCAAGTCAAGGCAGTAATATCTGGCAAGATTCAAGGCAAGCAATGAGCAGACAGCCAAGAAGAGAAGCAAAGAGCTCAGGGACTGTAGTCAGACATGCTTAGGCAGGTGTAGTTGCAGGTCAGGTTGGGGGCTCCTTTTCAACACCTGTTTTAATAATAAAAACAGTAGTAGTAGACTACATTTATTGCATACCAAGAGTCAAGCTGTGTTCTAAATACTTGACATGCATTATCTCATTTAATGTGCATAACCCCATGAGATAGGGTGCTATTATGATCCCCATTTTATAGAGAAGGAAACTGAGGCCCAGAAACATTAAGTAACTTGTCCAAAGTCACACAACTAAGAGGTGGTAAGGCTGGTGTATTGACCCTGGAGGTCTTGTTCCATAAACCATACTCTTAACCATACATCTGTGGCTAGGGCTGTGATGAAAAAGTGATAGATGAAGTAGAGTGAATTTGCAAACAAACTGTGAGACAGATATATTAGGCGGTCAAAAGATGGTACTTCTTAATGTGCTTGCTATCCCATCAACCAACAGTCCAGGCCCTGGCCCCTGGTCCTTGTCCCCTGCCTATTCCTGCTTCAGGCTTTCTTCTCACGATTTCAGAACTTGGCAACACTTCTGGGCTTTGATTCCAGAAGGCTCCAGGGCTCCAGCTCTGGTAAGCTTCGAGCAAGAGCAGATGCTCAGATGAAAGCTATTGGGAATGAGGCAAAAGGCTGAGGGGGGTGGGCTCATGCTTTTGATGTGAGTTTGGGTCATGAGGAGAGAATGCAAGGGCAAATCACCCTCCACACAAGGTGTCTCTGTCAAAGTCAGGTCGTGGGCCACCTCTTGGCCTTGGAGATGGGATTGGAGGGAGCAGGTGGAGGCTACAGTAAGGAAGTGGAATCTTCTTTAGCCCATTCCTGACTCCATATTTCATTAAACACTAAGTAGAGGAGAAGGCAAGTTCACAAGTCAGTGAGCAAGAGTTGTGAGAAGGGAAGAGTTTTCTGCAGACACCTCAGTCTCTTAACTCAGCCTGCTCTTGGATGGGACCAACAGCGAAAAGTTTGGGCACTTTACACCTTTAATTTGCTTGTCTCCTGGTATGCTGCAAAGAGCAGCCTGGGGTCAAAAGTTAATAGCCAATTAGAGAGCAGAAAAATTCAAGACAAGAAAAAGTCTCTGCATCAATCATCGATGGGCCCAGGGCTGCTGCTGCTCTTGGCGGAAGACTAGAATATGCCAGGCAGCAGGATAAAGATAAAAAGAACCTGAATTTTCAAAATTCTGATGAGTGAAGCTCTTCTTTTAATAGGGATAAGAAGCAGCCATTAGCTGTATGTGTCATTCCTCGCATCGTTTTGTTTCCAAGGCAACTAGATTACCAGGGAGACCTGGGGAGTGTGCATCACTCATAAACTGTGTTATCAAGAGTGGCGCCTGCCCTAGGATGGCCTTTGAAACCATATAGAATATGAATTGCACTTGTATTTTCCCAAATGCCTTCAGCTCAAGCTGTGTTCTCTAGCACTCTGACTCAAATGGTTGGTCAGGAGTGAAACAGCCAAAGCAATGCTGTCTCCTTACTCACAGCTGCAACTTGCATTAACACGAGAAGTTACTATTTTGACTCAGGTTGACCTCCAGCCCTGGTGCAGAACCAGAAGAAAAGTAGGATGAGGCGAGAAGAGACACAATGATCCTAGATGGACCATAAGGCCATCATTCATTGCCTGGTCATTTTTTCCCTCCCCTTCTCCTCCTGCCCAATTGCAGACCAAGAAGAATAATTGCTGCTGTTGGATGCTTGACCTCTAGTGGGGATAGAGTTATTCTACCTGACTCACTCCTTTGGACTGTCTCTTCCAAAACTAGTACCTCCTCCCAAGCAGTAGAGGAAGTATGGAGAGACAGTAGTACGTTAGTCAGAATGAACTGAGCGTGTGAAGGCCCAGATTCCAGAAAAAAAAAAATCTGCAAGAACTGCAGCCTGCCTGGAGAATAGAATATAAGCAAGGAGAAAGGTGAGAGGTAAAGCTGGGGAGGTAAGCAGGAGCCATGGTCTCCCATGCTATGGTAAGGAACCTTGGTCTTTATTTTAAGGGTCAAAGGAAGCCGCTGGAAGACTTTAGGCATGGGAGAGAAATGATCTGATTCATTCTTTAAAAGGACCACTTTGCTTGGTGAAGAATGGATTGTAGAAGTACAAGAGTGAAAGCAGGGAGACCAATTAGAAGACATTTGCAGAAGTTTAGGGAAGAGATAATGGTAACTTGGAATGGAGTAGTGTCAGTGGGCATGGGGAGAAGTGGGTAGATGAAAGAAATGTTGAGGAGGTACTACTGTCAGTACTTGGAGATCTATTAGATGTACTAAGCAAGGGAGAAAGAGGAGTCTAGAATAACTGCGAGGTTTCTGGCTTGGGAAACTGGGTTGAAGGTGGTGCTGCTTACTGAGATAAAGAAAACTTGGGGAGGGGATGCTGAGTTCTTTGGGATATTATGAACTTCTTTACAGCTAACCCAAATCCTTCATGGTTGCCGTATCATCATCAACAAGCATGTGTTCAGAGTACATGCAAAATGACTTTCTTTTATTTCACTTGACTAGTAACTTTGAAATATTTCTTTTGAGTCTATTCTTACTAGAAACAGCAAACCTATTAACCATCCATTGGACGTGGGTACTCTGGCCCATGACTTCACCGAAAATGACCAGCCCCAAGTTTTTGATCTAGGTTTTAGACCTGGTTAGGGGTCATTTTTCTAATCTAATAATTCCCAACCCCCTTAGCTAATCTATCATCAAAGTAAGGCTTTGCATGTCAGATTTTCTTCAAGTAGGGCTCACCTTATTAAAGATTATTCCCAAATCCTTGTCCTATATACCTCTGTATTCCTGAGAGATGTAGATGTTCTCTGTAACCCAAAATTTATAAACCCTTCGTCACTAAATTTACAGGATCCAAGATTGCTAATTCTGGAGATAAACTGACTTTGACTTACCAGCTCATTCCGTTATCCATTCAGTCACCATTTATTGAGAGCCTGCTTTGTGTCAGGATCTCTGCTGGGCACTGGGGATTTAGAAGGATGACATGGAAAATCCATCCATCCATCCATCCATCCATTCCTTAATTCAGTCATTCTTTCTCCTCTATTCCACCAGAGAATCTCTGGCTCACAGACAGAACTGGGCAATGAATAGGGTGAGGGGAAATTGGACAGTGAGGGAGGAGGATGGAAGAGAAGCTACATAAAATCAACTGTTTAATAAAGAGACATGACCCAAGGGGTTCTTTCAACTCCAGTGAACTAATAACATCTTGTGTTTGGACCACTGTAACACACCTCCCACATCCTCTCCTGGCCCTTCCAATCCATTCTTCCTGGAGTAAGCAGAGTGTCATGGATTGAATTATGTCCCCCCAAAAATGTGTGTATCAGTTTGGCTGGGCCATGATTCCCGGTAGTGTGTCATCTTCCCATGTGTGGTAAATCCTGACTCTATGATGTTAATGAGGAAGGATGGGCGGCAGTTGTGTTACTGAGGCAGGACTCAATTCACAAGACTGGATTGTGTCCTGAGGCAATCTCTTGAGATATAAAAGACAGAAGTGAGCAGTGAGACAGGGGGATCTCATACCATCAAGAAAGCAGTGCCGGGAGCAGAGCACGTCCTTTGGACCCGGGTCCCTGCCCAGAGAAGCTCCTAGTCTGGGGGAACATTGACGAGAAGGCTGACAGAGAGAGAAAGACTTCCCCTGGAGCTGACGCCCTGAATTTGGACTTTTACCCTACTTTACTGTGAAGAAATAAATTTCTCTTTGTTAAAGACATCTACTCGTGGTAATTCTTTTAGAGCAGCACTAGATAACTAAGACAGAGGGATCTTTTAAATAGCTAAAATCAGCTCATGTTTCTCCTGTGCTTAAAAGCCTCCAGTGGCTTCCCATCACACTTCAAATAAAATCCATATGACTTCTCATGGTCTTCTAGGGCTCTGCCTGCCTCTACAGTCCCACCTTTCACCAGACTTCCCCCAGTCACTTTGCTGCAGCCCTTAGGCCTTCTTTCTGTTCTTCTAAGAACCATGCTTTTCTCCAGTGTTTGTCCTCTCTGCTCAAATCTAATGCTCCTGACCTTCTCAGGGCTGGCTTTTTCTCATCATTTAGGTCTCAACTTAGATGTCACCTCCCTAATCATGTTGTTTGTTCATTTGCCTATTATATATCTCCTTTAACAGAAGGTCCAGGAGGGCAGGGCTATGTCTATTTTTTTCACTGCTGTATCTCCAGCTCCTCCACAGGACCTGACCCACAGTAGATACTCAGTAGATATTTGTTAAATGAATGAAGACATGAATGAATGGACTCTCATCTTTCCCCCGGGAGGTAGATGCTAGTACCTCCACTTTGCTGATGTGAGGCCTAAAGAAGTGAAAAGTCTCACCCAGGATTGGAAAACCAGGTGCAACAGCTCCCCCACTCCATAGTTCTAAGGGCAGGCAGGAGATCTGTCTTTCCAGTTCCTCAAGCCTGAAGGTCCCCCCTCCACCTGTCAGCTCTGCCCTTTCCTGAGTGGCTCAGGGGTTAGTAGCCAAAATCCATTGACCTTTACATATAAATAACCCAGACCCAGTCCTGAAGCCAAGGGGCTACCTAGCATCCTCACAGCCATCTATACGGAGAGATTGGAAGCAGTAACTCATCACATGCCTGTTCACTTCTTCTGTACAAGTAGGCAATGGATGGCTTCATTATGCCTAAAGAAATTGGTGGACAACTGAAGACTTAATCAAGTCAGTTATTTAGCCTCATGTATCCAGGAAAAAAAAAAGTTATGTGTCCGAATGCAACCAAATCCAATAAAATCAATTTGTGAGTAAAGGCAGAGTCGTTCATACTGGTGGGTAATTTTACTGTGGGGGCAGAACTAAATGTCAGTGGCCATATACTTGAAGCTGGTGGCTGTGGCCCTTAGGGCTAGCTCACCATCATCACTTCATGCATTCACTCTCCAGGCAGTGAAACTCACTGGGAACAGGAGCTGATTATGAGCTTAAAAGGCCCTAAATGAGGAAAAGATTAGGACACCCGTCCCATATGCAATTAAAACTAATGGTTTTAGCTATTCTCTAAACCATAAAATGAGTATAAGAAAGTTCTACATAGTTCTGGTTATGCCCATTGTGATAGCTACCTAGGTGCTTTGTTTTCTAGATGTCTTTTTGCTTCTTTTGATTTCTTTTCTTTTCCTTCTTTCTTTCTTCCCTTTTCTTTCTCCCTCCCTCTCTTCTTTTCTTTCTTCCTTCTTTCCTCCTTCACCTTCCTTCATTCCTTTGTTCATTCCTTCCTCTTTCTTTCCTCCTTTCTTCTTGCTTTCTCCATCTCTCTCTCTTCCTGCTGTCTTTGCCCTGTTGAAGCAGAGAAGCCCAGCAAGTCTGAGCCCCTTCATTGTACAGATGGAACCTGGAACCCAGAGGTGCTGCTCTGAGGCCACCTGACTAGCATGGGGAAGATGGGATTCCTGCCCTGTCTCCTAAATGATGGTTATTAGCTTCTCTGCCTACCTGTCAAAGTTTATCCCTCTGGGAGAAGCAAACTTCTGATTGGTTGCACTGTGAGGGGAGAGGTGAGAAATGGAGGCCAGCATAAATTGGTTAAAGGCCTGCTTATATGCAATCTTTACAGAAAACCAGTCAATTTGTTTCAATTACACAGTAGTAGCCTGGAGCCATGGAGGCTGGATGAATCCCCAAAACTATTGCTCTGAGATAATCTTTAAACCTTAAACCAAAAATAATCCCCAAAGTCTTCTTAAAACGAAATAATAGTTCAGTTTAACTAGTAAAAAATGTCTGCCTTGAGCGTTGTACTCTTTTAAGAACTATCAGTATGGGATCAAATTGACAACAGCAACGCAAAGATTAGATAGGAAACTCAGGGGGCAGTTAGTTTATGTTAATGAGGGAGGGACAATTTGGAAAAGAGAGTAAAGAATGGTTGTACAACTTAAAGAATGTAGTCAATGTCAGTGAATTGTACACGTAGAAATTGTTGAGTTGGTGTATGTTCCGCTTTGCATATTCTGAACAAAACAACAACAAACAAAATAAATTATTTTAAAAATATAGTCGAGTTATATCACTCTCCTGCTAAATCCTTTCAGTGGCTTCCCATCACACTTAGAATAAAACCCATACTCCTTACTATGACTTATGTGGCTCTGCATGATATGGCCCTTGCGTACCTCTCCATCTGCATCTCTTACCACTCTCTTACTTGCTTAGTCCACTCCAGACACATTGACCTTCTTCTTGTTCCTTGAATAAGCTGTTTTCAACCTCAAAGACTTTGCACTTACTGTCCCCTTTCTTTAATCACTTTTCCCCCAGAACTTTGCATGGCTGCTTCCTTCTCGTGTTTCAAGTCTTAGCTCAAATATTAGCTCCTGAGAGAAGCCTTCCCTGACCGTCTACTACAAATTGGTAAGTATCTCCCCACTGCCACCCCAAATATTATTCTATTCCTCTGTTTTATTTCTTTAAGCTATCACCACTGTCTAAAATTATTTTACTTTGTTTATTTGTTGCCTTATTTATCATCTGTCTTCCCAGGCTATTGTCTCAATTTATGATGGCAGAAGCTGTTTATCCTCTTCACTGCCATATTATCAGTGCCCTGCCCAGTAGGTTATCGTTATCTGTAAGAGATTAATTATATAGACCACGCATATCAACCAATGGAGAGGCAAAGGCAAAGGATTCTGAGTAATCACAAATTTAATTAGTAAGACATTGTAGGCATCTTGGAGAGCAGTGGTGAAAAATACTAACCAGAGAAACTGTTACTCCAGATGACCGCCACCCACACCAAGCATTTAAGTCATAAATCCAGGAAAATCCTCACCAATTCTGGCAGAAGCTTCCTATTATGGATTGAATGGTGTCTCCCCAAATTATATGTTGAAATCCTAACCCTTGTACCTGTAAATATGATTGTTTGGAAATAGGGTTTTCTTTTGTTATGTTAATGAGGTCACACCAGAGTAAGATAAGTCATTAACCTAATCACTTCTGCGTTATAAAAAAAAGCAGAATATACACAGAAACACACACAAGGGGAAGACAGATGCCAAGGAACACCAAGGAATATTGCTCACTACGGTCCACCTTATTCTCTCCCTGAGGACTCCAGAAGCAATTCCTTTCCCATATCATTGGAAATAGTTTTGCTTTTATGAGCAACTGGTTGGCTTTTATCTTTTGAATCTTGGAGGGGGAGGGTCACATAATGGAGAGTTTTTCTCCTAGCACTGGATGCTAAAACATCCCAAGCTAAACGGAAAGTTTAAGATCACACAGCATGCATTGTGTGTACAAACCTACCCTTGGTTCCATCTTATTTTCTAATTTTTATTTTCCCTTAACCCTGATATCTCAATCTTTCAAAAACTCCAGTTACATTGCAAGTGGTTTTGAAAATTTTCCCAAATCCAATTTTTGAGCAAGAGTAAGTATAAAAATAAAAGAAAATAAGTTCTTAAGCTTATTTTACAAGTACGCTATGGTTGTCTGTTGTTGGGACAGAAATCTCTTGAGAATGCAGCAAGTGGATGAATCAGGAGCTTCCAAGGAGTTGGTCTGTATCTATCAAAGGGTCTTGAAACATTTATTACTCTCCAAGGTTGCTTTTGAGAGCTCACTTTCTTTTCTGTGAGGAGAGAATCTGAAACAGAGCCAGCAGGTAAGGGATAGACCTAGCTTGCTGCCCTGGTGCCCACCTGGTAACCAAACACTGGCAACAGTACCCTCTCCCAACCCATCCCCACTACCAGACCAATAGAGAGCTATTAAGAGTTTCAGAAAAAGTTAGCCTAAGACATATTACTCTGGCTGCATGTGAAAAGTGAATTAAAGGGGAATAGGACTAGAATCAGAATGATGTACTGAAAAGCTATTGCTATAAACCAGGTGAGAAGTAATAAGAGCTTTATCAGTCAGGGTCCAACCAGGAAAAGAGAAACCACCCTAATTTTCACAGGAGGAGAAATGTAAATGAAATGTAATGAAGGGAACTTGTTATATATGAGATGGAATTACTGAGGAGCCAAAATGGGTAAGATGAAGTAGCCCAGAAATAAGCAACAGCAGGAAACTGCTACCACCCCTGGGCTGGAGGGACAAAGAGAGGGGATAGGGCTTCTAGAGCCCTGGGGTAGGTTCACCTGGTGGAAACTAGAATAATGGTCAGTCTCTTGGGTGGGAGCTAGAGTCTTAATGGAGAAAGATGTAGTTCAAGGCAGAGAGGAAGGAGCAAAGTACATACTCTGGTTTTCCCTTTCCTCTCACCCTCGAATCTCCTTCCAGAATGTATTAGAGCCTAAAAGTGGCAGCTTGAAATACAGAATGGAGCAGGGAAACTGTGGGGAATGGATCTGAGGGCAAATGGATGGATACCACAAGGGCCTAAATCAAAATAGTGACAGTGGGGATGAAGAAGAGGGGATAGAGTCATCAGTCATTCAGGAATAAAACTGACAGGATTGTTAAGCATTTGCTTCCAGTTCTGATGACTGCTGGATCGATCACGGTGCTATTATACAGGAGATGAGACTGGTTTGGACCTTGTTGAGGTGGAGGTGCCTATTAGGCCTCCAGGTGGAGGTGCCCAGGAGACAACTATACTCAGCTTTGAAGCTCAAGGGGGAGGTCAAGCCGGAGAGAGGGAATGGATGACGTTTTGCAGAGTGTGCAGTGACAAAGATGAGAGGTTGAGAGATCTTGAGGCAGAGTGCAACCATTGCACCAAAATTTAATGACTGGATGGAGAAAACTGAGAAGGATCAGCCAGTGATGGGGAGAGAGCCAAGATAAAGGAATATGTGAGAACAAAGAGAGAAGAATATTGAATGGAGGAAGGTTCTATGCCTTCTATCTCAGTGACTTTGACCCTCTCTTCTCCTGCACTTCCTTCCTCCCTAGCCCCAGTCTCTGTGTGGCTCTACCCTGACACTTTAAGGCACTGCAAAGCCCTCAGTTAGACAGCTGGCAAGCCCTGCTGCCACCATTGTCGGTGCCATGCAACATTACACAAAGATAAAGGAGTCAATTCTCCAAGACATAGCAATCTTAAACATTTATGTACTTAACAACAAAGCATCAGAATACAAGAGGCAAATCCGATGGCACTGAAAGAAGAAATAGGCAAATCACTATTATAGTTGGAGACTTTAACACCCCTCTGTTAGTAATTGATAGATAAAGCAGGCAGAACATCAGTAAGGATATAGTTGAATTGAACAATACTATCAATCAACTTGATCTAATTATTCTGGTGGGTTAAATGAAGTATCCACATTCAGAGAGCTACTATCATACCGAGGCACATCCTGTGGGACCAGAGCATGAAAAGACGGATGTGAGAGGTCTGAAAGGGGAGTTTTAGAAGGGCAGGTTTCTTCAAAGAGATAAATCTGAGGTGAGACTAAAGAAAGATTGGCCTGAGAGGGGAGGGCTGGAGTATGAATAAAGGCCCAGAGGCATGGAGGACAGGGAACTTCAGGGCACTGGATCTGGAGCCATGGATTCAAGCAGGGTTGGGAGGGTGCAGTGGGAAGCCAGGAGGCAGGAGAAGGAGGTTGGGGTTGAGAATGAGATATAGGGTTCTGAGGGTAAGAGGCAAACTGGCCTTAAATAAACTCTTCTAAAGCATACAAAGCAATGGGCAATTACTTAACTCATTTTGTCAGGCTAGCTCTCCTTGATTCAAAAACCAGATGAGGACCTCCATGAAAAAAACACTTGAGCCAGCTCACTCACATAGCAGCAAATATCCTAAGTAAATTAATAGCCTATTCAACATAGCAGTGAAGTAAATGAACAAATGGGATGTGTCTAAAAAATGAGAATATGATTTAACATTACTTTCAATTGGCATTTTCTACATACAAATTAGAGGAGAAAAAACATTTGATCATGTCAATGGGTACAAAAAAAGCATTTGAAAGAAACTCAACATGAGTTCCTGGTAAAAATATTTAGTAAAAGGCAACTTCCATTTCCTAAAATCTACAGCAAACATGTTAGACATGAAATGTTAGAAAAATGCCCATTAAATCCAGCTTATATAGATACATATAGATGTATGCTATCACCTCTGTTGTTCAAAACTGCTATGAAACACAAAGCCAGAACTATGGCTATTAAAATAAATAAGCAGTATGAATACTGAAAAGAAAGATAATGTTTGCTGAAAATATGATCATCGATCATGAAAATTCAAAGGAATAGGCACATGGAATATTCAAGTGAGTAAGAGACTTCAGAAAGATGATGTACAGATCACTATAACAAAATCAAGAGCCTTGCCACACAAAAGCATTAAGTAGAGCAAGTAATAAATTATATTCCATTCACAACAGGAGCAAAATCCCAGAATTACATAAGAAGAAGCCTAACAAAAATGTATAAGATCTTGTACAAGGCAAAGTCATGGAAGCTCCATAGACACATCCAAACTCCCTGAGGGACTGAATTGCTGGGCTGAGGGTTATGGGGACCATGTTCTCGGGGAACATCTAGCTCAATTGGCATAACATAGCTTATGAAGAAAATGTTCTACATTCTACTTCGGCGAGTAGTGTCTGGGGTCTTAAAAGCTTGTGAGTAGCCATCTAAGATACATCTACCAAACCCAAGACACAAGGGAAAGATTAGTGAAAATGACTAATGGACCACAAATACCACAGCCTCCACCAGACTGAGTCCAGCACAACTAGATGGTGCCCGGCTACCACCACTGACTACTCTGACAGGGATCACAACAGAGTCCCAGACAGAACTGGAGAAAAATGTAGAACAAAATTTTAACTCACAAAAAAAGACCAGACTTACTGGCCTAACAGACCGGAGAAACCCCAAGAGTATGGCCCCCGGACACCCTTTTAGCTCAGTCATGAAGTCACTCCCGAGGTTCACACTTCAACCAAAGATTAGACAGCCCCATAAAACAAAACAAGACTAATGGGGCACAAGAGCCCAGAGACAAGGACTAGAAGGCAGGAGGGGACAGGGAAGCTGGTAACAGGGAACCCAAGGTTGAGAAGGGAGAGTGTTGACATGTCATGGGATTGTTAACCAATGTCATAAAACAGTACGTGTACTAACTGTTTAATGAGAAACTACTTGTTCTGTAAACATTCATCTAAAGTACAAATTAAAATTTTTTTTTTAAAACGATCTTTATGGAGGCAACTATAAAAGTTTACCAAAGATTCAGTAAAAAAAAAAAAAAAAGTTCTAAATACATACAACGATATACCATATGCATTGATGAAGAGAATATTGAAAAGATGTAAATTCCCTTTAAACTATTTACAGATTTAGTGCCTTATCTGTAGCTGCCAAAATGATGATAATCGAGCTCAGGCTTCTGTCTTTCTCTCCCAAAGTCAACCCTGGAAAATTATAGAAAGGATAAGCGAGAGGTGGGGCAGTGATTATCAACAACAAATCTTTAGATCCCAAATCTCCACAACAAAACATGAGAAACCCCTGGTGCGACTGAAGGCTGTGCTGAACTGGTACCTGTGTTTGGGGTGGGGAAGGAGAGTGGCAGTGAAGTTGGGGGTCTGTAGCCTGCAATAGACAGCAGATGACAGGATAGGCGGGAGGGAAGATTTTAAATCTCTGCCCCTGCTTCAGTGCAGGGCCTGAGGCCACACCTCAGGGCCCAGATACCAGCAGCCAGGGGTAACATCAGGACTGCAGGAGAGATGGGATTGACTGAGGCATAACCTGGCCTTTAAAAAAATTATTTCAATAGCATATAAAGATAGAATAGAAATGAAATAGCAAGTATCAGAGTGAATCAAGTCTAGCAAGGGCAGGTATTCTTTCATGAAATTATATAGATGTATATATATTCACAATGGATATACCATATTTGGACATTCATTCAAAGAAACTAAATTTTTGAAAAAGTATACTTCCATCAGGTAACTGAAATGATGATTAGTTCTTTAAATTTTTTAGGAAAGATAGTTGTATTGGGTTTATCTTTTATAAACGAGTCCTTATATTTTAGAAATACATACTAAAAGATATAGAGATGAGAGGTCATGAAGTTGCTTCACATTATTCCAGTGGCAGACGTGGCGGGGGGTGGTAAGTGAGAGTATGATTAGATCCATACAACTTAGAGAATCTACAGAAAAGTAGCAATAATATTTTTCTATTGCCAGTGGAAATATCAATGGTTTCTTTATTTTCTTATTTATGCTTTCAATATTTTCTAACACTTCTGAAATACATATGAATTACCTTTATACTTATAGAATATTATAAATATTTTAAAATGTGATTTAGACTACCAAAAATAAACACGAGTTCTCCAGATGGTCTGTTTGCAATATTGATCAACCTCTTGTATTCTCTTCAGCCTCTGACATGCTTGCTGCTTGTGTAACTAGAAAGAAACAGAAGAATTTGAAATCCAATTAGTAGGCTATGTGTAGTCATCCAACTTCTAGAAGACTGTCAAATACAATGTTATACACTTAAGAATCTAGTTTTTAAAACATTCCCTCCAGAAAAAGTTTTATGTTATATTTTAAAAAGGAAACTAATATTTGTATTTAAACCACATTCTCAAAGACATGATTGGATCTAATATTTGTATGAAGGACTGTGTGCAGGCAATCTTGGCAGGAGGAATTACCATGATGACACTTATTATTATGAGTGGTGTTTATATGTCTCTTTTCCAAGCTCATAATAAGCAAATCATGGTATTTTAAAAATATGTTCTTCAGTCATTGCTGCCATTAATTGCAAATAATGCCTGAAATGCACTTTTATTTAAACGTTCCTTGATTTTCATAAAAACAATGTAACATTTTTATAACAATGATACGCATTTTCCTTCACAGATGATTATTCAACAGTTTAAGTTAACACATGATCATCTTCACAATGTAAATACCATGTAAAAACAATTATAATTCATAATTTTGTTAATATTTCTCTCTTCTGTAGATATTAAGTGCTTGGCTGTTAGCTATATCTCACGTACTTATTTTTGTATATACAATGCTTCCATTTTAATGTTTACACTCACCCACTGTCCTAACAAAGTCATGAATGATTTTTCTCACATTGATATGATTCCATATTATTCTTGTGCCTTGGGAATTTTCTAACCACTGTATCTTGCATTCCTTGTTCTTTTCCCTTTGAGAAGACTACACATCTTCTTCCCTCTGTGGGTATTTTATCTTTCTTTCTTTTTGTGGCCTTTGGCCTTCGGCCTTCTTCTGAAACTCATCAATCCCTGAATTTCACCAAATAATGTTGATTCCAGTGTTTTTCTATAAATCCTCACTTATAAAAGGTATGCACATAGTTTATTTCTTTACAATGGAATAATCTTACAGTATTTTCATTTTAATATATAAGCTCACATTCTCAAAAAAAAGATAAAATGGAATTGATAAACACCAGTATCTTTGCCAATATCTTTTTTTTGTCAATATCATTTTATATTGAGCCAACATTTCCTCCTTGCAAAATAAAAACTGTTCCTTATTTTTCCATGTTCCTACCTTGTTTCCTTTATATGCATTTGATGTAGATCTAAACGATTTGCTGGCTATTTCACACTTCTAAGCAATTGCACTTTACACAAGTAAAATTTTGCTGAAGATCATTCAAAACCGGCTGCAGCAGTACATCAAAAGGGAACTACCAGAAATCCAAAGTGGATTCAGAAAAGGATGTGGTATGACAGATATCATTGCTGATGTCAGATGGATCCTGACTGAAAGCAGAGAATACAAGAAAGATGTTTACCTGTGTTTTATTAACTATGCAAAGGCATTTGACGGTTTGGATCATGACAAATTATGGGTAACATTGCAAAGAATAGAATTTCCAGAACACTTAATTGTGCTCATGTGGAACTTGTGCCTAGATCAAGAGGCAGTTGTTCGGAAAGAACAAGGGGGAGGCAGGGTCAAGATGGTAGAGTAGTCAGACACTTCCATTGGTCCCTTTTACAACAAAGACCCGAAAAAACAAGTGAATCGATTATATATGACAATCAGGGAGCCCTGAACATCAAAGGCAAAGTTGAGGAATCAGACTGACTGGCAGAGAGGGTTCAGAAGCAGCAAGGAGTTGCCAGACCTGACCCTGCTGGAGATGGAGCCCTTCAGTTCGGATCAGCTGAGGGGTGAGTGGTGAAGCAAGCAGAGGCACTCTGGAGGCGTTTTCCACACAGGGAGAGATGCAGCAGCACAGAGTCTACCTGGCCATCCAGAACCAGTGAGAAATAGCCCTCGATTGGCAAAAGATAAGTATTTGTGTCTGGCCTACTGTGCCGATCAAAAACAGCACCCTTAAGGAAAATCCTCTCTCCCATTTACCTCCCTGCTCCCCGCTCTGCACTGGGTTCAGAACGGCTTCAGCTACTGCTGAGTACCCTGAGCCAGAAGGAGGACCCATCACATGCCCTGAGCCATTCTCCTGGCTCTGGAGAGGGAATAAACTAACAAATATGTGGGAAAAATAATCTGCCAGCTCCCGTAAGCCAGAAACTCAGGGTAGGCACAACTCCTTTGCCTAGGCACAGGCATAAGGGATCCATGGACTTTGAGTGCCTTTCCCCCTGCACAGACTTGTGTGGGCCCATTTCAACAGCATAGGCCCTCATTACCACAGTACAACAGGGTATATACCTGAAGTCTAACTTCAACTGTTTCAGCTGTGAAGTGGCAGGTTCGTGACATTCGACACTGCTCTGCTCGTTAAGTAGGGTCTTCACCTACCCACATCAGGGGCCCTGAGGACTGGTGGCTCCACTCACACCTCTTAGCCACCTGCGATAGGGGCCCAAGATTAAGAGGTTCCCCCCAGTCCTTACAGCCAACAGCACTGGGTGCTCATAGTCTAGCTGCAAAACCCACCCACCTACTTGCTCTAGGAAACAGGGACATACTTTCTTCCTGCACACTCGGGGGTGACCATCAGCCCTCTGCCTTGCTCAGCATGTAGCCTGTGCCTACACCAAACACCCATGCCTGTCTATGACTGTAAGTGAGAGCCTGCACCACACACTTGGTGGCTGACTACCTGGACACCTGAGATGAATCCATATAGGAGGAGTGGGTGGACTCCTAAGCTCACATACCTAGTAACAGATCTAACCACCTGGTGACAGGACATTAGAGCTTCAAAGGTGCCAATAATCAAACTAGCTCATACAAGTAGCCTATTTGGGCATATCAAAACAAAACAAGAAGCTAGGACACAGTAAGCAAACATAAAATAAATAAATATAATAACTTATTGATGCCTTGGAGACAACAGTCAGTATCAAATCACATAAAGAGGCAGACCATGATGGCTTCAGCAACCTCCCAAAATAAAGAATCAAGAAATTTTCTGAAGGAAGATAATTTCTTGGAATTACTGGAGGCAGAACACAAAAGATTAATATACAAAACTCTTCAAGAGATCAGGAAGGAGATCATGCAAAATGTAGACCAAGCAATAGAGGAACTTAAAAAGATTAGAGAAGAGCATAATGACTAATTTAACAGGCTGCAAGAATCTATAGAGAGACAGCAATTAGAAATCCAGAAGATTACCAATAAAATTTCAGAATTAGACAACACAATAGAAAGTCATAGGAGCAGAATTGAGGCAATGGAAGTCAGAGTGAGACTGAAGATAAAACACTTGACATTTGAGGAAAATCAGATAAAAGGATTTAAAAAAAATGAAGAAACCCTAAGAATTATGTGGGATTCTATCAAGAAGAATAACAGAAAATATAGAGAGAATTGTCGAAGATTTGTTGGCATAAAACATCCCAGATATCATGAAAGATGACAAGATATTTATCCAAGATGCTCATTGAACCCCACATAAGGTAGATTCCAAAAAAGAGTCACCAAGACATATTATAATCAAACTTGCCAAAACCAAAGATAAAGAGAGAATTTTAAGAGTGGCTAGGGATAAACGAAAAGTCATCTACAAAGGAGAGTCAATAAGAATAAGCTCAGACTACTCAGCAGAAACAATGCAGGCAAGAAGGCAATGGGATAACATATATAAAGCCCT
>NW_004444215.1:822603-826464 GCF_000243295.1 Trichechus manatus latirostris
TAATCCATTACATAAATAAAACAAAAGATAAGATCTACATGATCTTATCAACTGATGCAGAAAAGTCATTTGACAAAGGCCAACACCAATTCATTTATAAAAACTCTCAGCAAAATAGGAATAGAAGGGAAATTCCTCAACATAATAAAGGGCATTTATACAAAACCAACAGCCAACATCATCCTAAACTGAGAGAGTCTGAAAGTATTCCCCTTGAGAATGGGAACCAGACAAGGATACCTTTTATCACCACTCATATTCAACATTGTGCTGGCGGTCCTAGCCAGAGCAATTGAGCTAGAAAAAGAAATAAAGGGCACCCAAATTTGTAAGGAAGAAGTAAAGGTATCCCTATTTGCAGACGATATGATCTTGTACACAGAAAACCCCAAAGAAGCCACAAGAAAACTACTGGGACTAATAGAAGACTGTAGCAAAGTATCAGGATACAAGATAAACATACAAAAATCAGTTGGATTCCTCTACACCAACAAAGAGAACTTCAAAGAGGAAATCACCAAATCAATACCATTTACAATAGCCCCCAAGAAGATAAAATACTTACGGACAAATCCAACCAGAGACATAAAAGACCTATACAATGAAAACTACGAGACACTACTTGGAAGAAGAAACTACCAAATGAATACCATTGGCAATAGCTCCCAAGAAGGTAAAATACTTAGGAAAAATCTAACCAGAGGCGTAAAAGACCTATTCAAAGAAAACTACAAGACATTACTTCAAGAAACTAAAAAAAGACCTACATAAGTGGAAAAACATATTATGCTCATGAGTAGGAAGACTCGACATTGTGAAAATGTCAATTCTACCCAAAGTGATCTACAGATACAATGCAATCCCAATCCAAATTCCAACGGCATTTTTTGAGGAGATGGAGAAACAAATCACCAACTTCGTATGGAAAGGGAAGATGCCCGGGATAAGTAAAGCATTACTCAAGAAGAAGAACAAAGTGGGAGGCCTCACATTACCTGAATTTAGAACCTATTATACCACCGTGGTATTCAAAACAGTCTGGTACTGGTACAACAACAGATACGTAGACCAATGGAACAGAATTGAGAATCCACCTATGGGGAGCTGATATTTGACAAAGGCCCAAAGTCCTTTAAATGTGGGAAAAGACAGTCTCTTTAACAGATGGTGCTGGCATAACTGAATATCCATCTGCAAAAAAATGAAACAAGACCCATACTTCACACTATGTACAAAAACTAATTCAAAATGGATCAAAGACCTAAATATAAAATCTAAAACAATAAAGATCATGGAGAAAAAATAGGGACAATGCTAGGAGCCCTGAGATACGACACAAACAGAACACAAACCATAACTAATAATGCACAAACACCAGAAGAGAAACTAGATAACTGGGAGCTCCTAAAAATCAAACACTTATACTCATCAAGACTTCACCAAAAGAGTAAAAAGAGAACCTACAGACTGGGAAAAAAATTTTGGCTATGACATATCCAATAAGGGTCTGATCTCTAAAATCTACAAGATACTGCAACACCTCAACAACAAAAAGACAAATAACCCAATTAAAAAATGGGCAAGGGATATGAACAGACACTTCACCAAAGAACACATTCAGGTGGCTAACAGATACATGAGGAAATGCTCAGGATCGTTAGCCATTAGAGAAATACAAATCAAAACACAATGAGATACCATCTCACCCCAACAAAAATCCGTCACCATTGAGTCGATTCCGACTCATAGTGACCCTACAGGACAGAGTAGAACTGCCACATAGAGTTTACAAGGAGCGCCTGGTGGATTTGAACTGCCAACCTTTTGGTTAGCCGGCTTTAATCCAAAAAACACAAAATAATAAATGTTGGAGAAGTTGTGGAGAGACTTGAACACTTCTGCACTGCTGGTGGGAATGTAAAATGGTACAACCACTTTGGAAATCGATTTGGCACTTCCTTAAAAAGCTAGAAATAGAAGTACCATAGGATATGGCAATCCCACTCCTTGGAATATATTCTAGAGAAATAAGAGCCATCACAGAAATAGATATATGCACACCCATGTTCATTGCAGCTCCGTTCACAATAGCAAAAGATGGAAATAACCTAGGTGCCCACAAACAGATGAATGGATAAACAAATTATAGTACATACACACAATGGAATACTATGCAAAGATAGCATCTCACAACATGGATGAATCTAGAGGGCATTATGCTGAGTGAAATTAGTCAGTCGCAAAAGGACAAATATTGTATAAGACCAGTATTATAAGAACTCAAGAAAAGGTTTAAACACAGAAGAACACTTTCTTTGATGGTTGCGAGGGTAGGGAATGAGGGTGAGGGAAATTCACTAACCTAGATATTAGACAAGAATCATCTTAGGTGAAGGGAAGGACAATACACAATACAAGGGAAGTCAGTACAACTGGACTAAACCAAAAGTCAAGAAGTTTCCTGAACACAACCAAACACTTTGAGGGACAGAGTAGCTGGGGATGCAGTCTGGGAACCATGGTTTCAGGGAACACCTAGGTCAATTGGCATAACAAACTTTATTAAGAAAATGTTCTGCATCCCACTTCGGTGAGTGGCGTCTGGGATCTTAAAAGCTTGCGAGCGGCCATCTAAGATGCATCAATTGGTCCCAACCCACTTGGAGCAAAGGAGAAAGAAGAACACCAAAGACACAAGGAAAATATTAGCCCAAGAGACAGAAAGGGCCACGTAAACCAGAGACTCCATCAGCCTGAAACCAGAAGAATTGGATGGTGCCTGGCTACCACCAATGACTGCCCTGACAGGGAACACAACAGAGAGTCCCTGATGGAGTGGGAGAAAAGTGTGGAGCAGAACTCAAACTCGCATAAGAAGACCAGACTTTACGGTCTGACTGAGACTGGAGGAACCCCTGACGCCATGGCCCCTGGACGCTCTGTTAACCCAGAACTAAAACCATTCCCAAAGCCCACTCTTCAGACAAAGATTAGACTGGACTGCAAAACATAAAATAATACTCTTGAAGAGTGTGCTTCTTAGTTCAAGCAGATAACACAAGATCAAATGGGTGGCTTCTGTCAGGAGGCAGGATGAGAAGGTAGGAAGGGACAGGAGCTGGTTGAATGGACACGGGAAACCAGAGGTGGAAAGGGGGAGTGTGCTGTCACATTATAGGGATTGCAACTAGTGTCACTTAACAATTTATGTGTATACATTCTTGTATGAGAAATTAACTTGAGCTGTAAGCTTTCACCTAAAGCACAATAAAAAAATTTTAAAAAGTTCTGGACCAGACGGTTTCATTAGGGAATTCTACCAAACATTTAGAGAAGAATTGACACCAATACTGTTTAAACTCTTTCAAAAGAAAGAGAAGGAAGGAATACTCCCTAATTCATTCTGTGAAGCAAACACAGTCCTGATACCAAAATTAGACAAAGAAAGAACAAGAAAAGAAAGCTATAGGCCAATTTCTCTAATGAATAGGATGCAAAAATCCTCAACCAAATACTAGAGAACAGAATCCAACAGCATATTAAAGAGTCATACACCATGAACAAGTGGGATTTATTCCAAAAATGCAGAGATGGTTCAACATTTAGAAAGTCAATCAATGTAATACACCACATCAATAGAACAAAGGAAAAGAACCACATGATCAACTCTGTGGATGCAGAAAAAACATTTTAAAAAATCAACACATTTTTTTATTTTTTTTAGTTTTATTTTTTATACTTTATTGTACTTCAGGTGAAGGCTTACAGAGCAAATAGTTTCTCATGAAACAGTAGTACACATGTTGTTTTATGACATTGGTTAACAACCCCACAACATATTAAACGTCTAAATTTTCAACC
>NW_004444215.1:829054-843741 GCF_000243295.1 Trichechus manatus latirostris
ATTAAGAATGATGTTGGCCATTGGTTTTGCATAGATGCCCTTTATTATGTTGAGAAATTTCCCTTCTATACCTATTTGATTGAGAGTTTTTATCAGTGGGTCAAACACATTTTCTTGATAAAAACCGTAAAGACTGGAATAGAAGGGAAATTTCTCAGTATGATCCAAGGCATACATGAAAAGCCAACAGCCAACATTATACTTAATGGAGAAAGCCTGAGAGTGTTCCCCTTGAAATTGGGAGCAAGACAAGGGTGCCCACTCTCACCACTTCTATTCAATTTTGTATTAGAAGTCTAGCCAGATCAATAAGACAAGAAAATAAATAAAAGGTATCCAGATTGGAAAAGAAGAAGTAAAATTATCTCTATTCACAGGTAATTTGATCCTATATATAGAAAATCCCAAAGAGTTCACAAAAAAAAACTTCTAGAGCTAATAAAGGAATTTAGCAAAGTTGCAGGGTACAAGATCAACAAAGAAAAATCAGTTGGGGTTCTATATATCAGCAGTGAGAAATCTGAAAGGGAAATTAGGAAACAGTTCCATTTACAATACCATCTAAGAGAATAAAATACCTAGCAATAAATCTAACCAAGGACGTGAAGGACTTATACAATGAAAACTATAAAACACTGCTGAAAGAGATTAAAGAAGGCTTAAATGGAAAGATGTTCCATGTTCATGGATTTGAAGACTTCACATTGTTAAGATGTCAATACTACACCAAAAAAATCTATAGATTCAAGGCAATCCTGATCAAAATCCCAACAGCTTTCTTTACAAAAATAGAAAAATCCATCCTCAACTTTATATGAGATGGCAAGAGGCCCCACTGAAGCCATGTTGAAAGAGAAGAACAAAGTAGGAAGACTCACACTTCCTGAGTTTAAAACATGCTATACAGCTACAGTAATTAAAACATCCTGGTATGTTATAACAATAGACACATAAATCAATCGAATAGAATTAAGAACTGAGAAATAAACCCACATGTCTTTGGTCAACTGATTTGGATGCTAAGTCTATTCAACAGGGAAACAAGAGTCTATTCAATAAATGATGATAGGAAAATTGGATTTTCACAGGCAGAAAAATGAAACAGGATCCTTGCCTTACACTATGCACAAAAATAAATTCAAAATGGATTATGGACCTAAATGTCCAAACTAAAACAATTAAATTCTTAGAAGAAAAAGCAGGGGCAATTCAGTAAGGCCTAGCTTTTAACAATGGATTATCTAACATAATAACAAAAGCACAAACAACAAAAGACAAAATAAATAAATGTTGTTGTTGTTGATAGGTGCCATCGAGTCGGTTCTGACTCATAGTGACCCTTCGTACAACAGAAGGAAACACTGTCGGGTCTTGCGCCATTCTCACAATTTTTGCTATGTTTGAAACCATTGTAGCAGCCACTGTGTCAATACATCTCACTGAAGGTCTTCCTCTTTTTCACTCACCCTTTACTTTGCCAGGCATGATGTTCTTCTCCAGGGACTGGTCCTTCCTGATAACATGCCCATACTACATGTGACAATCTCTCCCCATCCTGGCTTCTAAGTAGCTTTCTGGCTGTACTTCTTCCAAGACAGATTTGTTCCTTCTTCTGGCAGTCCACGTTATATTCAATATTCTTCACCAACACCATAATTCAAAGGCATCAATTCTTCTTCAGTCTTCCTTATTCATTGACCAGCTTTTGCATGCATATGAGGTGATTGAAAATACCATGGCTTGAGTCAGGCACACGTTAGTACTCAAGGTGGGCATCTTTGCTTTTTAACACTTAAAAGAGGTCTTTTGCAGCAGATTTGCCTCATACAATTTATCGTTTGATTTCTTAACTACTGCTTCCATGAGCATTGATTGTGGAATCAAGTGAAATTAATTCCTTGACAACTGCAGTATTTTCTCCATTTATCATGATGTTGCTTACTGGTACAGTTGTAAGGGATTCCATTTTCTTTATGTTGAGGTGTAATCAATACTAAAGTTTGTATTCTTTGATGTTCATCAGTAAGTGCTTCAAGTCCTCTTCACTTGCAGCAAACAAGGTTGTGTCATCTGCATGTTTCAAGTTGTTAATGACTCTTCCTCCAATCCTAATGTCCCACTCTTCTTCATATAGTCTGGCTTCTTGGACTAATCAGCATACAGATTGAATAAGTATGATGATAGGATACAACCCTGATGCACAGCTTTTCTGACTTTAACCCATCCAGAATCCCCTTGCTCTGTTCCAACAACTTCCTCTTGGTCTATGTACAGGTTCCTCATGAGTACAATTAAGTGTTCTGGAATTCCCATTCTTGGCAATGTTATCCTTAATGTGTTATGATTGACACAGTCCAATACTTTGCAAAGTCAATAAAACACAGGTAAACACCTTTCTGATATTCTCTGCTTCCAGCCAGGATCCATCTGACATCAGCAGTGATATGGCTGGTTCCACTTCCTCTTCTGGACCCAGCTTGAATTTCTGGCAGTTCCCTGTCAATGTTCTGCTGCAACCGCTCTTGAATGATCTTCAGCAAAATTTTATGTGCATGTGATATTAATGATATTGTTTGATAATTTCCACGTTCTGTTAGATCACCGTTCTTTAGAAAACTAAAATATGGATCTTTTCCAATTAGTTGGCCAGGTAGCTGTCTTTCAATTTTTTTGGCATAGACTAGTGAGTGCTTCCAGTGCTGCATCCGTTTTTTCAAACATCTCAATCGGTATTCCTTCAATTCCTGGAGCCCTGTTTTTAGCCAATGCCTTCACTGCAGCTTGGACCTCTTCCTTTACTACCATCAGTTCTTGATCATATGCTACCTCCTGAAATGGTGGAACATAAACCAATTATTTTTGGTACAATGACTCTGTATTCCTTCCATCTTCTTTTGAAGTTTCCTGCATCATTTAATATTTTCCCCATAGAATCCTTCAATATTGCCATTTGGGGCTTGAATTTTTTCTTCAGTTCTTTCAGCTTGAGAAATGCTGAGTGCGTTCTTCCCTTTTGGTTTTCTATCTCCAGTTCTTTGTATATTTCATTATAATACTTTGTCTTCTTGAGCTGCCCTTTGAAATTTTCTGTTCAGCTCTTTTACTTCTTCATTTCTTCTGTTTGCTTTAGCTACTCTACATTCAAGAGCAAGTTTCAGAGTCTCTTCTGACTTCCATTTTGGTCTTTTCTTTCTTTCTTGTCTTTTTAAAGACCTTTTGCTTTCTTCACTTATGATGTCCTTTATGTCATTCCACAGCTTATCTGGTCTTCAGTCATTCGTGTTCAATGCATCAAATTTATTCTTGAGGTGGTCTCTAAATTCAGGTGGAATATACTCAAGGTCTTACTTTGGCTCTCGTCGACTTGTTCTAATTTTCTTCATCTTCAACTTGAACTTGCATATAAGCAATTGATGATCTGTTTCGCAACTGACCCCTGGCCTTGTTGTGACTGATGATGTTGAGCTTTTCCATCATCTCTTTCCACAGATGTAGTTGATTTGATTCCTGTGTATTCCATCTGGCAAGGTCCACATGTAGAGTCACAGTTTATCTCACTGAAAAAAGATATTTGGAATGCAGAAGTCGTTGATCTTGCAAAATTTAACCATGTGATCTCCTGCTTTGTTTTTATTACCAAGGCCATATTGTCCAGCTACCAATCTTTCTTCTTTGTTTCCAACTTTTGCATTCCAATCACCAGTAATTATAAATGCATTTGATTGCATGTGTTATCGATCTTAGACTGTAGAAGTTGGTAAAAATCTTCAATTTCTTCATCTTTAGCCATAGTGGTTAGTGTGTAAATTGGAATAATAGTCATATTAACTGGTCTTCCTTGTAGGCGTATGATTATTATCCTATCACTGACAGCATTGTACTTCAGGATAGATCTTGAAATGTTCTTTTTGATGATGAATGCAATGCCATTCCTCTTCAATTTGTCGTTCCCAGTATAGTAGATCATATGGTTGTCTGATTGAAAATGGCCAATACCAGTCCATTTCAGCTCACTAATGCTTAGGATATGGATGTTTATGCATTCCATTTCATTTTTGATGACTTCCAATTTTCCTAGATTCATACTTCAGACATTTCACGTTCCATATTAACGGATGTTTGCAGCTCTTTCTTCTCATTTTGAGTCGTGCCACACAAGCAGATGAAGGTCCCGGAAGTTTGACTCTATCCACATCTTTAAGGTTGACTCTACTTTGAAGAGGCAGCTCTTCCCCAGTAGTATTTTGAATGCCTTCCAACCTGAGGAACTCATCTTCTGGCACCATATCAGACAATGTTCTGCTGTTATTCCTAAGGCTTTGACTGGCAAATTTTTTTCAGAAGTAGACTGCCAGGTCCTTCTTCCTAGTCTGTCTTAGTCTGGATGTTCCAATGAAACCTGTCCACCAAGGGTAACCCTGCTGGTATTTGAAACACCAGTGGCAAAACTTCCAGTATCACAGCAACATTCAAGCCACCACAGTACGACCAACTGACAGACACGTGGTGGTGACTTGACTTAGTTCTTCATAAAAACTCGATGGACCATATAAGTATCAGTCTATTTCTGGACTTTCTATTTGTTTCCATTGATCAATGTGTCTATATCTTAGCCAATACCACACTGTTTTAATTACAGTAAACTTATAATAAATATTCAAATCAGGCTGTGTGGTTCCTCCAACTTTATTTTATATTTTAAAAAATTACTGGAGCTATTCTAATTCTTTGCCTTTTAAAACATTTTTAAAATCAGTGATCTATATCTATAAAAAAATACAGCTGTGATTCTGATTTGCATTACATTAGATGTTTAGATCTTTTTGATGAGAACTGACTGCTTCCCTGTGCTGAGTCTTCTACTCCATGAACACAGTATGTGTCTCCACTTGTTTTGAACTGCCAACATTTTGGTTAGCAGTTTAACTCTTAACCACTATGCCACCAGGGTTTCCTTCACTTATTTGGGTCTTCTGTAATTTCCTTCATCAGCATTTTGTAGTTTTCAGCATTCAGATAGATCCTTTACATGTTTTGTTAGATTTATACCTAAGTATTTCATTTATACCACTACTTCTCTGTCAGTTTGTCTTACTGTGGTTGCTTGCATGTTGCTGTGATGCTGGAAGCTACAGCACCGCTATTTCAAATATCAGCAGGGTCACCCAAAGTGGACAGTTTTCAGCGGAGCTTCCAGACTAAGACAGACTAAGAGGAAGGACCTGGTGATCTACTTCTAAAAAAAAATGTCCAGTGAAAGCCTTATGAATAGCAGCAAAACATTAATTGTCTAGTATAATGCCAGAAGATGAGCTCCTCAGATTTGAAGACACTCAAAATACAACTGGAGAAGAGCTGTCTCCTCAAAGTAGAGTAGACCTTAAAAATGTGGTTGGAGTCAAGCTTTCAGGAACTTCATTTGCTGATGGGACATGACTCAAAATGAGAAGAAACAGCTACAAACATATATTAATAATCGGAACTTTGAATGTATGCAGTATGAATGTAGGAAAATTGGAAGTCATCAAAAATGAAATGGAACACATAAAGATTAATGTCCTAGGTAGGCATTAGTGAGCTGAAATGTACTGGTATTGGCCATTTTGAATCAGACAACCATATGGTCTACTATACTGGGAACTACAAATTAAAGAGGAATGGCATTGCATTCATCGTCAAAAAGAAATTTCAAGATCTTGAAGTACAACTCTGTCAGTGATAGGGTGATAGCCATATGCCTACAAGGAAGACCAGTTAACATGACTATTATTGAAATTTATGCACCAACCACTAAGGCCAAAGATGAAGAAATTAAATATTTTTACCAACTTCTGCAGTCTGAAATTGATCAAACATGCAATCAAGATGCATTGATAGTGACTGGTGATTGGAATGTGAAAGTTGGAGACAAAGAAGAAGGACTGGTAGTTGGAAAATATGGTCTTGGTGATAGAAATGATGCTGGAGATCGAATGATAGAATTTTGCAAAACTAACGATTTCTTCATTGCAAATACATTTTTCAACAACATAAATGGGGACTACACGCATGGACCTCGCCAGATGGAATACACAGGAATCAAATTCACTACATCTGTGGAAAGAGACTACCGAGAAGCTCAATATTACCAGTCAGAATAAAGCCAGAGGCCATCTGTGGAACCGACCATCAATTGCTCATATGCAAGTTCAAGTGGGAGCTGAAGAAACATTTTTAAAAAGCCCATGACAGTCAAAGCAAGACCTTGAATATATCCCACTTGAATTTAGAGACCATGTCAAGAATAGATTTGACTCATTGAACATTAGTCACGGAAGACCAGACGAGTTGTGGGATGATATCAAGGACATCATACATGAAGAAAGCAAAAGGTCATTAAAAAGAGAGGAAAGAAACAAAAGACCAAAATGGATGTCAGAAGAAACTCTGAAACTTGCTCTTGAACGTAGAGTAGCATAAGCACACAGAAGAAATGATGAAGTAAAAGAGCTGAACAGAAAATTTCAAAGGACAGCTCAAGAAGAATATTGAATATACCGTGGATGGCCAGAAGAACAAACAAATCTGTCTTGGAGGAAGTACAGCCAGAATGCACCTTTGAAGCAACGATGGTGAGATTTCCTTTCACGTACTTTACACATGTTTTCAGGAGGGACCAGGCCCTGAGAGGGACATCATGCTCAGTAGAGATTCAGCATAAAAGAGGAAGACCCTCAACAAGATGGGCTGACACAGTAGCTTCAATAATGAGCTCAAAAATAGCAAAGATTGTGATAATGGCAAAGGACCAGGCAGTGTTTCGTTCTGTTGTACATAGGGTCACTATGAGTCAGAACCGACTTGATGGCACCTAACGATAACAACACTTCATTTATTGGCACTATTGAAAATAGCATTTAAATAATTTGATTTCCAATTTATGTTGTTGTTATATGGAAATATGCTTACTGATTTTGGATTGGCTTTGTAGCCTGTGATTTTGATAAATTCACTTACGCCAGGATTTTTTTGTGGTTTCCTTTGTAGTCTCTACATGACAATTATGTCTTCTGAAAATAGAGATAGTAGTACATATTGCATTCCACTCTATTTGCCACTTATTTTTATTTCTTGCATTATTCCACTGGTAAGAATTCTACTGCAGTGTTGAATAAGAATAGTGAGAGTGGACATCTTTGCCTTGTTACAGATCATAGGGGGAGGGCATTCAGCCGTTCACTAATAAAGGTTGATATTAACTGTAGGCTTTTGTAGATATACTTCTTCAGGTTATGTTTCTGTCCATTTCTTGTTTTCTGAGAGTTTTTTAAAATCATAAATTAATGTTGTATATTATTGTGAAATGCTTTTCCTGCTTCAGGTGAGATGATAATGAAATTATTTAGTCTGTTAATATGGTAGATTACATTGATTGATCATCAGATGTTGAACCAGCCTTACAGTCCTCAGGTAAATGTCATTTTGTCATGGTGTACTATTCTCTTGTATATTGCTGGCTTGTATTTGCTAATATTTTGTTGGGGATTATTATGTGTGTTCATGAGGGATATTGGTCTGTAGTTTTCTTTCTTTTTTTGTTCTCATTTCTTGGTTTTAATATAAGGGTAATTCTAACCTCATAAAATGAGTTGGGACAAAATGGGTTCCTATTATTCTATTTTCTGGAAGTGATTGTGTAAATTGGTGTTAATTCTTCTTTAAATGTTTGGTAGAAATCTCCAATGAAACCATCTGCATCTAGAGATGTCTTTTTTCAGAAATTATTAAACTATGACATCACTTTCTTTAATAGTCTTCTGATAGATTTCTAATTTTTGAATAGTTGTTCAATTTAATCTAAGTACTTGAATTTATGTACATTAATTTGTTCTTAGTATTCCCTTTTAACGCTATCACCTGGCAAATAGAGTATGATAAAAGATGAAAACTGGATGTACACAAAGAAATTAAGAACACCAGATATAAAGTAAATCTGGGTTGGCTTCCCCCCCCCCTTTTTTCATCAATTTAAAAATATCACTCTTTTGTCTTATGCCAAGTGGGAAAAAAATGCCATCTCAAAAAGTCACATAACAACAACAACAAAAAAACCAAACCCATTGCCATCGAGCCAACTCTGAAAATCTGCTGTAATTCTATCATTGTTTCTCTGTATGTAATATTTCTTTTTCTTCTTATTGTCCTCAAAATTTTATACTTATCTTAGTTTTTCAGCAGTTTGAGTATTATATGTCTATTTTTCTCCTGAGCCAATTGGATTTTTTTTTGTCTTTCATTAATTTTGAAAAATTCTTGGTTTTCACCTCTTCAAGTATATCTTCTACCTGATCTCTTGTCTCTATCCCTTTTCCTTCTGGGACTCCACTAACACTTAATGTAGACCATTTGTTATTGTCCCACCATTCTTGGATGCTCCATTCTGTTTTGTCACTCCTTTTTGTGTGTGTGTGTGTTTTACTTTGAATAATTTCTTTTCACTTAACTACTTTAATTTTATAATAAATCTGAACTTTGATAGAGCCAATCTTCCCACCATGTTCATTTTCAAGTGCAGTTTAGCTATTTTCAGGCCTTGTATTTCTATATAAATTTTAGAATTACTTCATTTGCTACTAAAAGCAGTTTTGATTGGGATTGCATAGCATGTATACATTGGTTTGGGAAAAATTGACATGTTTACAATATTGAGTCTTCCAAAGTATGAACATGGTATATACCTCCATTTATTTACATCTTCTTTAACTTCTCTCAGTAATATTTTGTAGTTTCCTCTGTTGAGCTCTTTCGAATCTTTTGCTGGATTAATTCCAACATGTTTTACATTTTTTACCTCTTAAAATTTTATATTTTTAAATGTTTATTTTCTAATTGCTTGATCCTGGTATACAGAAGTGCAATTGATTTTTGTATCTTGACTTTGTATCCAGTAATCTTGCTGAAACCTATTAATTCTAATAGTGTGTCTACACACTCTTGTGTTTCACATACATAATTATATCATATATGAATAAGGATAATTTAATTTCCTCCTTTCCACTTCTTATGCCATTCATCTTTTTCTTGCCTTACCACACTAGCTAGGATCTCCAGCATAATGCTGAAGTAGTGATAGCAGGAATCTTTGTCCTGCTCCTGATTCAAAGGGAAAGCTTTCAACATTTCACCATTAACTATGATATTTCCCGTAGACTTTTTCAAGAAAATTTTAAAAGTTAAAGAAATTCCTTTTTATGCTCAGTTTTGAAGAATTATTTTTTAAAATCTCACATGGATGTTGAATATTTTTTGAATCTATTGAAATAATCACATACATATTTCCTCCTTTATTCAGCTAATGCAGTAAATTACATTTTTAAATGTTTGAATAGTAACCCAATCTTTCATTCATGGCATAAATGCAACTTTTTCCCCGTTTGAATACCACTGTATTTGGTTTTCTAATCTTCTGTCTAGGATATTCTGTATCCATGTTTGCGTATGATAATTGACTTGTAATTTTTCTTTTCATAATGTCCTCAAATTTTGGTATCAAGATTTTTCTGGCCTAGAGCCAACATGGCGCTTTAGGCAGAAGCACCATGCCGTTCCTCCACAGTAAAGACCCAAAAAACTAAGTAAAACAGAGACAAATGTCAATCCAGGAACCTTAAGCATCAAATGAAGAGAAAAATAACTCAACCAAGAACCGAATGGAATAAGAAACTGACAGAGAACAGAGAGCAAGGAGAGTTACGAGCAGAGGTCCCCTATCAGCTAACGCAACACAGATCTTGGACTCCTGTCAGAAATCAGTGAACAGGGAGTATGGTAAAGCAGATTCACAGAGCTCCCAGCAGGAAGCAGAGCACCTGGTAACCAGCAAGACATGCTTTGCCACCCCCCACCCTGCATCCCCCTGCTCAACTTTGGCCGTTTCCTGGCTGGCTGATTCGCTGCTACCCAGTGTGCTGATCCGCCGCTTCCCAGGGGGCTGCGACCTCGGCAACGGAGGTGCTGGTTCTGTGCCGGAGAGGATTCATCCCACCCACACTGGCCGGCTTCTTCAATGCCATTTCTTTGTTGCTAGTATTGCCTTTTTTGGCCTCTTTTGGTTTCTTCCCTGCCTCTCACCTCCTCCGCCTCCCTTCTCTCAAACACCTGACTCTGTGTGCCAGCTTTGCTTCTTCTTAACAGGCTGTGAAGCACTGCTCAGCTGGAGAACTGCTTCCCCGGTCTGCTTCCCCTTCCATGTGGCCAAGCTGGTGGGATCCCTGGGGGAGTTTTTTTTTTTCTTTTCTGTTTGTTTGCATTCTCTTTCTTTTTTCCTTTCTATTTTTCTTCATTTCTCAGTTTTTCATCTCTTTCTACTTACTTTCTTTCTTGTCTCCTGAATACTTGGCACTGTGTATCATCCCTACCCCTTCTAGCCAGGCTATACTACACAGCTTGGGAGCTGCTTTCCTGGTCTGCACAGCCCCACCAGTGGGATCCTTTGGGGGCATTTTTTTTCTTTCTTAAATTTCAAAATTTTTTCCTTTTTGTTTTTTTCCATTTCTCGGTTTCCTGTCTCTCCAGTGCAACAGCAATCTCCCTCAGCACTATTTTTTTTTTGCTCTTGTTTCTCTCTCCTCTCTCTTCTTTTCCATAACCAAGCTGGCTCCACACATCACAACCTCCACCACTCCCTTATACCTATCTGCACCATGTGCTGAACATTGCACTCCTGAGCAGCACAGGCAAGACCAACTGGAACCTGCCCTGTGCTGATCACCTGCTCATCTTGTCAGCCCAAATACGTGCCACAAACAACCCATTCAAGTCACTCCGCTTCAGCTGACCTGCCCTGCTGCACCATAGCTGAGTGACTGGCCCTGCCCATTGGACAGGGAGGTGAAAAATATCGTGTCCACAGAAGAGCAAACAACAAAAAAGGCACAGCCAGCCTGCTCAGAGATAACCAAATAAAACAAAAAAGCAGGATGAAACAAACCAATCTACAATAAATAAACAAAGAAAATAACTATTGAATGTCTCAAAGACAGCAGACAATATCAAAACATATAAAAAAAGAACAGGATGGTTCCAGTAGGCATCCAAAATAAAACACCAGATGACATTCCAGAAGAAGAAAAGGCACTAGAACTACTTGATAGGGAATTTAAATCTCTAATATTCAGAGCTATCCAAGAGTTGAAGCAAAAAGCGGACAAAAATGAGGAAAAAATAGACAAATTGATGGAAAAGGCAGATAAATTCATGGAAAATACAGACAAAAAAATGGAAGAATCCAGGAAAATAATACAGGAACAAAATGCCAAAATAAATTCACAATTAGAAACCATAAAAAAACAACAATTAGAAATCCAACAAGTAAACAACAAGATTTCAAAAGTGGACAGTTTCATAGAAGGGCCGAGGAACAGGTTTGAAACAATGGATGACAAATACTTGGATACAATTTTTTTGATGAAAAATCAGAAAAAAAGAACAAAGAAAAATGAAGAAACCCCAAGTATTGTGTGGGATACAATAAAAAGCAAAAATTTTTGAAAGAAAACAAAAAACACAGAGAGGATCATTGAAGAATTTCTGACAGAAAACTTCCATAACATCATAAAAGATGAAAAGCTGACCATCCAAGAAGCTCAAAAAAAACCCATATAGGATAGACCCCAGAAAAAAATCACCAAGGCATATCATAATCACTCTCGCTAAAACCAAAGACAAACAAAGAATTCTAAGAGCGGCTTGAGAAAAACAAAAAGTCACATACAGAAGAGAAACAATAAGACTAAGCTCTGATTACTCGGCAGAAACCATGCAAGTAAGAAGGCAATGGGGTGACATATATAAAACCTTAAAAGACAAAAAAAATTGCCAACCAAGAATAATATATCCTGCAAAACTCTCATTCAGATATGATGGTGAAATTAGGACACTTCCAGATAAACAGAAATTAAGGGAATATGAAAAAACCAAACTAAACTTACAAGAATTATTAAAGGGAGTCCTTCAGTTTGAGAACAAACAACGTCAGACTACAGCCTGAATCTATGACACAAGATTGCACTAGCCAGATACCAATCTAGGAAACAAACTCTAAAGGAATATTCAAAACCAAAAGATTTACAACAGGGAACCACAGAGGATAAACTATAAATGACATCAACTTTAGAACAATAACAGAGGGAATAAACAGTGTACGGATAGAACTTTCTAGTGGAGAGGAAGGCAAGGCAATACCAAGTAATAATAGACTTGTTCAAACCTAGGAAGATAAGAGTAAATTTCAAGGTAACCACAAAGAAAGTTAACAAACCTACTTATTGAAATAAAGAAGAAAAATATAGTCTAAGTAAAAACAAAATCTACAAAAACAAAAGAAATTTTTAAAAAATCCACAAACAAAAAGAATTCAGCACAGAAGAGTAAGAGGAACAAAGATAAAGTCAGCACCACAAAAAAAGCACTACAAAATGAAAACAAACTCTCACCTATCAATAATTACATTGAATGTAAATGGCCTAAATGCACCCATAAAGAGATGAAGAGTGACAGAATGGATAAAAAAACAGGATCCATCAATATGCTGTCTACAAGAGACACACCTTAGAAACAAAGACATAAATTTATTAAAAAATTAAAGGATGGAAAAAAAAATCAAGCAAACAGCCATCAAAAAAGAACAGGAGTGGCAATACTAATCTCAGAATAAAATAGACTTTAAAACAAAATCCACCATAAAATACAAAGAAGAGCACTATGTCATGATTAAAGTGATGATCCAGTATGAAGACATAACCATAATAAATATCTATGCGCTCAATGACAGGGCTCCAAAATACATAAAACAAATTTTAACAGCACTGAAAAGAGAAATTGACAGTTCCACTATAGTAGGAGACTTCAACACACCACTCTCGGTAAAGGACAGAACATCTAGAAAGAAACTCATCAAAGATACAGAAGGTCTAAAGGCCACAGTCAGCTAATTTGAACTCATAGACATATATAGAACACTCCAGCCAACAGCTGCAAAGTACACATTCTTCTCCAATGCACATGGAACATTCTCCAGAATAGACCACATCTTAGGCCACAAAGCAACCCTCAACAAAATCCAAAACTTTGAGATATTACAACGTACCTTCTCCGATCACAACGCCATCAAAGTAGAAATTAACAATGGGAAGAGCAAGGAAAAAAATCAATTAAAGGGAAACTAAATAGCATGCTACTTAAAAACCACTGGGTAATAGAAGGAATCAAAAAAATTCTTAGAATCAAATGAGAATGAAAGCACATCATACCAAAACATTTGGGACACAGCAAGGCAGTGATCAGAGGTCTATTTGTAGCAACAGATGCACACATCAAAAAAGAAGAAAGGCACAAAATTAAAACATTAGCTACACAACATGAACAAATAGAAAGAGAACAGCAAAAGAAGCCCACAGCCACCAGAAGAAAGGAAATAATAAAGATCAGAGCAGAAATAAATGAAATAGAGAATAGAAAAACAATAGAGAGAATCAACAAAACAAAAGTTGATTCTTTGAAAGAATCAACAAAATCGACAAACCACTGGCCAAACTGACCAAAGAAAAACAGGAGAGGACGCAAATAACCCAAATAAGAAATGAAATAAATGGGGGACATTACAACAGACCCAACTGAAATAAAAAGGATCATAACAGAATATTACGAAAAACTATACTCCAACGAATTTGAAAATCTAGAGGAAATGGACAAATTTCTAGAAACACACTACCTACTGAAACTATCATAAATTGATGTTGAAAATCTGAACAGACCCATAACCAGAGAAGAGACTGAAAATGTAATAAAAAAAAAAAAAAACTCTGAACAGCAACAACAAAAAAGCCCTGGCCCAGATGGCTTCACTGGAGAATTCTGCCAAACATTCAGGAAGAGCTGACACCACTACTACCCAAATTATTTCAGAACATACAAAAGGAAGGGATACTTCCAAATTCATTCTATGAAGCCAGCATAATGCTGATACCAAAACCAGACAAAGACACCACACAAAAAAAGACAACTGAAGACCAGTATCTCTGAAGAATATAGATACAAAAAATTGTCAACAAAATTCTAGCCAATTGCTGTAATCATATCAAAAAAATAATACACCTCAACCAAGTAGTATTCATACCAGTTATGCATGGATGGTTCAACATTAGAAAATCAAGCAATGTAATCCACTACATAAATAAAAGGAAAGAAAAGAATCACATGATCATATCAATTGACACAGAAAAGACATTCAACAAAGTCCAACACCCATTCCTGATAAAAACTCTCAATAAAATAGGTATAGAAGGGAAATTCCTCAACATAATAAAAGACATCTGTACAAAACCAACATCCAACATCATTCTTAATGGACAGAGGCTGTAAACATTCCACTTGAGAACATGAACAATACAAGGATGTCCTTTATCTCCATTCCTATTTAACATTGTGCTGAAAGTCCTAGCTAGAGCACTAAGGCAAGAAAAAGAAATAAAGGGCATTTAATTTGGTAATGAACAAGTAAAGCTGTCCCTATTTGCAGATGATATGATACCCAAAAAGAAAACCCAAAAGACTCCACAAGAAAACTACTGGAACTAATAGAAAGATTCAGCAGAGTAGCAGGATACAAGATAAACATACAAAAATCAATTGGATTCCTATACACCAAT
>NW_004444215.1:850982-852832 GCF_000243295.1 Trichechus manatus latirostris
CATCTAAGATACTCTACTGGTCTCTTCCCTTCAGGAGCAAGGGAAAATGTAGAAAACTAAAGACACAAGGGAAAGACTAGTCCAAAGGACTAATAGACCACAACTATTACGGCCTCCACCAGACTGAGTCCAATACAACTAGATGGTGCATGGCTACCACCACTGACTGCTCTGACAAGGATCACAATAGAGGGTCCTGGACAGAGCTGGAGAAAAATGTAGAATAAAATTCTAACTCAAAAAAAGATCAAACTTACTGGCCTGACAGAGACTGGAGAAACCCCGAGAGTATGGCCCCCGAACTCCCTTTTAGCTCAGTAATGAAGTCACTCCAGAGGTTCACCTTTTAGCCAAAGGTTAGATAGACCCATAGGACAAAACAAGACTAAAGGGGCACACCATCCCAGAGGCAAGGACTAGAAGGCAGGAGGAGACAAGAAAGCTGGTAATAGGGAATCCATGTTCAAGAAGGGAGCGTACTGACATGTCATGGGGTTGTTAACCAATGTTATAAAACAATATATGTACTAACTGTTTAATGAGAAGCTAGTTTGTTCTGTAAACCTTCATCTAAAGTACAATTAAAAAAAGATTTTTCTGGCCGCATCAATAGAGTTGGTAAGTATATATATACACATATGTATATATTTGTTGTTGTTGTTAGGTGCCTTCCAGTTGGTTCCAATTCATAGCAACCCTATGTACAACAGAACGTAATACTGCCTGGTCCTACGCCATCCTCATAACCGTTGTTATGCTTGATCCCATTGTTGCAGCTACAGTGTCAATCCATCTCATTGAGGGCCTTCGTCTTCTTCACTGACCTTTTATTTTGCCAAGCATGATGTACTTCTCCCGGGACTGGTCCCTCCTGATAACATGTCTAAAATGTGTGAGATGAAGTCTTGCCATCCTTGCTTCTAAGGAGAATTCTGGCTGTATTTCTTCCAAGACAGGTTTGTTCTTTCTTCTGGCAGTCCATGGTATATTCAATATTCTTTGCCAACACAATCATTCAAAGGCATCAATTCTTCTTCAGTCTTCTTTATTCATTGTCCAACTTTCACATGCATATGAAGCAATTGAAAACAGCATGGCTTGGATCAGGTGCCCCCTAGTCCTTAAAGTAACATCCTTGCTTTTTAACACTTTAAAGACTTCTTTTGCAGGAGATTTGTCTAATAAAATTCATTGTTTGATTTCTTGACTGCTGCTTCCATGGGCGTTGATTGTGGATTCAAGTAAAAAGAAATCCTTGACAATTCCAATCTTTCTTCTGTTTCTCATGATGTTGCTTACTAGTCCAGTTGTGAAGATTTTTGTTTTCTTTATGCTGAAGTGTAATCCATACTGAAGACTGTAGTCTGATCTTCATCAGTAATTGCTTCAAGTCCTCTTTACTTTCAGCAAGCAAGGTTGTGTCAACTGCATATTGCAAATTGTTAATGAATCTTCCTCCCATCCTGATACCCAGCTCTTCTTCATATAGTCCAGCTTCTCGGATTATTTGCTCAGCATACAGATTGAATAAATATGGTGAAAGTATACAATCCTGACGTATACGTTTCCTGACTTTAAACCACACAGTATCCCCTTGTTCTGTTCAAATGACTGCCTCTTGGTCTATGTACAAGTTCCTCATGAGCACAATTAAGTGTTCTGGAATTTCCATTCTTCGCAATGTTATCCATAATGTGTTATGATCCACATAGTCGAATGCATTTGCATAGTCAATAAAACACAGGTAACTATCTTCCTGGTATTCTCTGCTTTTCAGCCAGGGTCCATCTGACATCAGCAAAGGTGCCCCTGGTTCTAGTCCTCTTCTGGATCAAGCTTGAATTTCTGGC
>NW_004444215.1:853945-855998 GCF_000243295.1 Trichechus manatus latirostris
AGAGAGTTGACAAATATGTAAATACAAACATATATTTACAGGCATACCTCATTTTATTATGCTTCACTTTATTGCCCTTCACAGATATTGCGTTTTTAACAAATTGAATATTTGTGGCAATTCTGCATCAAGCAAATCTACTGGCACCATTTTTTCAAACAGCATGTGTTCACCTCGTGTCTTTGTGTCACATTTTGTTAATTCTCACAGTATTTCAAACTTTTTCATTATTATTATATCTCTTCTGGTGATCTGTGGTCAGTAATCTTTGATGTTAGTATTTTAATTCTTTTGGGGCACCACGAACTGTGCCCGTATAAGGTGGTGATCTTAATTGATAAATGTTGTGGGTGTTCTGACTGCTCCACTGACTGGTCATTCTCTGGTCTCTCTCCCTCTCCTTGGGCCTCCCTATTCCTTGAGTCGTGACAATATTGAAAATAGGCCAGTTAATAACCCTACAATGGCCTGTAAGTGTTCAAGTGAAAGGAAGAATTGCAAGTCTCTCACTTTAAATCAAAAGCTAGAAATGATTAAGCTTAGTGAGGAAAGCATGTCAAAAGCCAAGATTGGCCGAAAGCTAGGCTTCTTACACCAGTTAGCCAAGTTGCGAATGCAAAGGAAATTTCTTGAAGGAAATTAAAAGTGTTACTCCAGTGAAGACACTCTCTTCAATTCTATGAAGGTTGAGAGAGGTTAGGAAGCTGCAGAAGAAAAGTCTGAAGCTAGCAGAGGTTGGTTCATGAGGTTTAAGGAAAGAAGCCATCTCCATAACATAAAAATGCAAGGTGAAGCAGCAAGTGCTGATATAGAAGCTGCAGCAAGTTATCCAGAAGATAATTAATGAAGGTGGCTACACTAAACAACAGATTTTCAATGTAGACCAAACAGCCTTATATTGGAAGAAAATACCATCTAAGACTTTCATAGCCAGAGAGGAGAAGTCAATGCCTGGCTTCAAAGCTTCAAAGGACAGCCTGACTCTCTCGTTAGGGGCTAATCAGCTGGGAGTTTAAGCTGAAGCCAATGCTCATTTACCATTCCAAAAATCCTAGGGCCCTTAAGAATTATGCTAAATCTACTCTGCCTGTGCTCTATAAGTGGAACAACAAAGCCTGGATGACAGCACATCAGTTTACAACATGGTTTACTCAATATTTAAAGCCCACTGTTGAGACCTATTGCTCAGAAAATTCCTTTCAAAATATTATGTTCATTGGCATTGCACCTGGTCACCTAAGAGCTCTGATGGAGATGTACAAGGAGATTAATGTTGTTTTTATGTCTGCTAACACAACATCCATTCTGCAGCCCGTGGATCAAGGAGTAATTTCGACTTTCAAGTCTTATCATTTAAGAAACACATTTTGTAAGGCTATAGCTTCCATAGGTAGTGATTCCTCTATGGATCTGAGCAGAATAAATTGAAAACCTTCTGGAAATGATTCACTATTCTAGATGCCATTAAGAACATTCATGATTGATAGGAGGAGGTTAACATATCAACATTAACAGGAGTTTGGAAGAAGTTGATTCCAATCCTCATGGATGACTTTGAGGGGTTCAAGACTTCAGTGAAGGAAGTAACTGCAGATGTTGTGGAAATAGCAAGAGAAATAGAATTACAAGTGGAGCTTGAAGATGTGACTGAATTGCTGCAATCTCATGATAACACTTTAATGGATGAGAAGTTGCTTCTTATGGATGAGCAAAGAAAGTGGTTTCTTGAAATGGAAACTTCTCCTGGTGAAGATGCTGTGAACACTGTTGAAACGACAACAAAGGATTTAGAGTATTACGTAAACTTAGTTGACAAAGCAGCTACAGGGTTTGAGAGGATTGACTCCAATTCTGAAAGAAGTTCTACTGTGGGTAAAATGCTATCAAACAGCATCACATGCTACAGAGAAATCTTTTGTGAAAGGAAGAGTCAATCGATATGGCAAACTTCATTCTTGTCTTATTTTAAGAAATTGCCACAGCTATCCTAACTTCAGCAACCACCACCCTGATCAGTCAGCAGCCATCAACATTGAGGCAAGAACCTCCACCA
>NW_004444215.1:868816-873244 GCF_000243295.1 Trichechus manatus latirostris
GATTGTTGATTCTCTGTTTGGCTTAGTTTTTCGGATCTTTCTTGTGGAGGGACGGCGTGGTGTTTCTGCCTAGAGCGCCATCTTGCCGGAAGTCCCGGGAGCCTAGTGTTTTTGACTGTAGTAGTTTTGAAGTGGGGTCTCTGCCTCCCTGAGTTGGGAAGGAAGGGAGGGGTTTTTATTCAAATACCATAGACTCTTGCCTTTCTTGGAGTCCTGGTTGCACAGTGGTTAAAGAGTTCAGCTACTAACCAAAAGGTCTGCAGTTCGAGTCCCCAAGCTGCTCCTTAGAAACCCTGTGGGGCAGTTCTACTATGTCCTATAGGGTCGCTATGAGTCGGAATCAACTCAATGGCAACGGGCTGTTGCCTTTCTTACTGAATTCTCATAGATGTTCTTGAATAGATGCTTCTTCATTTGCTGTTTTTCCTTAGGGCCATTTCCACAGGCTTTAAATGTTGTGTGTGTTTATAGTTTTCACTACTTTTACTGGGAAGCGGGTCAGAAGACAATTTCTCCCCTTTATTTTGTAATTAGCAACACTCTGCGAATCCTGAGGTCAGTAGGCTTTCCCCAGCCTTCTCCAAAGCTTACGTGCATGAACACTCTTTCTTCTCTAGATTTTTGACCTAAAACACTGGCTTTTTTTTTTTTTTTTTTTTTTTTTTTTTACTGTATCTAGGATTGGGAGCTTATCAAGGGCTAAAAACAGAACATAATACTTTTCTTCATGAAAGTCCAACATTTCCTGGCATGGAGTTAATACGACATTGCCCTGACAAGTTGAATTTGCATTTTGACTGCCATGTGGTTGGCTGATAGTATTTTCCTTGCTGTCCAACTAGGTGATAAAGATAGGAAACACCTAACTGACTTCATTGCAGGCTGCCGTTATTGAGTTATTAAAATATAAAACAGGTTTGAAATCTACATCAAGACTGGGTCTCTATTTTGAAGTGATCAGTTACTTTTAGCAGAGCTCCTGAAACTTTTTAAAGCCCATGATCTGGCAAAGAAACCATATACTGTGTTACTCTCCACTGTGCCAGAGTCCTTCTGGGAAGTATTACATGGGACTATCATGTGCTTTGGAACACCCTTCTTGTCCATGTTATGAATTTTCCCCAAGTCCTTTACTTGAAACATGCATATTTGACCTTGGGGAAGTCATAATGCTGCATTTCCTGTGAGTTTATACTTACCCTAGTGGGAATTATCTGTATGGGATTTTTACTTGCCTGCGTTTAATTCAATTCCCTCTCAGCTTCACTGGAGCCCAGGCAAAACTACATTTATCAAAGAATTAAGCATGCCACATGCTTATTAAGCTCAAACTAAGAGTGTGCAATTTGAACTAGATTGAATGTGCCCAGCAATATAAGGTGAGCGTCACAGTTTCAGTATCCATTCTTAAATCTTGCATTTGCAAGGACACACTAATCAAGAGGTACAGGACCCCTTCAATTCCCTATCTGACTTGGAGCTCCAGGTGTGCTGAGACTGAGAATTTAAGTGATGCAATGGAGAAAAAAATCTCACCTGCAGAACCTTACCCAATTCATTAGCAAATGTTATTGTCTCAACCTTAACAGTAATTGGTATCCTTCTCATTTCTTCCACTGTTGCCACTGAGTCAATTCTGATGCATAACGACCCTATAGGACAGAGTAGAACTGCCCCATAGGGTTTCCAAGGAGCACCTGGTGGATTCGAACTGCCCACCCTTTGGTTAGTAGCCGTAGCTCTTAACCACTACACCACCACAGTTTCCCATCTTGATAAAGCCTCCTCAAAACCCAATCCCAGAGCTACACCCTTGATTCCTCCTGGGACATGCCAGCTAATTCCTGTAGCTCATCCAGGGTGTAATCTCTCCTTCTTCATCAGACCTAGAACTTCCTTAGTGGATTATGCTGGGATTTAATTCCAATTATTAAATTGCAGCCAGGAGAGGAAGTTGGGCTGCTCCTGAAGAGAGCAACTGTTGCCTTGAAGGGGAAAGGTCTCTAAATACTCTTCCTATTTTGGGGAAGTGCTACCTTTTAATAGATTGTGAGCCACCTCTGTAGACTTTGAGGGTTCAGGGAAGTCTGCAAAGCCTCAGTCCTTGAAGATACCCACGCAGATGTCCCTATTCTGTTTCAGAGTCCCAGGTATTCCCAATCAGGGCCTTCACTTTAGCCTAATAGACATGCCTTGGCTGGATAAATGAATCATCTCTGGAGATTTGCAAGTTTAACTCTTAAGTTCTACATTTGTTCCTCATCTATGTCTGCTTTCCCACTGCAGATGATACAGCCCTCTTTGTAAGCTTCCAGAGAGCCCTCAGGCTCTCATATTTAGCCTTTAACTACTTTTTAATTATCCTTAGTTTCTCATTATCTCTCTGCAAGACATCAGGACAGTTTAGTAATAACTGACCAATTCCACTCTCCTTGTATACAATTTTCCTCCCATAGCCTTCAAATGCCTGAAATGGCAAGGGGTTTCCCTCCACTGGGATGTTTTCCCAGGTAACCACCAGTGAAATCTTCAGGAATTGAGTGTCCACTTTGTGCCAGGTACTATCTGTACCCCATAGACCACTCAGGATGAGTTGCTCCTTGCCAGCCAGGTAGTGAGTGATCCAGTCCTACATACCATGTGCTTTCTTGTATTATTCCTGGTATCAACTGTGTCAGCTCAGGTCATCTGGTAAACAGATGCCAAGTTGCGACTAGAAGAGCAAGAAATTTATTGGTGGAAATGTCCATGAAAGATAAAGAGAAGAAGGAGCAGAAGTAGGTAAGAAGAACCTTCAAACCACAATGAGGTCTTGACAGGGACCTCTTGAGAGGCCTGTGAAAAGAGAGGGAGAAGCAAGGAAGATTAGATGTAAGAGTCTCAGACTGCAGAGCAGGTCTGACAAAGTCTCAGTCAGGCCTATGGGGAGCCCCAGAACAAAGACTGCTTGCTGGAAGAGTCCTGCATTTGGTAGAAGTGTCCCTGTCTAGTACTTCAGCTATACTCAGTCACGGGCTAGGAGAATCCCAGGGACAGTGTGACCTCAAATGAAACAAATTTATGCTAAAAAATTTTTTCATTTATATGGAATTCAAATTTAACTCGGTGTCCTATGTTTTATTTACTAAATCTGGCAACCCTACCATAATGGCAGAGTTGGAAGTTATATGCGGGCACAACAGAATGGTCACTTACTCACCAAGTCTGATTTGGCTACTGTCCTTCCCAGCAACCGAGACCAGTGTTGAGTCCCTGACATGGCACCATTCCTCAAGGAAACCAATAAGTGACTTAGGGGCAAATTGACTACACTGGGTTCAAAAGTTGATGGGGCAAGATTCCTTTTGACTGCAATAAACATAAATTCTGGATATGAGTTTGCCTTTTCTTCCTGGAGCACCTCAGCAAGCACTGCTATTTGAGAGCTTAGCATGTTTGACCCACTGAGACATGATTTTATAGAACATTAGATGGGATCCAGAGACCCATTTTACAGCCAAAGGAGTGAAACATTGGGGCACATGACCTGGGATCAACTAGTTCTATCACATACCACGCCACTCAGAAGCTGATGGCCTGGTAGAGGGCTGAAATGGTGTGTTGAAGGCACAGCTAAAGTGCCAGCTTGAAGATGATACTCTGGGAGAATGGGGTGCCAGCCACCAGGAAGCATTATACGCCTTAAATCAATGACCATTATACAATAGAATATACAGGTTTGGGAGCCAAAGGATAGAAGTAGGAGTTGCTTCACTTATCATATCTCCCAGTGACCCACTTGAATTTGTGCTTACCATCCTCAGGGTTCAGTCAGTTTAGTGTTCTTGACTTGCGAAAGGTTAAGTGCCTTCACCGGAGGACATCGTAAGAGTCCCATTCAATTTTAACCCATGACTTTTTCCTGGTCATTGCTGGCACCAGCCAAAAGAAAATGAGTCAGCATCCTGACAGGATAATTGATCCTAATCATCAGAAAGATATAGGGCACTAGGAGCCCTAATACATGGCATAAACACAATACGAACCATACGTAACAATGCACAAGCACCAGAAGAAAGACTAGATAACTGGGAGCTCCTAAAAATCAAACACTTATGCTCATCAAAAGTCTTCATGAAAAGAGTCAAAAGACAACCTACAGACTGGGAAAAAAAATTTGGCTACAACACATCTGATCAGTGTTTAATCTCTAAAATCTACAAGATACTGCAAAACCTCAACAACAAAAAGACAAAAAACACAATTTAAAAATGGGCAAAGGATATGAACAGGCACTTCACCAAAGAAGATATTCAGGCGGCTAACAGACATATGAAGAAATGCTCACCATCATTAGCCATTAGAGAAATGCAGATCAAAACTACAATGAGATATCATCTCACCCCAACAAGGCTAACACTAATCCAAAAAACACAAAACAATAAATGC
>NW_004444215.1:874374-913349 GCF_000243295.1 Trichechus manatus latirostris
ATGGGGAGAGCAATTAGGGTCACATAACAATGTATGTATAAATTTTTGTATGGGAGACTAACTTGAAATGTAAACTTCATTTAAACTACAGCAATTAAAAAAAAGAGAAAGATATAGGGCCACTGCTATACAAAGAGGGTAGGCAAGAGTAAGTTTGGCATCCAGGTGATCCACTTAGGTACCCCTTGGAAATTCCAAACAAGTTCACCAGCCATAGCCTGAGAAGGGCATGGTGTAAAGAGACTCAAACCCTTCAAGGATGAAGGCTTTAGTTACTGCGCCAGGTAAGCTACCTAGATCAGCAGAGATGCTAGCCAAGAGTAGGGGAAATCTAAAGTGGGTGGTACAGGATGGAGATAATGAGAATTGGTTAAGGCCTCAAGACCAGCTGCAGTGGCAGATGCTCTAGTTTGTTTCACTGACCTTCTTCTTGTAAGTTTTCCTTAGGAAAAGAAGCCCAACATAACTATGGAGGAGTTGCTCCAGAATTTATTTTATGAGGCAAATGGGTTTGAGCTCAGCGTTGAATGAACGATAGCAGATGCTGTGGTGTACTGCTAAGATCTTCCCCCATCCCTGCCCCTGCAGCACAGAGGCTCCCATTTCTACAGCTGCTGAGATTGTTGGAGGCTTACAGTCCTCAGTCAAGTCCCTCTCCAGACATTGCCTGTTGCTGCAGAGACTCTTCTTGCCCAAGTTCATGACACTTCCAAGGTCATGCTCACATCCAACGACCGGCCAATGCCAGAATGTAAAGGCCCAGTCATGTTGGCTAATTTGTGACAACTCTGAAGGACTATCACAACTCTAGAAATGCCCATGTATTCAGCTGAGGCCTTTGTTGTGACTACATTGCCGCCCAATTTCTCCTCTACCCAATCCTGCTCCCTTGACTACCCCGACAGGCGTTGACCCTAAGAGCATGCTCCAATCAACTTGCTGCACTCTAATCTCTGTCTGAGACAGCTTCCTACATAAACTGACCTGTGGCAGTGTGTTTTGCCATACATTATTTATTTATTTATTTTTGCTTTTGATTTTTATTATCATTTCTTAGTATGGACTAACTTTTCAATCTTTTCCTTTACAGTTTCTAGCGTTTTATATCATGGTCGGAAGGGCCTTCCCCATTTCAAGAATACAAACATATTCACCCTGTTATTTTCTAGTACTTTCCTTCAAAAACAGTCTTTAACTCTTTGATTCAGCTGCAATTTTGATGTAAAGAGAGAGGTAGGGATCCAGCTTTACTTATTGTTTTTCAGATGGTTAACTTGTTCTTTCTACACAGTTTATTTTAAAAATTCCTCATTCTCCGAAACTTTTCTAAGGTGTAATGTGCTTTTTTCCTTTCTCCAATTTCTAGATTTTAATGTTTAACTCATTTTTCTCCCACTCTGTTTAGTAACTGAAAGGCTTAAGTTATGATTTTTTTTTTCTTTAAGTACAGTGTTGGCTGCATCTATGAGTTTTTTAATATATGGTGTTTTCTTCATCAATTTTATTTTTTAGGTACTGTGCACCCAATTGTGTTTTCAATTTCTTCATTTTAAAGAATGGTTTATGTAAGCTCTCTAAAAGTTTATAAATGGTAGGACTTCTTATTTCTTCCTAGCTTTATTGTAGTGTGATGAAGAAATCTGATTTGTACTATTTCTATATAGAAATTTTAGTATCTTTCTCATGTAAGAAAAAGTGAGTAATTATTTTCCATTTTCCAAATTACTTATAATTTGCTGTGATTGGGACATCAGAAAATAAACAGTAAAGGCATGTGAATCTCTTATAGGTAAAGTGATTGAGCACCATTCTAAGGACTTTATGGTGATAATGTTGGCTGCTCGGAGTCCAACTTTGTCTCTTCCTTGGTCTTGAGATTGTTTCTGAGTTTCCTTAGAGTTGAATATGTCACAGGAAGCCAGGGTCAGCAAATGTCAACATACATTTAGAGAGTTTTATTTTGAAAGGTGGATCAACCAAGGTCTCTAGGCTTACTCCAAGCCAAGACAGGATATTAAGGTTTCTGAAGTCTAGTCTTACTCCGCTATGGACTGGTTGTGTGACAGTGGACAAATCTCCTATTTGTGCTTCAGCATCTTTACATGTGGGTGGGGAGCAGGGCTGTACTGAGTCTGATGGACTCTAGGAACCTTCTAGCTCTGACTAGGTAGGGGCTAGAGTGATGGACAGAGAAAAAGGGACATGGAGGAGAGCAAAGTCATAGGAGCAAGTCAGGGAATCTGGGGAGGGTACCAAACACCTGGTTACTCTCTTCCTTTTAGTTCCCTACTAATGAGAGAAGGGTGCACGATGCACACTTGGTAGGTCTGGGAGTCGTGGATGAGGGAGGGGAACGGACAGATAAACATTTGGGTCATCAACTTAAGATTTAAAACCTGAGCTGAGAACAAGTTTGAATGCTCAAGAAACCAGCAACACCTTCATACTTTGCCGATATGTTTATTAATATATTTAATATTTTCTCCTTTCAGATGATGGTGACAAAAGCAGATGGACCCCACCCTTACCCACCCACCCCAATAAAATACAGACACAGATTTCATTCAGCATATACAAGCATTGGGGCATGTGTCCAAATTGACCTCACTGGGTTACCAGAGCCAGGAGAGGTTTGATATTGGGGGCAGTCTGAGCATGTCAGGCCCAGGAACTGAGCAGGCCAATGCTGAAGAGAGGCTGCCACTCTGGGCCCTGCCACTTGGGTGTTAGCAAAGGTGAGAGAATCAAATGGTGAACAGAGCTGCCTAGCCCTAAGCATGTGGTCTAGAAGGTGACACTGGGCCCCTGGGTAGTTTCCAGTGAGAGCCACAGTCCTATAGAAATCTGTGCCTCCGAGTTCTCTTCTGCAAAATGGGGATAAGAATCTTGCCCTGACTGTATCACAGGGCTATGTTCAGGCTCAAAATAGAAATATTTTGTCAAAAGTGCTTTGCAAAAGGTAAATTTAAGGGAGTTTGATTGATTGATTGTGATTGTGAGAGTGCCCCAGGGATAAATGTTGACCGGCTCATGGGTCCAGGAGCCAAGGAAGTGGCAGAACTCCTCCGCTGTGCCTTAGGTGGGCACCAGTCAATGGCGGGCAATGCCTGCTATGAGGCAGAGTTCCTTTGGTTCCTTGGCCCCAGGAAGTCACCAAGGCCTAGTACCAGGGTCAGGGCTGGAAAGTCACTGGGGAAGTTACAGAAAGAGTCATAGGGGTCAAAAGGAGGAAGAAGGAGGCATATAAAGCAGGGGCCATTACGATCATCCCACACACAATAGATACCCACTGGATGCAGGGCATTGAATTAGTAGTGTGGATGAAAGATGGAGGCAAGAGGGAGAGGGAAGGGTCACAGCAGCAGAGGGAGGAATACTGTCCCAAAGAGGCTCAACTGCTGGCTCCCCTCCTCCTAAAGGGATAACACCAGTGTCTGTCTATCTGCAGGGGAAGGAGGGGCAGGGATATAGAATCACAGGAGATAGAATCTGTGCACTTTGAGGTTGATGCCAGAGCTGGGCCTGGAGCAGCACAAAGGCGGTGGCAGGGTTTCTGGAAAAGGCAATAGGTGTCAGCACTGTTCGGAGAGAGCTAACCAGCTCATATACAGGCACAGTTTTTGAGAGGTGGCCACTGAGACACTATGGTTTTTAAGACTGAGCATCATGAATGCCCCTTGAAGAATAGAGAGGTGGGCCATTTTACTTGAAATGGGCTATCATGGAAATTCAGTGATTGGGCCAGGTTGGGCAAAGGGCCAGCAAAGACAAATTCTCTGCAGGCTTGTATTTGGGAAAAGAGAAGGAAAGACACTCTCTACTTGCTCTTGCTGTGCTGCTGCTTTCCCTCAACTCCCTTGGCAAGGGGTTTAGGACCTCCTGGGGAAGTGGAGAGGCTGCCCCACAGGGCACCAGCTGGCATCTACAAGTAAAGGCAAACAAGCCAATAGACCACACTGAAGAAGAAGAAGGCCAGTGGGAAAACAACCCGCGAGTAGTCATCCAGGTGGTAGATGTGGATGCACAGGTGGCCCTGCTGCCAGGTGCTACCTTTGCAATTGGGGATCATGCAGAAGTATTTCTTGTAACCCCTGCGCCACTTGCAGCAGATAGGCTTCGAGCGCTGGGAACTACCTGGGTTGGAGGACTGCCCCTCTCCATCACCTCCCTCCTTGTTGACAATGGTGCAGACAAAAGCTTCCTGAAGCTGCCGGGCACGGGCACGGGCTCTCGCACGAGCACGCGCACGGGCTCGCGCACGTGCGCGGCCACGACGACGAGACTGAAATGGACGAGGAAAGAAGTGAGAAGAAGGCAAGGGAAGGGGACCCCAGCTTGATGCCCACCTCAGGATTGTTTGGAGGCCCTGTCCTTGGCACACCATATCTCGCTCCCAGAATTCACATCATCGCATCAGGAATTTATTCAACCCCCACCCCCCACCTCCCCTGGGTACCTCCCCATCAGCCAGTAGCTGGCCACCCATGTGCATAAGCTCCCGTGTCCTCACTAGTATGCCTACAAATTCCACGCCCATACCCCAGTCGCTCATACATGACGAAGTGTCGGAGAAGTACGGGTTTTCATCTGGTTGTAGGTCAGGAAGTTGAGCACAGCAAACTCCGTCAGTGCACAGAAGCAGAAGACAAAGCAGATGGCAAGATAAAAGTCCAAGGCTGTGACATAGGAGACACGTGGGAAATTCTTACGGGAAAACGTGCACAATGTAGTCATGGTAAGTACAGAGGTGACCCCTGCAAGAGCACAGGAGTGGAGGTGAACTCAGCTCCTGAGCTGTGGATTGTACTGCTTAAAGGGCCCAAGAGAAGGCAATTGTTTACCTTGGCAAAGCTACATCACAGTGCATGCTTATGCTTGTGCCTACCTGACCCTCTTACCTAAAGAGGTCCTAGCGGCTGCCGAGTCCTTCTTGATCCAAAAGGAAACCCAGGAGAGCATCGTGGTCACAGAAGAAGGGACATAGTTTTGAAAGGCAACATAGCCAAACTGCCTGCTGACGTTGAAGAAAAACGTCATGACCATGAAATCACCTGGAAGACATGAAAAATGACACTTCATGATGGCACTGACATGAGGCCCTCCCCCTCTAAGCAGTACTTGGACATTAAAGGTGCCATTATTCAGCTCATGGATTCCTCACCACAGTCCTAGGATAGAGGCACATTGTTTGAATCCAACATACAGAGGATCAGAAGAAGCCCAGAAACTCACTGCAAGACCCTTGGCCAGTTCAGATGAGCTGGGGCCAGAACCTCAGTCTCCTCTTTCTCAGTTCACTCTCCCATACCCTACACCTGTCTTTCCAAGGCGGCAGCAGAGTCACATAAAAGTGAAACAATCCGTTAACCCTCTAGATATCAGAACTACACAGCTGATGTCCAGATGGCTGACTGAGGCCTTCACATTCTTTGAAGCAGCATGTCTAATCTGCAGACTTGCATCCCTGACTCCTGCGCCACTGGCCCTTATAATGTATGCACTCAGACAACTAGCCAAGAATGGCCTGTGCTGTGGTGGGGGGAGCAAAAAGTTCCTTCAGCCTTCATGCACACATTCATACACAGGTGAAATGCCTTAGCTATCACTGTTCCACCGATGGCCAGAAGAAGTCACTCTCCTGCTCCAAATATCTGGTGGCTCCTCGCTCCACACAAGCAACAGAATCAAGTCTAGACTGATCTGACACTAAAGGCTTACCATGATCTGGCTCCAACTGACATTTCACACACACACATACATACACACCACCCTTACCCTAAGCTAACCCCATTTGCTCTCAGATTTCCTGAGACGGCCTGTATATTTATACCAATATTCAAACCCTAGGTTCCCTGTTCTGACCCAAATTGAGTGCTTCAGGAAAATAGAAGAATGAGATGAAAGTGAAAATTTCAGTCAGCCCTCTAGATGTCAGGTCTGTAAAGTATACATCCATAAGGCAGACTGAGGTCTTCACATTCATTTGGGCATCATATCCTTGGTCTTGGCTCTCACCCTAGACACCAAAGGCTCTTAAAGGACCTGATGACAACCTACCTCTCCAGCTGGCATCTTCTATTGTACCATCCATGCTGCCCTATACTCCGGCACACCCATCTCCAAACACTCTGCATGCTCATGACTCCATGGTTTCTTTGGGCTTTTCTCTGAGCCTAGAATATCCCCTTTCACTCTCAACAACCTATTGGATTTGTAATAGCTCAAGTGCTGGCTCCCTTAGTGAAATGTTCTGTGGGTTTCCCACAGTTCCAAACTTCCAACTCAGTGATGCTGCAGATTTCCTTGGCCTTGAACCCTTTCAAGGCAGAGCTTACATGGGCCCTGTGGCTTGTCCCTTGCCCATCCAAACCTAGCACAGCCTGGAACCCAGCAGAAGTTTAGTGACTCTTGCTCCTGCTGGTAACAGCTTTATAAAGCAGGCCAGAACACTGATCTGTCTGTGTGTCCTCCTATTTTGGAAAGTAGATCACTTGCCCAGCAGGTCTGGGTGAGCTGGAGCTGAATGAGAAGACTTTCCTACTTACCTTGGTGGCATGGCATTCAACACGCAAGACTTCTTAGATTCTTCTGAAAAAAGGCAAGGACGTAGCCTGGGGTCAGTGGGAGACCTGGGTCCATAGTAGTAGCTTTAGGGACAGAACTCTTCCTCCAGAGCTGCTGAGGGACCATTCTCATACTTGTACCCACTCTGGAGTCTCGGCTGCACCTTAAGACTTTCCTATTTTGCTACAACCATACCAAGAAAAACAAACTCATTGCCATCGAGTTGAGTCAATTCTGACTCATGGCGACCCTAGAGGACAGAGTAGAACTGCCCCATGGGGTTTCCAAGGCTTAAATCTTTACAGAAGCAGACTGCCACTTCTTTCTCCCATGGAGCGGCTGGTGGGTTCAAACTGTCGACATTTGGTTAGCAGCCGAGCCTTTAACCACTGCACCACCAGGGCTCCTAGCTACAACCACCCGCTGCAAAATTTTGCAGAGTTTATATTTTCTTGTTGCAAGAAGATTTGTTATCCTATTGACTGTCTCTATTTTTATCTATTATGGCCAAAGAAGAAATTTTCCATTTGCCAAGAGATGAAAATTTGTCTTTGAAAGCTGGAAGCAGGTTGCTAAATACACTCTTTCTTCTTCATGAGGAGTGGTGGAACATGAGTAAGAGAAGTAAGACATCTGAGGCTGAGGAGCCAAAGCAAGAAAAAAAGCTAAAGATGCTTTCTGCTCTTACCTGCTTTGGCTGGACCATAGCTGACTCATGGTGTCCAATTCTGGGCACTGCGCTCTCAGAGGGACACAAAAAGACTGTTCAGATGACTAGGACTGTAAGGATTAGTATACCCAAAGCCTTGAAGAACAAGAGAAGGAACTAGTCTGTGCAGCCTATAACAGAATATGACCTAGGGCTGGAACAATAATACTGGTCCTTTAATCTTAGCCCTAAGGAAGCATGACTGGACTTAATTTAAACTGGGTAGGTCTAGGGAAAAAGAACTAGGTCCAATGGGTGGAGGTTCCAGAGAGTCCAACTTCAGATGATCAGGGAGATTTTTGATAGAAGGAACTCTCTTGTAAGATACTGAACTCCTGATCACTGGTAAGATTCCAACAGAGGCTCAACAGCCATCAGTAAAAGATGATCCATTCACTGGAGGCAGGGTTGGACTCTCTGAGAGCCTCCTGAAGCAGAATTCTCTGGTTCAAGGCCAAGGGGGCCAGAGTAGCAGACTACCACTACATTCTGAACCCTTGGGAGCTGAGTGCATATGTCTGCTACAGACTATGGTCCTGATGGAGAGAATTGTCCCAGAGGCCAAAGGGAAGGGTTTGAGACCAGTCCCAAAGACAGCTATAACACTAGAGAAACCACAATTCAAGATCAACTAATCTCCAGCAGAAGATAAAGAAGCCCTCCTCAAGAACCTTCCTCAATCCCAAGGAGGGCTGGTGCTTACCTATTATCATGGCTTTGGTGATGATGCCGGCTCTGGGGCTTTGTAGTCACTAGGGCACCATTTTGAAACAATGAACAACCATCTACTAAACGGAACCACTAGTGACTTGAAAGCCCCTGGGCCTTGTCTCCTGTGCCACTTTTGATGGTAGGTCCCCACCTGTCTGGGGCAATTGAGGTGCAGAAAGGCAAGAGGCAGGGCCGTGGTTAGCTGGCAGAGGAGCAAGGATCCCAAGTCAAAGGTAGAAAAACTGCTTCCCCAGATCCCCAGGGAAAAAGGAAAGCATTAATAAAGCAACCCTCTATCCCTGCCTAGTAGTGTGAAAGCAAAGCTCTAGCCAGATGAGTATGAGCTTCCCCTCACCCAGTGACCAACTCCATAAGAGAAGCAAAAGCAGATTTCTGCCTAGCCACATGGAAGCATAACAAGACCCCTCCCATGACAAATGGCTGGTTAGGTGACCGGCTCCATCCACATTCTGGAAACGATGAGGGCAATGCCTTCACTGCCCTGAACTTGGTCAGTATGTGTGAAGAGGGTTTCCAGGGCAGTCTGGGAGCAACCCTGGGGAGGTCCCTTGGCTCCTCATTCAGATCACCTAGGAACACAAGCAAAGATGCTCACACCTAATTAGGATCTGGAGTTTAAGAGACCCAGGACCCTCCCTTTAAGTCCTTGTTAGGGATAAGGTCAGAAAACCAATTGTCACCATGTGTATGTTGACTCCACCATGAAGCCTTTGACATGAATGTGCGCTTGTCAAGTATCAGAACCTCAGAGCTGTTCCTTTAAGATAAATGTCGATGTGATGCAGCAGCATTGGAGCTCTGTGCCCCAGAAACCTCCTCCAGACTATCCCAGCCTTTGTCTGGCTGACATTAGAGCTCCAGCTTCCACCTCCCCTTAGGACAGACTCTGCTTCCCACTTAATCATCTTGGATTGGTTCTGAGTATGGAGAACTCACATGAGCTCCATTCCAAAAAGTCATCCAAGTAGGTCAGTGTTATAACAAAGACCTTGGAATTGAAGGGTCTGCATGACAATGCTAGTTGCAAATTCTGACAGCAACAAATCTTTATCTACTTACCTACCCTTTCAGGGGGCTTGGCAAAGCACTTACTTCTTTGCAGATGAGACTGAGACATAGCTACAAAGTCTCAGTTTCCTCTGCAAACAGTTGTAAGTGCTTAGCATTTACAAGACAGGAGCCATGTACTACAATAGTTCCATGGAATGGCCGCATAGCATTTGTGTGGAGAGCCACCACCAGCCATTCGTACCACCCTCCTTGGTCTCAGCCTAACCCTGGCTTCCATGACACACTTACCAGCTAGGGTTGAGAGAGTTTCAGTTTTGTTGCTCATTCCTTTAAATTCAAACTGGAAGAGCTTCCAGGAGTTGTTCTCATTGATTTCAAGCTTGAAATCTTCCCATCTGTAGATCATCTCACTCATAGGATAGGAAACTGGAAAGCAATATAGGAAGACCATGTGAGACTGGGAAGCTCCTCTGAGGTCTCTACTAGCATGGATTCAGCCTGAGCAATGCCTTGGAGCCCTGACTCTGGCCTCACCAGCTTTGGGACCTTACCTCATTGCTGAAGTCCATTCAGTAAGAATATTTACTGAGCATTCCTCAGTACCAGGCCTTGGGCTGGAAATACAGAGATGAGCAAGGCATGATCCCTGCCCCTCAAGCATTCACATTTTAGTGGATAAGATGGTGAGCATACAGCTAACAGCCTGTAATTGTTGGAGTTGCTCTGAGTAGCCACTGTCCATGAGACAGTGGGGACACAAAGGGGGGAAAGATCAGAAAAGACTTCATGGAGTAGGTGACATCCCAATTAAGTCTTGTAACTTGAATACATATTTTCCATATAGATGAGGCCAAAGGGGCAAAGGGGGTGTTCCATGTACAGAAAGGGTAAAATTCCTGGTGTATTGTGGAAATACCGAAAGTTCATAGGGGATAAGGTGTGCAGGAGCGGGCAGCAGGGGACAGTTCACGAAGGGCCTTGTGGGTCATTCTAAGGAATTTAGAATTATTCCATGAGAGTTAAGGAAGGATTTGAAACTAAGAAGTGATCTGGTTCTAGATGGCATTTCAGCTAGGTCACTCTGGTCATTATGTGAGGACAGTCTGGTGGCAGAGATACCAGTTATAGGAGGCCAGTGTAGTAATTCAGGCAAAATAAAATGAATGAAGGCAGGAGTCAAAGCTGTGACAGACAGAATGCAGAGAAGTAAACAGGCTCAACAGAGATTAAGGAGGGAATACCAATAGGATGTGTTGATTGATTATATGTGGGAGGTGAGGGAAATAGAGGTTTTAAAGTTCTTGGCTTAGACAAATGGTAGATTATGATGCCCTTCAATAAGACCAATGGAAACACAGAAGAAGTAACACATTTGACTTGGAGATAGAGGTTGAGAAAAGACAATGAGTTTAGTCTTGGACATGTTCAGTTTCAAAGTGAAGATATTACAAAAGTCCAAGTGGAAGATGACAAAGGCCTAAACCAAGGTAGTGACAGTGGAAATGAAGAAGAGCAGACATACTTGAGATACACTTCAGACGCAGGTGACTGACTTGATGTGGAAAGGGAGGGAGAAGGAGGAACCCAACACAATGCCCAGGTTGAGCAACATAGTATTATTAGCAGGAAATGAGATGGGCATCAAGGGGGAGGCCCTGGGCAACCTCAGCACCATCTTAGGAGGAAAGCAAAGTGGGGGGATGAGAAAAAGAGGGGCACAGCATGACTCTGGGACCCCAGAAACCCAAGAAATGCCACCAGTATTCAAATACCAGCAGGGTCACCCGTGGTAGACAGGTTTCAGCTGAGCTTCCAGACTAAGACAGACTAGGAAGAAGGACCCGGTACTCACAGCTAGAGAAAGACAGAGGACAAGAGTGAGAATCCATTGGAAATCTGTGCATATGGAGTGTACATTCAGCATCAATGGTCATCCTGGAAGGGAGAGAGGCGCCTCATTAGGCTGGCCCTTAGCGCTTAGATATCCATCCAGCTTGGACCTAGGGGCCACCACCAATGAGTGGCAACAGTGGCATTCGAGACAAAGAACTCAAAGGAGAGATAAAAAGAGAGGAAGGACAGCATGGAAGTATCTGGCTACTCTGGTCTCCAACATCAGAGAAGTATATGGATCAACTTAGATGAGCTTTTGTTTCTTTCCCAGCCCAGCTTCCAGGACCTGTTAACACTCTCCCACTCTCCACCACCACTGCCCCCACCTCCATCAACATAAAACCTTCCCCTGCCAGGCATTCAAGTACCCAGCCTGATCTTAGGTACCTTTCCAAATGCTGTGCTGCTGCTCCATCTGGACAATTTCACCATCGTGGATATGTCTTTACATCCAGTACCCACTGGGATAGAATTGTCTAGGCAACGCAGTCAAAGTGGTACATTCTAGTGGGGAAAGCACTGGACAAGGAGCCAAGTAAGTGGGTACCAGTCTCAACTCTGCCACAGATTTCGTGTGTAGCCTTAAGCAATATCTTTCTATTTTAAAGTCTCAGTGTCTGTATCTGTATATGAAGGGGTCAGGCTAATAGTCTAAAAAACATGTATGGGCCCTTAGAAGTAGCATTCCAGATGAGACCTCTGCCCAAGGATCGTTGGCTAAAATTCCCAGAGGAGGACGGAGGGCCCCAAGAAGAGAGACCGTAGAGGCTTCACATACCTAATTGTGTACAACACCTTGCCATCCCCGTGGATGCGAATCATTTGGTTTGGCATGGTGATTGTGTGCTCTTGGGTCCTCTTAGAATTCCTAAAAAAGGTGTCCGGGATCCATAACTGGCTCACCACATTGCTGTTCAGAACAAGAGTCTCAAAGCTGTCATTGTAGCGGAGGCGTTCATCATACCAGGTCTGGTAGAAGATGATGTCAATGGTGTATTCCTGGTAGAAAGGAAAGAAAGGCGCACACTTGGGGCTGTGGAGACAAAGGACAATCACATACAGACATACTGTTTGCCACTCCCTAACCTGGAGTCTTAAAAGGCAGTGTGATGGAACACTGGACCAGTTCTTCTTTTTTCCCTGAAAAAACTGTTATTTTAATTGGTGTGTATCTTAAATTAATATTAAATCAATAGCAACTTGGAGTTAAGGAAATGCACCTGAAGATTTCAATCATGTCCCCCGAGTCTTCTCCAGGGTTGACATTCGTGGATAAAAAGGTTTCAGCTTCATCAACCCAATCATTTGTTTTTCCCAATGGAGCTGCAAGGACTTCATAGTCAACTGACAGTCTACTCATAGGTGGCTCTTTTTGCCAAAGTGTGATATAATTCTAAAGCTCCCAAGTGTCCAAAGACATCTCTTAGAACTTGGTCAATGGCACAACTACCCACTTTGTGCTATGTTTATTCTACATGATCAATCACATATCTTGGAATAATTCCACCATTTAGAAAGAAAGCATTGCCTGATAGAATGGCAAGATGTGACCGTGATCCGTACAGATCTTACCACTGCAAAGTGATAAACAGAACCGAGTAAGACTGAGACCTAGAATGCCCCCATGGTCACATCACAGTCGACTATTGGGTGAACGCAGTCAAATCAAGGAAGCTGATGATTGCTAAGTATCTTGAAGATTAACATTAGTACAACAATGGGGTGGGTGAGATTCGGTGATCTCTAAAGGTCCTGTTAGCTCTGACCTTCTAGATTCTGAGAATTCTCATCAGCACCATGCTTAAGGGTATACAATTTGTGTCACTGCAACCAGCCAGGGCCCAGTTTTTTCTTATAAGTGAAAGTAAGAGAGTCAGAGGGAGGTAAGAGAACAACACAGTATTTGATCACTAAAAATGATGCGTCTGTAGACTGTGCCCACACCCAGAAACATGAACATAGAATCATGTTAAGGAAGAAAGACAGAAAAAAGCCCATAGACACTGACTAACACTACAGAAACTGAATATGCCCTATGAAATGGTTCCAAGGAAATGAGGAAGGAGACAGGTTAGACTCCAGTGGTAGTTTACTTTCACTTTTTTCCCCCTGTACGGTTGTTTCCACTTACAATCAAATGTTTAAACAAATGTTCACGTAACTTTGGCTGAAACAGGTATTACCTGCCATCCTCTTCCCTCTATTAAATGGAGGCCTAGAAACAACTAGTAAGTGCCCCAACACAGCTCAGTGATACCTAGAGAAAGGGCGTGAGTGAAGCAGACCGAGTTTCTGGCAATTGAGACCCTTCCTCCACCAGTGGGCAAAGGCCCCCGCCAGCCTCTCCTGTGTCTACCCAGCTGACAGACCCTTTGGAATTCACTTCAGTTTGCAAAGAGGAAAGCAGCATGAGTTTGACTGTAGCCATTTTCTGTTTTCAGGTATTCTCAAAAGAAAAGGAACATTCCCAAAGGGACAGCAGTCTGGGGAAGTCTGGTGGCTTACTTGAATGGACTGCGCTCCTCACCTCACTGCTCTGGTGTAGGGCTGTGCTGCTACCCAGGCCAGGTCAACACCTTCTCAACACCCACATTGCCATAGAAAAGAAAAGATGCCAGCTCAAAATAATTTTTAAAAATTGCAAACGCTTTTGATTGTATACAGTGAAGTTTCTCCTTTCAGCTTTTATTTGGGGAGCTCAGATGTTAATTAACCTCAATCCTTCATTCTCCAGAATTATATTAAAAAATGAAGTGAGTCACAAGAGAAATGTCTATTTAGTCTCATGTTTTTCAAACAAAGAGAACCATTTTTTTTTTGCTTTGTTTTGTTTTCCCTTTCAAACAAGAGCCCCTAACCTCTGAATGTGGGTGTGTGCATATGCATAGATAGATCCATGATGATTTGGTCTCCAGATATTTCTTATCCCATAAACTGTCTACTAAACATTGAGAAGAATGCTTAATAGGAAGAAGCTTGAGAAGGGAGAAATTTGCACCACTGGCATAGCAAAGAGAACAGACTGCAATACAGCTGCAAGCAGATTGGACAGCAAGGATCAGAACTAGGCCAGGTAGCCCAAGCTCCTTTATTTTAGAAATAGGGAAACTGAGACTCAGAGAGAAAGGGGCCTGTCCAAAGTCACACAAGCAGGTAATAGCAGCTCCAGGCTCTGAGACGGCCTTCACTGATCTGCCCTCCACAGAGCTGACTTCACTTGCACCAACAATTCCTTTGGTACCAAAGTCCAAGTTTCCTTTTCAGAATCCCTTGGTCCTTCCCCTGGGTTATCCTGCATCAAATGATGCACACCAGTCAGAAACCCACCACCTTGGAGACCAGTAGAGCTCTCAGGGGAGAAAAAGAAAATCCCGTCTTGCCTTTGCTCCCCAGGTCCAAAGGTGGTGAGAGCAGCTGCCCAATTGCTGGGCGCCAGCCAAAGAGGGGGAGACTAAGGATGTGTCCTGGAGCTGGCCAAGAGAGAAGCAGCCAGGAAAGGGCTGGCAGAGCCTGGCTTCCATTCACAGGGGAGCCCCCTACCCCCAGCGTGCCCCACCAGCCTGCCTTCACAAATGGCCTGCAAAAGGGTTCCACAGCCCTAGGTGGCTGGTAGTTCCAACTTGGCCGGCCACAGGCCAGCTTAGTAGCCAGCAGGAAGCTGTCCCCTCCACATCCATGCTGTGCATTGGCTCTATGTTATAAAGGGTTCCAAATGAGCACTTAGTAATTTCTATTTAACAAGATACCAATTGTAAGTTAATTACACATCAACTGATAACTGATGGTTCCAGTGTTTCCCCCATTTGACAAGGGAGCTTTGGATGCACAGGGCTTTTAGCTCAGCCTAAACTCTAGAAATCCAGTGGTCAGGAATTGGCTTAATTAGAGCTGCCTACAATAATTGCTGCAGCAAGAAGCATCCTTAGCAACTGTTGAGGCTGGGACAGGCAGCTATTTCCAACTGGCCACTGCCTTCTAAGTTCAGCCTGGCTGTTCCAAAAATTTAGCCAAGAGATTAGAGGAAACATTTGATGAAAATTCAAGAACTGTGGGCTCAGGTTTCCCTTGCTGAAGCCAAGTCCTGAAGGGAAGGGTCCACCTGACCTCTAGACAACATCCAGTTGGCAGAAGGGTGCCTGAAACTCCCCTCAACAACCACACCAACTGTGCCAGGGAACACTGGGCACTCACAACCCCTCTGAAGCTCAGCTTCCTCAACATAACCCAGGGTGCTAACGGCAGCCCTGCCCACTACACAGGATCTGAGGAGACAGCCCTGTGCATTGGCTCTGCACCCCCTCCTCCAAGAGCAACTCTGCAGGGGTCCCCAGGGAAAAGTAGGCTATGCAAGAACGGGCACCTCACTCAGCCTTAAAGAACTATTGGGAACTGTGTAGGAGCCCAGAGCCCTCAGGGAAAGTCAAGACCACATGAGGGTTTGGAATGTTCAAAAGGCACTTGGCCCAAGCTAGAGCACCACCTCACTGGCCAAAACAAATCAAGTTGGTGGCTCCTCTCTGGACTCGTGCTATGTTCCACACCAGGCTTGGGGACTGCTGGGTTATCCAACTGCATCCTTAGGGCTTGTCATGTATTAGCACTTCCTGGCACCTCAGGGGAGGCCAATACACTCAGCATTTGGAGGCTGGGGCAAGGAGAGATAGGGCTACTGCTCTGCTGCCATGAGGACTCTTGGAAAACTAGCAGATGATAGCACTTGGTTTCCCAAAATTATATCTTGCACAGATAGCAAGGAGACTGTAACCACAATTTTTCCACTACTCTTCACTTTTGGAGGATGCTCTGTCTTATCCAGAAAACAGAGAAAAGCAACATAGGGCCATTTGCTTCATCCATTCATCAATGTGTGTCTTCTCCACACTCAGACTAAGGGAAATGTGGCCACCACCAGACGGGCAGAGGTTAGGGAGGAAAGAGCAAACCAGCTGCCTGCAATTGAGACTGGCTACTTCCACCACACATCGACAGGGCCTTCAAAATCCATCCAAAGGAGCAGAGAGACAGATGTGCAAGGCTGCAGGAGCCATCAGGCTGCTGCACACCAAGCACTACATTTGGCTGTGAGAACACTAATGGCAAGGGTGAAGGCAGAGACTGCTGCAGTTCCCACCTGAGGGTCTCCTGCTGTTATACACTGAATTGTGTCCCCCTAAAATAGGTGCTGTAAATCCTAACCTCTGTGCCTGTGGTTATAATTCTACTTGGGAATGGGTTGTCTTTGTTATGTTAATGAGGCAGGATTAGTGTAGGGTGTATTTTGAGTCAATCTCTTTTGAGATATAAAAGAGATTAAACAAGTGAGCAAAGGAGAGATGGGGGAAAATAGATGCCAAGCCACATGGAGATCTCCAAGGAATCAGGAAGCAGAAGCTGAAGAGACAAGGACCTTCCTCCAGAGCCAACAGAGAAAGCCTTCCCCCAGAGCCGATGCTCTGAATTGAGACTTCTAGCCTCCTAAACTGTGAGAGAATAAATTTCTGTTTGTTAAAGCCACCCACTTTTGCTATATCTCTTATAGTAGCACTAGAGAACTAAAACACCTGCCCAGCTAGAAAACAATCTTGAGCCAGTTTCCCCACCCCCACACCAATCATATGGAAGTTCCATTTCCTATTAAGATTAAACAATGGCCACGGTGGAGGGGTCACAAAACCCCAATCTCTGGCTCTTGCTCAGAACCTAGTTTACATACAATTTTAACAAAACTAATTGCTATGTTGATACCCATTTCAAAGAGGTAAATTGCCAGGCCAAAAGGAAACTTCAATTCTACTAGTAGTAAGCACATTGAAAGCAGCCAAAAAGGAGTTACAGGCCTTTCCTTGATCTAACAGGAGAACATCAGGACCATGTGTAGCGGGCAGTCTCCAAGATGGCGCCCGGTGATCTTCACCTCCTGGTGTTCATGCCCTTCTGTAACCAAGCACCATGGAGAGATCTCACTCCTCCACTTAGCCTATGCAAACATCTTGATCTATCTTGAACAGTTACTTACCTCTGAGTATTTATTTGCAAGGCCCGTCTCAGAGACTAGGCTCTGAACTCACCCAATTGCATGGTGCTTGCTGGGCACCAGTGGGTACGCTCAAACTGAGTCTAACATGGGCCAGGCCATATCTATGGCCACGATGGAATTGGTTACCACAGCCTTTCTCCTTGTCAAGCTCCGCAGATGCAAGTAACTTTTGTAGAGCATCTTTTGTAATTCATTTGCTCAACTAACATATACTGAGTCCTTGACATCAAGGAGCCTGTAGTTGAGAGAGCAAGGCAGACATATAGCAGATAATTACAATAAAATGAGGGAGGGGCGATCAGGTAAACAGCTGTGATAGAAGCTAGAAAGATACTAGTGGCAAAGAGAGGAGTGTGGTGTGAATAAGAAGGGAGCAATTAATAGCGGTGGAGGTCAGGGAAGATGCCACAAGAGAGGTATCACTTGAGCTTGATCCTGAAGGATAAGGATTTTGACAAGTAGAAAAGTGGAGCTATGGCATTGCAAGCAGGGAATAGTTTGAAGGTACCAAGTGGGAACATCTGTACTCTAGTGTGACTAGAACGCATGGTCTCTAGATGGATGGAGAGAAATAAAACCAGACTCCGGTGCTGGCTTCAGCCATGGAGGGCCTTAACTGCTAGAGTGTGGGCTTAAACTTCATGCTGTATGAGGAGGGTCAGCACTGCAGGAGGTATGCCACTGGGAGGCCAGTTTAGTAGGGAGTAGAGGGTGGGGAGAAACTTTTGCATAGTCCAGGTGGGCTAACGGAACAGTACTGACACTAGGACTGTAGTGGTGGAAAGGAGAGAAGGAACCAGGGAAAAATGAGAGAAATCATCACAGAGCAAGAATTGATAACTACAGACTTAAGTCCATAAACAAACATCATTATCAGAAGAAAAGAGCCATTTCATTGTCATGTTTAAAACTGCTTTATTGTTTTTATTTCTGGAGGTCCTCTTCAGGCAGCAAGTGACTTACCTTTTCCAGTCTTGTTCCCAAGTCAGTGCTGGTTAAAATCTCTCCCAAAAATTCTTGGAGTGGTTACAGGCACACAGAACAGAAAACACAAGCATATGGAAAGTCCCTAGGTCAGAAACCTAGGCTAGGAGATATTGTAATCAAAGCTCGGTACTCACCATGTCCAGGGTTGAGAGAGGACCCAGGCTGTTGACAGAGAACTGGACACTGACCACAGTTGGCTTCTCTGTAAGGGAAGAGAAGTGGCAAAGGGTAAGTGTCAAACAGGGGTGTGGGGTAGGGGAGGGAGTGGTCAGAGGGGAGGAAAGGGGAGTCAGGTAACCACAGTATGGGCATCCAATGCTATTTCTTTCTTTGTTCTTTCATGGCAAGATCCCATTCATGGACCATTAAAAGTTGAGTGGATGTCGAAGGTCAACCACGTGTCCATCATTGCATTTTGTAGTTGGAAAACTGAGGGTGAGAGAAGAGTCTTGACCAAGGTCAATGGCAACGCTGAGACTAGAGTTAGTATCTCTTACCTGGTAGGCTGGCAGCACATGTTCTCATGCACGTGCATGGCACCCTACCCTATACACCAGGTCCATTCTCCACACCTGTGCCCTCGACTCCCCGGCCCTCCAGGAGGGGGAGACTTTTGCTCTGCTACTTACCACCAATGCCAGGGCGCAGTTTGTGGTCATAGTTGCTCAGTATGGTGTTCAGGATCTGAGAGGCTTCTGAGCCTCCAGCAACTCTGCGGCCAGTAGCAGGGGGCTTTGGTCCTTCAGTGAGAGGCTTCTTTTTGGGGTCCTGTGGCTTGGGGCCGTAGAAGCCATCACTATTGCCAGAGGCTCCCTTCTCTGACTTAGCCTGGGGTCCTTCAACCCTAGAACATACAAAGAGTGAATGAAGGTATGCTGCCCACTCTGCTGGGCCCCAACTGGAACGCTGAGACAAGGCAGGATTCCTTCACCCGGAGACTGGCATCTAGCAAATGGATGGCTGACAGAGTCCAACGTGAGCTCACAGCATGCATCACAGCTAAAAAATGAAAACTAAAAGAAAAGCCTTCTGCCCAGTGTCTGAAACTCACCCCTTGTGTTAGAAGTCAGGGTCAAGCTACCTTTGTGGGAGACAGTGATGAAAAGGGGCCCCAGGGGGCTCTGAGGGTCTGGTCGTGTCCTAGATCCCAACCTTAGTGTCCTTCTGTGAGTGTGTTCATTCTGTGACAATTCATCACTTGCACACTTAGGACTGGAGTACTCTTCTGTATATATGCTTTCTTCAATAAAAATTATTTTAAAAAATAAGAATGGCCCATCTGCCAATATACAGATCTGAACTGGATCTTGATTTTAAAAAGCAAACTGTAAAAAACCCAAAACAAAACAAAAACATTTACAATACAACAGGGGGGATGTGAACACTAACCGGACAGTTGAGGTATACTTTTAAATGATAGGTGTAATAATGGTACTGTGTTATGTTTTCAGAAAACCCTGGTGGCATAGTGGTTAAGAGCTATGGTTGCTAACCAAAAGGTCAGCAGTTTGAATCCACCAGCTGCTCCTTGGAAACCCTGTGGGACAGTTCTGCTCTGTCCTATAGGGTCACTATGAGTCGGAATCGACTGGAAGGCAGTAGGTGGTGGTGGGTGGTTATGTTTTCAGAGAGGCCTTAAATTTTAGACTAGAGATACATTCTAAAATAATTACATATGAAATGATGAAGTGTCTGAGATTTACATTAAAATCATGTAAATGAGTAGGGGTATAGAGGAAGCAAGAGTGGCCTTAAGTTGATAATTGATGAGGTTGGTGATAGATACAGGGCTATTTACCCTGCTATTCCCTCTACTTTTACGTGTCTTCCAAACATTTTCATAGTAAAAAGTCGGGGTTGTTTTGTTTTGTTTGTTTTTTAAAGCCATCAGCCAAGATTAATCTGTGGTGGGAAAGCAAGTGAGTGGTTTCCTTTGGGGAGGAGAGGGAACGGGGAGTGGGGAGGGGGGACTTCAAGGGCACTGGTGAGGTTCCATTTCACATTGTGAAAACCCACTGAGCTGTTCACACATGATTTCAGCACTTTTACATTTGTATGTTACACTTCCAAAATAATTTTATTTAAAAAAAAAGCCATCAGGTCACTTGCTCCCTATGACACGGGGTAAACAGGGCAGGACATGTGGGCTTGGCCCCTTATTGTGGACCATTTCTCTGCAGTGTTTCAAGCTCTGAGGACTGCTTAACTGGCATATGATGTGCCAAGTCTGTGCCATTTCTCATGTCTGAAGTGGCTAATTCCCACTGTGGACAAGGCAAGAACTGCGCTTGGGAAAAGCAGTTTCCACTTTCCAATACCATATCCAGAAGACGTCCTCTTCTCCTGAGGCTTCACAGGTCCCTCCCTGAGGTGGAGCCGAATCTCTACACACACACACAAACGCACATGCACGCACACACACACACACACACACACACACACACAGGCACACGCATGCACACACACCCCAGGATGCTACTTCTACTGGCTGCAGGAAACAGAGCAGAAGGGATGCAGTTTTTTTTTCCCTCCTTATCAACCCCCCTTTTGACTTTACTGATGGAGAAACTGAGACCCAGAGGAGGGACGGGCTTGTGCCCAAAGTCATTCAACTAATTCGAGGCTGAGCCTGGACCAAAGTGAGGTTTCCTGGTTCAACATGGCCTTGACGTCGTAGGGCGCCATGGTGTTGGCAGTGTCTGGCTCTTAGTTCCCGCAGCCCTTTCTCCTGGCTAGAAGCGCAGCTCCCCTCTCAACAGTCCCTCTCCCCTGCTGCTTCCTCCCTGCCCCCCCTTCCCTCTTTTGCCCCTGCCAGTCACCATGTCAGCTCTCCCAACTCATGCTAGTCACATCTGGAGTGCTGTGGATGATCTGGAATTCCTAGTATGCACTCAGAAACATGTACCACACAAGCCCCAGCTAAGGCCAGCCCCACCCGAGGGAACCAGGAGCCAGCAGGGAGCCACCCAGCCCCTCCCTGAGGAGCTGGCACAGTCTGGTGGGAGGAGAGAAGCCGAACGCCCTCTCCCCAAAACAGATAAGCCAGCCCAGAGCCATGGGGCCTTCGAAAGAGTGCAACAGATCAACAAGCTAAGGAACTTGTGACAGTTCACAGCCAGCGGGAAAACGTCTCCGAAACACAAAGCAGTTATCTTCCTCTCTAAAAAGCCAAAAATCCAGGGGACATCCTTTCTAGCAAAGTCCCAGGGTCAGAAGAAGGTGTGAAGGAAGCTGACAGCTCAAAGGAAACCCACTGCTAGCCTTTGGGGGTGGGAGTGGGGTGAAATCCAGGACCTGAATCACAGACCTCAGAGATTAACATTCCAGGCCCCTGGCTCCAGTCCCCCGAGACCTTGTGGGGGGGTGTCTGGGGACAGGGAAGAAAGGGGAGACTGGCAGGACGGAGTCCTAGCTAGGACGGTAACCCTGAGACTGGCACCAAGAGGCGGGATGGGAAGCAAAGTCAAGTCAGAGTCGCCCGGCACAGTGCCTAGTACTCAGTAGGCGCTCAAAAACAATTCGAGCAGCAGAGAACAAACTAGCAACACTCCAACATTTCAAGCGGCTTCGCTCCCCTAGCCCAAGCGCCACCTTCCCCAAGTCCACCCCCCAGTTGCGCGCGCCAGCCCTGGAAGGGACTGGGGGCTGCGCCCCTCTTCCTGCCAGAGACTCAGGAGGGAGGGGAGTGCTAGCCCCCAGGTTGCTGCAAGGGGTTGGAGAGCGCGAGTCCGGGGATAGGAGCGGAGAGGAGACAGGTGTCCCGCCTTCCTTCAGGGGTGCCCTCCTAGAGGGAGCGTGAGGCGACTGAGGCGCGTCGAGGGGCCGGGGCGCCAGCGAAAGCCGAGAGCTGTGTTGGGCGTGGGGCGCGGGGTCCAGGAGTCGGCCTCGCGCCGGGGGGGGGGAACTGGGCGTCCCAGGCTCCGGGACCCCAAGAGGGAGTCTCACCTCGACTGAAGGAGCATGCACACGCCCAGGAGGAGCACGAGAACTCTGGGCGACATCACGGCGGGGGACCCGGGGCGACTACCTGTGAGGAAGTCGCTGCCCGCGGTCTGCAGCTCTGCTGGCGGGGGTGGAGGCTTTTGCTCCAACTTTCACTCCTCCCCTCGCCCCGCCCCCGGCCCCGCCCCTGGCTCCTGTGGAAATCTCCTTGGTCAGAGCTTGGGGAGTAGGGCGCGAGGAGGGAGAGGGAGCCCCGCGCCCCTGCCCCGCCCCCACTGCCCCTAGTGCTGAGGCCAGAGAGCTAACAGAACCCGCGCGGGCGTAGGCGCGGCTCCGCGGGAGGCTGGCTGCCCAGGGCAAGATGGGTTGGGGCTTGGGCCTGGGCTGCGGACCCCCGTAGGCAGCCACGGAGCAGCGCTGTGGGCTCAGCCTCTGCTGCCCCACCCACCTGTTGCACCTCATCGCTCCCTTGCGTCCCTGGTCCCCTAGCTGCCTCGAAGAGTTCCCGCCGTCACTGTCTGCTGGCAGCCCTAGAGAGTTTCAGCACCGTCCTTGGCACAGGGGAGGAAGGGAGATCTGAGCGACTTCCCAAGGCCAGTCTCCCAGGTAGTTGTAAGTGGAGGACGCGCCACCGGCAGAGCAGGCCCGGGCAGTCCCCTGGAGGACATTCTCTAACCCAGGGAGGCGCGCACCCAACGTGGCTCCGAGTTCAGCCTCCAGGGCCTTGGTGTGAGAGGGACCACCTGGCTTAGGGAGGGCCTCAGAAACCTCTCCAAGACAGGCTCCCTGATGAAGTCAGTAAAAGAAATGAGAAGGCACGAAAGGGGTGGGGCAGCGCCCCATCAGGGTGGACGTCTCATCCTTGAATTTCATCTTTCTTGCCTAGACTCTCAGGATCCACTTCAGAGGAGAAGGAGCGCAGAGATTTACTTAGCACGCTGTTAGGGAGCACTCTGTGATCCCACAGCTAGCAGCACCCTCACCTGTTGCTCTCAAAGGCTGTGTGCATCCCAGCTCAGAGGATGGCTCCTCTGAAGGCTTTGCGGAGCCACAGCTTTCCCCTCCCCCCACAGCACTCTATTGTGTCATCTTCACAACACTACGAAGTGACTGATGGTTTTCTTGGGCATTTCTTTGTGAGCTTGTTTACAGTGGATCTCCCCCACTAGAGTAAACTCCGTAAGCGAAAAAACCAAAACTTTGTCTGTCTTCTGTATCCCTGAAACTTGAAAGAGTTATAGGCACACAGTAGGCACTCGACAAATATTTGTTACAGGACTATGTGTCCATGTCACTGAGCCCATGGGGACCCAGGGCTCTCTTGAGGAGGGTGACAGACGGGAGTGTTCAGAGAGAAGAAAAGACTGCAGGACACATTCAGGACTCTCACAGCATAATCTTCCTAGCCAGGAGGCAGGGCCGGCTAGTGGGCATGTGCACAAGGAAGCATGCTGCCCTCCAGGAGACACGTTGGGGAACAGGGGCAGGCAGAAGCCCAGCATTCAGGACCAACTGGGAGGAGAAGGCTGCCTGGCCAGGTGCCTGCCTTTCCATCTAGCACAGATAGCTATGGAGAGGAGTGATTCTGCACTTACCATAGCCTTGGACTTGCAGTGTCTGCAGGCATGTCTGCTCCTCCACTGATATGGGAGCTCTAGGAAAGGGAGGTGTGTCTGATGTGCCCAATGACCAGTAGGTGTTAATTACCATTTGCCAAAGGAGTGTCTGAATCCCAGGCAGCCAAAGAGATGCGAGTGGTTCCAGCTTCCTCTCAGAGGACCCCAGGCACCTCTCTCAGAAAGGTTGAGATGAATCATACTTTGCCATCTTCTGGTAAACCTCATCGGGATGGCTGTGAGGACTTGAGGAATCTCTAGAGCCTTGTAAAAGACAGGGCATTATTATTGTTTTGCAGTTCTCCAAGTCTTCCCAGAATGCTCCTCTGTGCTGGGATCTATCCATACTTGATGCTGGGGGGAAGAAACAGCAAGCCCTCAGGCATGATCTGGGCTGTCACATATGTGGTTCCACAGAGGAGAGGAAACTACTCTCAGTAATTGCTAATACAAGGGAGAATTATTAATACATGAGTGCAGGAAGTCACAGGGAAGACAGGCACTTGCAGGCTGGGTGGTCCTGGAAGCTGCAAGCAGGCAGGAAAAGATTGCACTTGGCATGGAGTGGAGCAAGAGGAGGGTCTTATAGCAATGAGCATTCCAAGCAGGAAGCCAGCTATGGGGTTGAAGCCAGACTTTGTAGTGCTTGACAGAGAACAGGGAGGAGTTTGCCAAGAGCATTTGTGTGAAGAATCATGGAAGATAAGGCCGGAGTGGGAGGCTGGGTTGGCTGGTGCTGGGCCTTGGATACCAAGCCAAGAGGCTGCACTTTAGCCTGTAGGTGACAGGGAAGTTACTGGAAAGTTTGAGCAGGGACACTGCTTGTCAGAACTGTGCTTCAAGAGGATTCCTCTGTCTTAGAAGAACAAGCAGGGGCTGCTGTCAGACCTAGCTTTCAACAATGGATTATCTAATATAATAACAAAAACATAAACAGCAAAAGGCAAAATAAATAAATGAAACCACATAAAAATTAAAAACTTTTGTTCCTCAAAAGACTTTACCAAAAAAGTAAAAAGACAAGCTACTGACTGGGAGAATATCTTCAGAAACCATATAGCAAACAGGAATCTAATAACCAATATACATATACATATAAAACTTCTAGAACTTGACAACAAAAAGACAGCTAAGCCAATCATAAAATGGGCAAAGGACTTGAATAGACACTTCACTGAAGAGGACATTCAAATGGCTACCAAACACATGAAAAGATGCTCAGGATCATTAGCCATCAGAGAGATGCAAATCAAAACAAAAATGAGATACCATTTCACTCCCACTAGGATGGCTAAGATTAAAAAATAAACAGAAAATAACAAATGTTGATGAGGATGTGGGAAAATTGGAACACTTATCCATTGCTGGTGGAAATGCAAAATGGTACAGCCATTGTGGAAAACAGTGTGGCAGTTCCTCAAAAATCTAAAAATAGAACCACAGTATAACCTAGCAATTCCACTCATGGTATATATACAAAAGATTTGGAAGCACAGATTCAAACAGAAACTTGTATACCAATGTTCATTGCAGCACTATCCGCAGTAGCCAAAAGGTGGGAACAACCTAAATGCCCAAGAACAGATAAATGGATAAACAAATTGTGACACATACTACAATAGAGTATTACTCAGCCAGTAGGAGAAGTGAAGTCTTGATATATGCTACAGTATGGATGGAACTTGAAGACATTATGCTGAGCAAAATAAGACAATCACAAAAGAACATATGTTGTATGACCTCGTTTATATTAAAAAAAAAAAAAGGCAAAGGTATAGAGAACAAAGTTTACTAGTGGTTGCCAGGGGTAAGAAGGAGAAGGGAAAGAGGGGATTAATAATGATGGAAAAATTGTATAGATTAAGGCTAGTGTTGCAATTATTGCAATTGTCAATAAGTTGTACACCTGTAAAAAGTTGAATTGGCAAAAGTTGTGTGATAGCTATATTTACAACAATGACCAAAAAAAAAAAAAAAAGAATAGCTACTGAGGCTGTTTATGTACAATCGAACACCTCATGGGATTTGACTCCTTGGTTTGGAGGTTTAGGGTCATGGTTTCATGGGACATCCCAGTTAATTGGCCTACTAACGTATTTAATGCTTCTGTTCTACCTCCTTGTTTGTTACACAGTGCCTGGGATCTTAAAAGCTTGCAAGCGGCCATCCAAGGCACAACAATTGGTCTCTATTCACTTGGAGCAACAGAGGAAGAAAGAGAGTCAGGAACAGGAGGAGGATATGGAATATGTGGCTAATTGCCTCCATGAACAACTGCTTCCTTTGCCATGAGACCAGAAGAATTGAATGGTTCCCGGCTACCATTACTGAACATTTTGATCATAGATTCCATAGCTGAGTCCCGATCAAAAGGGGGAAAATATAGAACAGAATTTCAAATTCTCATGGACTCTAGACTTTCTGGAGCCATGCACAATGGATAAACCCCTGAAACTATTGTCCTGAGATAATCTTTAAACCTTAAGCCAAAAATATCTACCAACGTCTTCTTGAAACCAAACAATAGTTTAGCTTAATTAGTAAAAAAGTTCTCTAAAAAACCTTATGAATAGCAGTGGAATATTGTTTGATATACTGCCGGAAGATGAGCCCCTCAGATTGGAAGGCACTCAAAATATGACTGGGGAACAGCTGCCTCCTCAAAGTAGAATCAACCTTAATGACATGGATGGAGTCAAGCTTTTGGGATCTTCATTTGCTGACATAACTCAAAATGAGAACAAACAGCTGCAAACATCCATTAATAATCAGAACGTGGAATGTGCAAAGTGTGAATCTAGGAAAATTGGATATCGTCAAAAATGAAATGGAACGTAAAAACATCGATATCCTAGGCATTAGTGAGCTGAAATGGACTGGTATTGGCCATTTTGAATCAAACGATCTTACTGTCTATTATACCGGGAATGACAATTTGAAGAGGAACAGTGTTGCATTCATCGTCATAAAGAACATTCCAAGATCTATCTTGAAGTACAATGCTGTCAGTGATAGGATAATATTCATAAGCCTACAAGGAAGACCAGTTAATATGACTATTATTCAAATTTACGCACCTACCACTAAGGCCAAAGATGAAGAAATTGAAGTTTTTATCAACTTCTGTGGCCTGAAATTGATACAACATCCAGTCAGGATGCACTAATAATTACTGGTGATTGGAATGTGAAAGTTGGAAACAAAGAAGAAGGATCAGTAGCTGGAAAATATGGCCTTGGTGATAGAAACGATGCTGGAGATCAAACGATAGATTTTGCAAGATCAAGGACTTCATTGCAAACACCTTTTTCACCAACATAAATGGCGACTATGCACGTGGACCTCACCAGATGGAATACACATGAATCAAATTGACTACATCTGTGGAAAGAGATGACGAGAAAGCTCAATATCATCAGTCAGAACAAGGCCAGGGGCCAACTGTGGAACAGATCATCAATTGCTCACATGCAAGTTCAAGTTGAAGATGAAGAAAATTAGAAAAAGTCCACTAGAACCAAAGTACAAGTTAGAGTATATCCCACCCGAATTTAGAGACCATCTCAAGAATAGATTTGACACATTGAACTCTACTGACCGAAGACCAAAAGAGTTGTGAAATGACATCAAGGACATTGTGCATGAATAAAGCAAGAGGTCATTAAAAAGACAGGAAAGAAAGAAAAGACCAAAATGGATGTCAGAAGAGGCTCTGAAAGTTGCTCTTGAACATCAAGTAGCTAAAGCACAAGGAAGAAATGATAAAGTAAAAGAGCTGAACAGAAGATTTCAGAGGGTGGCTTGAGAAGAGAAAGTAAAGTATCATAATGACATGTGCAAAGACCTGGAGATAGAAAACTAAAAGGGAAGAACAAGCTTGGCATTTCTTAAGCTGAAAGAACTGAAGAAAGATTTCAAGCCTCGAGTTGCAATAACTGAAGGATTCTACAAGGAAAATATTAAACGACTCTGGAAGCATTAAAAGAAGATGGAAGGAATACATAGTGTCACTGTACCAAAAAGAACTGGTTGATGTTCAGCCTTTTCAGGGGGTAACATATGATCAGGAACAGATGGTACTGAAGGAAGAGATCCAAGCTGTACTGAATACGTTGGCAAAAAACAAGGCTCCAGGAACTGACAGAATACCAAATGAGATGTTTCAACAAAAGGATGCAGCGCTGAAAGTGCTCACTCGTCTATGCCAAGAAATTTGGAAGACTACTACCTGGCCAACTGACTGGAAGAAATCCATACTTATGCCTATTCCCAAGAAAGGTGATCCAACCGAATGCAGAAGTTATTGAACAATATCATTAATACCCCATGCAAGTAAAATTTTGCTGCAGATCATTCAAAAGTTGCTGCAGCAGTATATCAACGGGGAGCTGCCAGAAATTCAGGCCAGATTCAGAAGAGGATGTGGAACCAGGGATATCATTGCTGATGTCAGATGGATCCTGGCTGAAATAAGAGAATACCAGAAAGATGTTTACCTGGGTTTTATTGACTATGCAAAGGCATTCGATTTTGTGGATCATAACAAATGATGGCTAACACTTTGAAGAATAGGAATTCCAGAACACTTAATTGTGCTCATGAGGAACTTGTACATAGATGAAAAGGCAGTAGTTAGAAAAAAACACGGGGATACTGGGTGGTTTACAGTCAGGAAAGGTGTGCGTCAGGGCAGTATCCTTTCACCATACTGATTCAATCTGTATGCTGAGCAAAATAATCCGAGAAACTAGACTATATGAAGTAGAATGTGGCATCAGGATTGGAGCAATACTCATTAACAACCCGCAATATGCAGATGACACAACCTTACTTGCTGAAAGTGAAGAGGACTTGAGGCACTTACTGATGAAGATCAAAGACCACAGCCTTCAGTATGGATTGCACCTCAGCATTATTGTTATTTTATTATTATCAGGTGCCCTCGAGTCAGTTCCAACTCATAGCGACCCTATGTATTACAAAACGAAACACTGCCCGGTCCTGTGCCATCCTCAAAATCATTGTTATGCTTGAGCCCATTGTTGCAGCCACTGTGTCAGTCCATCTCACTGAGGGTCTTCCTCTCTTTTGCTGACCCTCTACTTCACCAAGCATGCTGTCCTTCTCCAGGGACTGACCCCTCCTGATAACATGTCCAAAGTATGTAAGACATAGTCTTACCATCCTTGCTTCTAAGGAACATTTTTGCTGTACTTCTTCCAAGACAGATTTGTTCATTCTTTTGGCAGTACGTAGTATATTCAATACTCTTCTCCAATGCCACAGTTCAAAGGCATCAATTCTTCTCTGGTCTTCCCTATTCATTGTCCAGCTTTCGCATGCATATAAGGCGATTGAAAACACCATGGCTTGGGGCAGGTGCACCTTAGTCTTCAAGTTGGCATCTTTGCTTTTCAACACTTTAAAGAAGTCTTTTGCAGCACATTTGCCCAATGCAATGTGCCTTTTGATTTCTTGACTGCTGCTTCCATGGGTGTTTTTTATGGATACAAGTGAAATGAAATACTCAACAACTTCAATCTTTTCTCCGTTTAGCATGATGTTGTTTATTGGTCCAGTTGTAAGGATTTCTGTTTTCTTAATGTTGAGGTGTTTGTCAGTTTGTCCTACTGTGGGGGTTTGCGTGTTGCTGTGATTCTGGAAGCTATGCCACCAGTATTCAGATACCAGCAGGGTCACCCATGGAGGACAGGTTTCAGCTGAGCTTCCAGACTAAGACAAACTAGGAAGAAGGATCTGGTAGTCTACTTCTGAAAAGAATTAGTCAGTGAAAACCTTATGAATAACAGCGGAACATTGTGTGATACAGTGCAGGAAGATGAGCCCCTCAGGTTGGAAGGCACTCAAAGGACGACTGGGGAAGAGCTGCCTCCTCAAAGTAGAGTTGACCTTAAGCTTTCAGGACTTTCATTTGCTGATGTGGCATGACTCACAATGAAAAGAAACAGCTGCAAACATCCATTAATAATCAAAACGTGGAATATACGAAGTTTGAATCTAGGAAAACTGGAAATCGTCAAAAATGAAATGGAGAACCCATAAACATCAATATCGTAGGCATTACTGAGCTGAAATGGACTGGCAATGGCCGTTTTGAATTGGACAGTCTTATGCTGTACTATGCCAGGAATGACAACTTGAAGAGGAATGGTGTTGCATTCATCGTCAAAAAGAACATTTCAAGATCTATCCTGAAGTACAATGCTGTCAGTGATAGGATAATATCCATACACCTACAAGGAAGACAAGTTAATATGATTATTATTCAAATTTATGCATCAACCACTAAGGTCAAGTATGAAGAAATTGAAGATTTTACCAGCTTCTGCAGTCTGAAATTGATCAAACATGCAGTCAGGATGCATTGATAATTACTGGTGATTGGAATGCGCAAGTTGGAAACAAAGAAGGACTGGTAGTTGGAAAATATGGCCTTGGTGACAGAAATGATGCCGAAGATGGCATGATAGAATATTGCAAGACCAACAACGTCTTCATTGCAAATACCGTTTTCACCAACATAAACCATGACTATACACGTGGACCTCACCAAATGGAATACACAGGAATCAAATCGACTACATCTGTGGAAAAAGACAGTGGAAAAGCTCAGTATCATCAGTCAGAACAAGGCCAGGGGCTGACTGTGGAACAGATCATCAATTGCTCATATGTAAGTTCAAGTTGAAACTGAAGAAAATTAGAAAAACTCCATGAGAGCCAAAATATGACCTTGAGTATATCCACCTGAATTTAGAGATCATCTCAAGAAAAGATTTGAAGAGTTGAACTCTAATGACCGAAGACCGGATGAGTTGTGGAATGACATCAAGGACATCATACATGAAGAAAGCAAGAGGTCATTAAAAAGTCAGGAAAGAAAGAAAAGACCAAAATGGATGCCCAAAGAGACTCTGAAACTTACTCTTGAATGTCAACTAGCTAAGGCTGGATGTAAACAAAAATGTTAATATAGCAAAAAAAGTTAATATTTTAAAAGTTAATATTAAATATTAATAAAGTTCATGTTTTCATAACTAAACCAAACTTCCCAGAAATTACCCATTGATCAACACAGCAGCCAGTATCCCTTTTGTCAGTGGTGAATTATATTTAATGACCAACATCAAACCACCACATGTCCTACAGTGTATGTGGTGTAGTGGTAAAACTGTAGCTGTGGGTTATAAAGTCTCTGTGTTCCTGCCCTAGCTTGGCCTAAACTCTAATACATGCACACCATGCTTTTCCCATTAGGCCAAGAGAAAAAATACCAGCCCAGACAAATAGCGCGAGACTCTTAGCTTGCCACACACCTGGGCTTACAGCAAGACCAAGCTGTCTGGATGCTGGGGGAGGCAAGCTGGAGAAAGAATGATGTGCAGGGCTAAACCAGGTGCTGAAGTAGGGGAAGGGGCAAGCAGGGGACAGCCAGGCTTCACAGCACACACTGACAGTGAAGGCAGTAGCAGCACAGGGTAGTGATGAGGCCTGTGGGCTCTGCTGCCGACAGGTCTCAGTTTGAATTCCAGTTCCTCACTAGATATTAGCTAAATGACCATGAACAAGCTACTTAAAGTCCCTTGAGCCCTATGTTCCTCATATGCAAAATGGGAATTATAATCTTGCCCACTTCTCATGGTATTTGTGAGGACTCAAGGGCACAGACCATAGAAAGCATTCAGCACAGTGCCTGCCACATGGTCAGTACTCAGTAAAAGTTACCGGCCATTTTCATCATTGCTATTATTAGCTTATAACCAATAAGTGGCAAAGAAGGCCCACCTGGTGTCCCTGAGGTCTTGAAAAGTACCCAGGAAGCGTCTGACCAAGGAGCAAGACCCCAGCCCCAAGCATACACTGCAGAGAGAGGGTCCATGACTCAAGAAGGTGGAAATGGTGTGGACAGAAGAGAATTCTAGACCTTGGGGAACTGGAGCACTATGTGAACATCCCAGGCTGGTAGAACTCAGGCCTAGGCTACAAGGCATAGCTGAGAATGGAGATTGAGCGTCACCAGCACACGGGTGGTGTTCAAAGCCATGAGACTGGATGGTGTCCATTGGGTTTATCAGCAGGGAGGTCATTGGTGAGCTTGGTACAAGTTGTTGCAGTGGAGCAGGGGCCAGTTCATGGAGGGTTGAGGAGTGCATGTGATAGGCAGTGAGAGGTGGGAGAACACGAGTGGAGACAACTGACTCAAGAAGTCGGGCTGGGAAGCAGAGAGAGCTGTAACTGTCTCCCACACCAAAATGTGTGGTGGAGGGGGAAGGGCTTAGTGCCAAGGGCCTTGGAGAGGAAGAGGAAGAGTTTCAAGAAGGGAGCTAACAATGGTGGCAAGTGTTACTGGACCATAGTTAAGAATGATGAGGTCTGGAAAGTGAGGATTGAATGCACGAGGTGAGAATGTGAAGTCAGCAGATGTAGACAACTTCTCAAGAAGCTTAACGTGAAAGAGGAGAAAGCAACTAGAGGGAAGCAAATATTGGAGAGAAAAGTTTTGGGTTTTGTGCTTTAAAGGTGAACATGACATAAGCACATTTATATGCTGAGAGGAAGAAGCTGGTTGATGGAAAGAGGATGAAACTATAGCAGAAAGAGGAGAGGAAATCTTTAATGAAGTAGTTGGGTGTGGTCAGAGACCAGTATAGAGAATTGGCCCACAACTGGAGGATGAACATCTCTTCCTCAGAAGCAGTAGGGAGAGAAGGAGAGGAGAGGAAACTGATAGGCTCATTCATTTATTTGACCAACATTTATTTGAGTGCCTACCATGTGCCAGGCACTGTTCTAGGTGCTAAAGATATAGCAATAAGAAAAACAGATTAAAATTCTTGCCCTTGTAGGGCATTCATTCCAGAGAGAGGAGACCTATCAAAAACAAAAAGAAACATAATTAATAGGCAAATTGTATAGCAGGTTAGAAACTAATAAGTGGCTTGGAGAAAAAGCATCACTGAGAAGGTGGCACTGGGTTATGCAAATATCCAGAGGAAGAGTACTCCAGTAAAAAAGAAGAAAAAAGAAAAGCCCCTAAATGGAGAGCATGCCTAGCATGTTCCAGGAACAACAGGGAAGCCAGTGTGGCTGGAGTAGAGTGAACAAGGAGGAAGTAGTAGGAGATGAGGTCAGAGAGATAACAAAGGTGTGTGTGCATGTGTGTCAAATCATGTAGTGTCATGTAGCCATCAAAAGAATGCTAGCTTTGACTCAGAAAATGAGAGCCATTAGGAGGGGTATGAACAGAGGAGTGGCATAATTTACATATATTTTTTTAAAAGACCACTTTGCTTCTGTGTTCAGAATAAAATGAAGAGAGCAAAGATGAAAACAGGGAGACTAACTAGGAAGCAATTGCAGTAATCCAGAAAAGAGATGATGGTGGTTCAGAGCAGGGTGGTAGCACTGGAGGCAGCGGAAAGTGTTCAAACTCTACATATCTTGAAGGTAGAGCAAACAGGATTTCCTGACAGATAGAATGTGAGATGTGAAAGAAAGAGAAGTCAAGGATGACTCCAGTAGAATGGAATTGCCATCAGCTGAAGTGGGGAAGGCTATGTAGAGAACAGGGTTTGGTGGTTTGTTGTTGTTGTTCTTGGTTGTGGTGGTGGTGGTTTTGCTTTGATTGATTTTTGTTTTTGTTTGTTTTGTAAGGAGGCTAGAAGTTCAGTTTTGGAGTTTGAGGTGTCTACTAGACCTCTAAATACAGATGTCAAATAAGCAGTTGCATTTATGAATCTGAAGTTTGGGTGGAAGAAAAGTCTAGGCTGGAAATAGAAATTTGGGACTTATCATCACAGAGATGGCATTTAAAGCAATGAGACTAGATGAGATAAACATAGGAGTGGGTGTAGCTAGAGAAGAGAGAAGTGAACCAAGGACTGAACCCTGAGGTACTCTGACATTAAGAGGTTGGAGAGAAGAGGAGGAGCCAGCAAGATGACTGAGAAACATGACGTGTGAGGCAGGAAGAAGATCAAGCGAGGGGGCCATCCTGGAAGCCAAGAGAAGAAAGAAGGGAGAGATCAAATGTCAGGTGCTACTGACCGGTCAAGTGGGATAAAACTAAGAATTGACCATTGAGTTTAGCAACATATAAATCATTGGTGACCTTGACATGAGAAGTTTCTATGGTGTGTGTGTTGGAAAAAGAAACGGGCTCAAGAGTTAAGTTAAAATGGGAGAAGTAACAGCATGTGCATATTCTGGTGAGAATGACCGAGTACCGAGTGAAAACTTTATGCTACAGTATAAAGAAGGGGAGACTTGTGGTGATGTCGTTGAGTGAGCAAGAGGAGATGAGATGTAATGGTTTGAAAGCAGCATTGGAGAAGGTGACAAGTGTATCTCCAGACTCTGAGGGACACAGAGCCTGGGAGAATAAATTGCTTTAATTGGCCCCCAGAGCTGGTGCTCCATCTCCATATTTTGAGTGGATTAGTGAATTAATGATTAATGAATGATTTCTTGAATGAGAGGCCTGCAGGAGAAGCCATGTCCTCGAGGCTAAGAAGAGCTAGAGTTTGATTTGGACAAAGAGATGGGGGTAGTGTTCAGAGAAGAGGTTGGAAGGTGGATGCTTTGTCCCACAGGGCAGGGTGCTTGTGGGCAGGTGAGAGGTTTTGAAATGAGGTGTGAGGTGAAGGCACCGTCAGGGGCTTCAGTGGAGGTTGTAGAAGCACAGAGCAGTGCGGGGATGGGGGTACTAGGAGCCATGAGCACAGAGGCTTTTAATGGAGGACAGAGGTGTGGGATTTGGTGAGTCTTGTTGGGATTTGAGGAAGATGATTAACTTCATCTCTGTCCTCTCCCCTCCAAATTCAGAGTAATTTAAAAACAGATACAGGGATTAGAGAAATACAGAAGTCCCCATATTCCCTAATGGAGGCAATGGAGGCCCTAGCTTAGATCTGTATCCAAATGGGCTTCCAGAAACGCCACCTCACCCCTCACTCCTGCCTCAAATTAAATTTAGCCACTCTCCCTGGGGATAGGCAGCCAAGGAAAATGAGGGAGCCAAGAGTGGTATGTCCTTTGCCCAATCTTACCGATCAAGTAACCCACTGCTTCTCCTCAAAGAGGAGTAAGAAAGGGGGCTGAAACAGCTTCCTCATGGGGCATGCAGTGTAAGTGTCCTGTTTTGGGCAAAGTAGAAGCACCAAATGGAGGCAGAATCATTTCACTCAAAATCTGCAAGTTGTCCTTCCTTTACCGTCTTAAGCTTAACAGTTAAGTCAGAGATTAACCAGGGGTGGAACTGTGACCCTCAAGTTTCAGCAGGGGTTGGGATATGGGACAGTATTTCACAAAGTCCCTGGTTACCATGACAGTCCTGTTGCCACCTTCACAAGGCTCGGCCCCCAGTACCAACCCCTGCCCACTTCCTGTAGCTTCCTTCTTTGTATAGAGGGGAACATTTCTGGTCTCCTCTCCCCTTTCTCATGGGTGTTGTTCTGGGTGCTGGGGATACTGTGACAAACAAACCAGACTAAGTCTCTGCTTTCACGAAGCTTTGGTTCTTATGTGAGAAGACAGGCAATACACAAACAAGGAAATAAATCTGATCGTTTCCAGTCTGAAATGCCATGAAGAAGGTAAAATTGGTAACGTAGTCGAGAATGATTACAGGAGAATAACCGAGTGGACTGTCCATCTGGCCAGGGTGCAGGGGATGTCCTAGGCTCCTGCTGGGCTTTTTGGGCAGCTTGGAAACCCAGGGAAATCAGGTCAGAACCACTTTTGCCATCTCTAATTCCATGTGGAATAAAGGGAATGGGTGGAAGGTAAAATGGCAAGGCTATTAATATACGAGAGGCTGACAAGCCATTATTGTTTATTTCAAGGGTGGTAAAAGCAGATGACTCATCCTGCAGAGCTGCAGGACTTTGCACCAAGCCGCCTGGATGATTTGCCGGCTTACCCACTGTCCCCTGAGACTGAAGTTCAGGGGAAAGGAGTTCTGAGCCTGAATAATTCCGCAGAACCTTTATTTTTCACCCAAGCCCTAAGAAAGACTTTCCTGACTGTCAGAGGTTCCCAGGGGATGAACAGATGCTGCAACAATGCCTGGGAGCAGGCTGGTTACCAGATGGAGATGGGGCTACGAAGCCAGACAGTAGGAGTCTGTGTTCTCCTATCCCTCACCAGCCACACTTACCTGCCTTGTTGTAGGTTAAGGAGGAAAACAGGGGGTTTCATGTTGGCATCCCCACAAGGAGCACCTTTTCCCTGGTGCCCTGGTCAAATGTAACCTACTTAATGAAAGACACAGCTTCTCCCAAAGCCATGGAAACTCGATCGTCCTGCTCATAATGGTTGCTGGGCCCAGCTGCCAATCATTCGTAACAACCGGAAGTGCTGCACTTGGTCAGAGGCTCCATGAATGGAAGCTCTAATCTACAATGTGTAGCAACTTGTTCCACAAAAAAAACTTGTTCCAGCACATTGGGAGGTAATTTTCCCACAGAAGTGTGTAGTTTCCATGTAAAAAGGATGTGCCAAATGCCACACGTTTCACACTGTTCTTCAGATTTCAAAGTCAGCTGCATGGAGGTGGTAGTCAAAGACATGGGAATGGCTGAGGTCCCTCAGGAAGCTTATAGAGAGCGAGAAGAGAATTGAGCAGTGGTTGTGTCTCTGGAACTTATGTGGAAGAAGTGACATGCCTGCAGCTGGCCAATAGGCTTCTGATGATTGGGACTGGATTATCCCGCTTGCCTTTGGACCTTCCCTGGGCTCTTGACCCTGGGGATGTTGAAACTTTGCCTTTCCCAGCTTCACTCCCACATCTACTTCAGCCTCCTCCTCGCTGTGCTCCTGCTAAAGTCATTAGATTCTGGCTTGTATTTTGGATCTTGGCTCTTGTAATTGTGGCTTGTGGTTCTGAACCCTGGCTGCATCCCTAGATTTTTGACTCATTGGACCCACCCTGGGCCTCCTTGCTTGGATCTTGGACTCCGTCCAGGGCCTAGGCTGGCTGGGCTTCAGGTCCTGGGCGTGGGTGTTGTTGGAGTGTTACAGGAAGGAATGAACTCAGACACATTTCTCCATCCCCTCCCGGGCCTGCTCTCTTTCCCAGTAGGTCACGGAGGAATGGCTGCGATTTGCTTGATTGGCAAACAAACCTTAGTGAAGTGTCATGAGGCATTTTAGACAAAAATGAGGGCAATTCTCCAGATGATCCTCATGGGGAGACAGTGAAGAAAATCCAAAAGGCAAGCCTCAACTCAGGGGTGCGCTAAAGGAGAGAGGATACCAAGGAAGACAATGGAAGCTCTGGCTCCTGCCCTCAGAGAAACAGGAGGCAATTTAGTCACACTCTCAGAGCAGAAGATCTGCGCTGGGGATGACTACATTTCTTAATCACATTTTCCAGCCTGGGGAGGAAAGATTTGCATGAGGGTATCTAACAGAAGTTCACCACTTTAGAATCAAGTCTTTTGAAAAGAGTTATTTAAACTACTTTTATGAGGAAATGCATCTATCAGCTATGATACATATTTCTACCTTAGGAAAACAAAGCCCATCAGACAAATGTAACCTCTTTCTAATGACTCCTAGCTCTCATTGTGAATTCCAGTTCCTGTCTTTGTCCACGACAATAGCTTTCTCCACGGCTAGTTAGATGTAGTCACTTTACTCCTACACAAAATGGCCGTAGATGGATGCACTTTCTGAGTTGGTGTCTCTTTTTACTGCGTTTCTTCCCTCCTTTTGCTGTCAGTCTGTCAATCTCCACTTTCATGATTGTCAGTGGATCTGCTTCTTGCATACTCCCACTTTTATCTTGTTATTTTTCATTTGCTTTGAGGTTGGAATTTAGATACATACGTTTCTTAAAACTTTAGGTAAACTAAAGTTTGTAGGCTCTGACTGAAATCCTGAGCAGCCCCCCCACCCCCCCCACACACACACACGATAAAGTACATTGAATTTGGGGCTTGAGCTTTGTCATGGACTGAATCGTGTTCCCCCAAAATACTTATTGAAGTCCTGGCCCCTGTACCTGTGGATGTGATCCTGTTTGGAAATAAGGTTTTTCTTTTGTTATATTAATGAGTCGACACTAGAGTAGGGGGAATCCTAAACCTAATCCCTTTAATCCCCTCTGAGTTATAAGAAAAGCAGAACAGACACTGACACAGGGGGAAGATGCTGCATGAAGACAGACACACACAGCAGATGCATCTACAAGCCCAGGAATGCCAAGGATTGCCAGCAGCTAGTAGAAACTGAAGGAGTCCCTGGGTGGTGCAAAGGTTAATATGCTTGGGGCTAACCAAAAGTTTGGAGGTTTGCATTCACCCAGAGGTGCCTCGGAAGAAAGTCCTGGTGATCTACTTCCAAGAAATCAGTCATTGAAAACCCTATGGAACACATTTCTACTCTGACACACATCGGGTCACCATGAGTCAAAATCAACTCCATGGCAACCGATACCATATTTGGGGCAAGAATTTCCCTGCATGCAAGTTGAGATGGAAGGAAATAGAGACAGTCCAAAGATGAAGCACCCACTCCCAATTTTGGAAAGACAACTGCTTAAGTAATTCCAAATGGCTAGAGAGAAGACTGTTATTTTCAAAGGTCCGTTAGGACTCTTCAGCCAATCAAAGGGAGATAGGACTGTGGCAAAGATTAGACTAAGAGAGTTATCTTAAAACCCAAGCCTATTGTTTTCAGATTATTTCAGGGTAGCCACCGTTAGAGTGGTGCAAGGAAATGTGAACTACGGACCAAGCAAAGAAACAAAGACCAAAGCAGGCTTAAGAACTGTGTCTATGTCTAGAACTGACTAGGAAGCAAATACATTATCAGCTTACCAAGTTTTGTGTTAAAAAATTTTGTTGTTATTGTAAAATGATGCAACTGCTGTGGAAAACAGTTTGCCAGTTCCTCAAAAAGTTAAACACAGAATTACCATTGTTGTTGTTAGATGTCATCGAGTTGGTCAACCTTATGTACAACAGAATGAAACACTGCCCAGTCCTGTGCCATCATCACAATCATTGCTATGTTTGAGCCCATTGTTACAGCCACTGTGTCAATCCATCTCCTTGAGGGTCTTCTTCTTTTTCGCTCACCCTCTACTTTACTAAGCATGATGTCCTTTTCCAGGGATTGGTCCCTCCTTACCACATGACTGAAGTAACTGAGCGAAGTCTTGACATCTTCGCTTCTAAGGAGCGTTATGACTATACTTTCTCCAAGACAAATTTGTTCTTTCTTCTGGAACTTCATGGTATAGTCAATATCTTCACCGATACTGTAATTCAAAGGCATCAATTCTTCTTCAGTCTTCCTTATTTGTTGTCTAGCTTTCCCATGCATATGAGGCTATTGATAATATCATAGCTTGGGTCAGGCGCACCTTAGTCCTCAAAGTGACATCTTTGCTTTTTAACACTTTAAAGAGGTCTTTTGCAGCAGATTTGCCCAATGCAATATGTCACTTGATTTCTTG
>NW_004444215.1:913449-924874 GCF_000243295.1 Trichechus manatus latirostris
AACACTTTAAAGAGGTCTTTTGCAGCAGATTTGCCCAATGCAATATGTCACTTGATTTCTTGATAGCTGCTTCAACAGGCATTGATTGTGGATCCAAGTAAAATGAAATCCTGGACAACTTCAGTATTTCCTCTGTTTATCACGATGTTGCTTTTTGGTCCAGTTGTGAGGATTTTTGTTTTCTTTATCTTGAGGTACAATCTGTACTGAAGGCTGTAGTCTTTGATCTTCTTCAGTAAGTGCTACAAGTCATCTTCACTTTCAGCAGACAAGGTTGTGTCATCTGCATATCACAGGTTGTTAATGCGTCTTCCTCCAATCCTGGTGCCGTGTTCTTCTTTATATAGTCCAGTTTCTTGGATTATTTGCTAAGCATACCAATTTAATAAGATTGAATACAACTCGTCTGTCAGTTTGTCTTACTGTGGTGGCTTTCGTGTTGCTGTGATGCTGGAAGCTATGCCACCAGTATTTCAAATACAGCAGGGTCATCCATGGTGGACAAATTTCAGTGGAGCTTCCAGACTATGACAGACTAGGAAGAAGGACCTGGCAATCTACTTCTGAGAAAAATCGGCCACTGAAAATTTTATGGGTAGAATTACCATATGACCCAGCAATTCCACTCCTAGGTATATACCAAAAAGACTTGAAAGCAGGGACACAAACAGCTACTTGTACACCAATGTTCATTGCAGCACTATTCACAACAGCCAAAGGGTGGAACAACCCAAGTGTCCATACACAGACGAATGGATAAAGAAAGTGTGGTATATACATACAAGGGAATATTATTCACTCATACAAAGGAATGAGATTCTGATACATGCTATGATATGGATGAACCTTAAAAGCATTATACTAAATGAAATAAATCAGACACAAAAGAACAAATATTCTATGATTACACTTATATGAAATATCTAGAAAAGGTAAATACATAGAGACCAAAGTTTATTAGTGGTTACCAGGGGTGGGAGGGAGGGGAAAGAGGGGAGTTATTGCTTCTGTTTGGGATGATGAAAAATCTTTGGAAATAGATAGTAGTGTGATGGTTGCACAACATGGTGAATGTAATTAATGTCACTGAATTGTGCACATATTAAAAAAGTTTAAATAGCAAATGTTTTGTTGTATAATTTTTACCACAATAAAAAAAGCTACCAAAAAATGTTATGAAAATTTTCAGTTGAGTAAAATATAGAAAGAACAGTATGATTAACTCCTAAGCACCCATTGCTCATCTTCAACAGTCATCAAGTCATGGTGAATTCCAGTTCTTCCATACCCCTATCTGTTCTCCAACCCCTAGAGTTACTATAAATGTTCTGTTTTCAAACTTTTTATTGAAGAATCACATGCATACAGAAAGTATGTATATCTTAAGTGTACAGCTCAATGAACACAACCTTGTAGCCAGCATCCAGCTCAGGAACAAAACATGATCAGCTTCCCGGAGCACCCCTTGTGTGGTCTTCCAGTCATTATACCTCTCTCCTTCCACAAGTAACAACAAGATAGTGATTTCTATTGCTATTGAATAGTTGTATTCATTTTTGATCTTAGTATAAATGGAATAGTACAATGTGTATTCTTTTGAGTCTGGATTTTATTGCTAACCATTTTATTGCTAACATAACCATGTTGTTGTGTATATCAGTAGATTCCTCATTTTTTATTTCTGTGTATTCCATCTTATGAATACAGTATGTTAAAAAAATCTATTCTACTTTTATTAGACATTTTGGTTGCTTCCAATATTTTGGGTTATGTGAATAAAGCTGCTATGAAAGCAGAGAGACACTGGCTCACTACTGCCCTCTGTTCACCCCACCCCCAATGGCTGGTTCCCCTGGGGCCATTTTTTTATTGTTTTTTGTTCGTTTGTTTCTTCTCTCTCTCTCCCTTCCTTCCTTTCCTTTCTCCTGTCCACCTAGCCCCATATGCCATCCCCACCCCTTATCAATGGGCTGTGCCACACTGCTCAGCTGGAGAGCCACCAGCACACAACCTCCCTGGGTCTGTGCCATCCCCACTGGCCAGCTCCCTCAGCACCATATATTTTTTTTTGCTTCTTCTCACTCTCTCCCTTCCTTGCCTTCCTTTCTCCCGCTCACCTAGCACCATGCGCTGCCCCGTCCCTTCTGAATGGGACATGCTGCACCACTCGGCTAGAAAGCCACTGGCACAAGACCTCCCCAGGTCCACGCCGCACCCACTGGCCAGCTCTCTCAGTGTCATATTTTTTGCTTGCTTTTTTTTGTTTACTCTCTCTCTTTCCCTTCCTTCCATTCTTTTCTTCTGCCCACGTAGCCCTGTGCACCATCCCTGCCCCTTCTTGATGGGTTGTGATGCACTGCTCGGCTAGAGACCCACTGGCACATGGCCTCCCTGGGTCTGGGCTGCTGTCACTGGCCAGCAACTTTGGCACCATTTTTTTGTTTCTTCTTACTCTCTCCTTTCCTTCCATTCCTTTCTCCCACCCACCTAGCCCTGTGCACTGTCCCCACCCCTTTTTGATTGGCCGTACCACACTGCTTGGCTAGAAAGCCACCAGCACAGGGCCTCCCCAGGTCTGCACTGCCCACAAGCGGGCTCCCTAAGTGCCCTGTTTTTTATTTTTATTTTTCTTCCCTTTCTCCCTTTTCCTTCTCCCTCTTGCCTAAGCTTTGCACTGCCCTTGCCCCTTCCTGAGGGGCCATGCTACACCATCTGGCAGGATGGACACCAGCTCGCTGCAACCCTGGTTGTTCCCCTCCTCCAACAGCAGATTCCCTCAGCACCATATTTATTTTTGTTGTTGTTGTCATTTTTTTGTTTCTTCTCTCTTTCCCTTCTTTCCTTTCCTTTCTCCTGCCCACCTAGTCACATGAGCCAACCCTGCACCTTCTTGAAAGGCTGAGCTGCACCGCTTGGCTAGAGAGCCACTGGCACACAACCTCCTCACTTGCGCCCAGCCCTCACCCGTTGACTCCCACTGCACTGCCATTTTATTTACTTTTTTCATTTTTTTGCTTCTGTTTTTCTCTTCTTTCTCCCACTTAGCTCTGCACATCATATCCTCTCCCTTCCCTCCTGCCTAGCTGCACTGTGCCCCAAGTGTCATTCCCCCAAGAGACACCGGTATGGACCTCCGGGCCTCTAGACCCCACCCTCCACTGTCCCTGGTTCATTTTGCCCATCCCCATCCCTCCCGCACTGCTGGACCTGCCCTGCTGCACCATAATTGAGCAACTGGCCCTGCTCACATGGACAAGGTGGTGAGAAGCATCTTTCCTACAGACAAGCAAGCAACAAAAGATGCCCAGCCCACCCACCTGGATATAACCAAATAAAACAAAAAAGCAGGATGAAACAAACAAACAAACCTACAATCAATAAAAGAAGAAAATAATCTATGCATGTCCTGGAGACAGCAGATGATATTAAAACACATAAAAAAACAGGACTAGATGGCTCCAGTTAATATCAGATGACCTTCCATTAGAAGAAAAGGAACTGGAACTACCTGATAGGGAATTCAAAAGTCTAATATTCAAGGCTCTCCAAGAGAATGGGAAAGATAAATGAAGTAAAACACAGACAAAACAGAGGAAAAAATAGACAAAATCCTGGCAAATATAGACAAAATCATGGAAAACACAGACAAAACAATGGAGGAATTCAGGAAAATAATACAGGAACAAAATGACAAAATTAATAAACAATTAGAAATCATACAAAACAAACAATTAGAAATCCAAAAAATAAACAACAAGATTTCAGAAACAAACAATGCAATAGAAAGTTTTAGGAGAAAATTTGAAACAATGGAAGATAGGATCAGTGAAATTGAAGACAAATCTTTGGATATCACTTTGAGGAAAAATCAGAAAAAAGAATGAAGAAAACTTGAGAACTAAGTGGGATAAAATCAAGAGCAAGAATTTGCAAATGATTGAAGTTCCAAAATGGGAGAAAATGAAAAACACAGGAGGATCATTGAAGATTTGCTCACAGAAAACTTCCCTAATATCATGAAAGATGAAAAGCTGACCATCGAAGAAGCTCAATGAACACTATATAGGATAGACCCCAAAAGAAAGTCCCCAAGACATATCATAATCACACTTGCTAAAACAAAAGACAAAGAATGAATCCTGACAGCAGCTGGAGAAAAACAAAAAGTCACATACAAATGGGAAAAAATAAGACTAAGCTTTGATTACTTGGCAGAAACCATGCATTCAAAAAGGCAATGGGATGACATATATAAAACCTTGAAAGAAAAAAATTACCAACCAGGAATAATATATCCTGCAAAACTCTCACTCAAATATGATGGCGAAATTATGACATTTCCAGATAAACAGAAATTAAAGGAATATGCAAAAATCAAACCAAACTTACAAGAATTATTAAAGGGAGTCCTTCATTTAGAGAACAAACAACATCAGATAACAACCTAAATCTAAGACACAGGACAGCATCAGCCAGATACCAACCTAGGTAATAAACTCTCAAGGATAAAACAAAACTAAAACATTTACAACAGGGAACCTGAAATGTCAATCTATAAATGACAACAACATCAGAACAATAAAACAGGGAATAAATGGTGTAGGTATAGAACTTTCAAATGTAGAGAAAGTCAAGTCTATATTAAGTAATATAAGACTGGTTCAAACATAGGAAGATAGAGGTAAATCTCAAGGTAACCACAAAGAAAGTTAACAAACCTGCTCATCAAAGTAAGGAAGAAAAACATAAAGTCCCACTAAATACAAAATCTACAAAAAATGAAAGAAGTGTAAAGAAAATCCACAAACAGAAAGAATTCAGCACAGGAAAGTAAGAGGAACAAAGAAAACATCAGCCCCACAAAAAAAACTACAAAATGACAGCGATAAACTCACATCTATCAATAATCACACTGAAAGAAAATGGCTTAAATGCATCCATAAAGAGGCAGAGAGTGACAGAATAGATAAAAAAACAGGACCCATCAATATGCTGTCTACAAGAGACACACTTTAGAAACAATGACATAAATAAATTAAAAACCAAAGGATGGAAAAAAATATATCAAGCAAACAGCAACCAAAAAAGAACAGAAGTGGCAATACCAATCTCAGATAAAATAGATTTTAAAAAGAAATCCACCATAAAAGTCAAGGAAGGACATTATACAATGATTAAAGAAACAACTCACCATGAGGCCATAACCATAATAAAATATCTACACATCCAATGACAGGGCTCCAAAATACATAAAACAAACTCTAACAGCACTGAAAAGAGAAATAAATAGTTCCACAATAATACTAGGAGACTCAACACACCACTCTCAGTAAAGGACAAAACATCTTGAAAGAAACTCAGCAAAGATACAGAAGATCTAAAGGCCACAATAAACCAACTTGACCTCATAGACATATATTGAACACTCAACCCAACAGCAGCAAAGTATATATTCTTTTCCAACGCACGTGGAACGTTATCCAAAATAGACCACATCTTAAGCCACAAAGCAACCCTCAACAAAATATAAAACACTGAGATAGTACAAAGCATTATCTCTGATCACAATGTCATAAAAGGAGAAATCAATACAGGAAGAGCAAGGGAAAAAAATCCAATACATGCAAACTGAATAACACCTTGCTTAAAAACAAATGGGTAATAGAAGAAATCAAAGATGGAATAAAAAATTCCTAGAATCAAATGAGGATGAAAATACATCATACCAAAACCTTTGGGACACAGCAAAGGCAGTGCTCAGAGGTCAATTTATACCAATACACACACAAATCAAAAAAGAGAAACAGGCCAAAATAAAAAAGCTTGCCCTACAACTCGAACAAATACAAAGAGAATATCAAAAGAAGCCCACGGCAACCAGAAGAAAGGATCTGATAAAGATCCGAGCAGAAATAAATAAAATAGAGAATAGAAAAAAATACAAAGAATCAACAAAACTAAAAGTTGTCTCTTTGAAAGAATCAACAAAATCGACAAACCATTGGCCAAACTGATAAAAGAAAAACAGGAGAGGAAGCAAATAACTCAAATAAGAAATGAAATGGGGGGACATTACAATACACCCAACTGAAATAAAAAGGATCATAACAGAGTACTATGAAAAAACATATTCCAAAAATTTGAAAACCTAGAGGAAATGGGGAAACCCTGGTGGTGTAGTGGTTAAGTGCTACAGCTGCTAAACAAAAGGTCAGAAGTTCGAATCCACCAGGCACTCTTTGGAAACTCTATGGGGCAGTTCTACACTGTCCTATAGGGTCACTATGAGTTGGAATTGACTTGACAGCAACGAGTAGAGGAAATGGACAAATTTCTAGAAACACACTATCTAACTAAACTAACACAAACTGAGTTAGAAAATCTGAACAGACTCATAATAATAGAAGAGATTGAAAAGGTAATAAAAAAAAACTCCCCCCCCAAAAAAAAATTCTGGCCCAGATGGCTTCAGTGGAGAATTCTAAAAAAACTTTCAGAGAAGAGCTCACATCAGTACTACTCAAACTATTTCAGAACATAGAAAAGAAAGCCTACTTCCAAACTCATTCTATGAAGACAACATAACCCTGATGCCAAAACCAGGCAAAGACAATACAAAAAAAGAAAATTACAGACCAATATCTCTCATTAACATAGATGCAAGAAGTCTCAACAAAATTCTAGCCAATAGAATTCAGCGTCATATTAAAAAAATAATGATACAACATGACCAAGTGGGATTCATACCAGGTATGCAAGGATGGTTCAACATTAGAAAATCAATCAACATAATCCACCACATAAATAAAAGGAAAGAAAAGAATCACATGATTATCTCAATTGACACAGAAAAGACATTCTACAAAGTCCAGCACCCATTCCTGATAAAAACTGTCAATAAAATAGGAATAGAAGGGAAATTCCTCAACATAATGAAGGGCATCTATGCAAAACCAAAAGCCAACATCATTCTCACTGAAGAGAAACTGAAAACATACCCCCTGAGAACTGGAATAAGACAAGAATGCCCTCTATCACCACTCCTATTTAACATCATGCTGGAAGTTCTAGCTAGAGCAATAAGGCAAGAAAAAGAAATAAAGGGCATCCAAATTGCAAAGGAAGAAGAAAACTATCCCTATTTGCAAATCATATGATACGATACATAGAGAACCCAAAAGACTCAACAAGAAAACTCCTAGAACTAATAGAAAGATTCAGCAGAGTAGCAGGATAAAAGATAAACATACAAAAATCAGTTGGATTCCTATACACCAATAAAGAGAACTACAAAAAGGAAATCAGGAAAGCAATACCATTTATAATAGCCTCTAAAAACAAATAAGGGAAACCCCAGTGGCATAGTGATTAAGAGCTATGGCTGCTAACCAAAAGGTCGGAAGTTCGAATCCACCAGGTGCTCCTTGGAAACCCTATGGGGCAGTTCTATCTGTCCTATAGGGTTGCTATGAGTCAGAATCAATCCAATGGCAACGGGTTTTGTTTGGCTTTAAAAAAATAAAATACTTAGGAATAAATCTAAACAGGGACTTAAAAGACCTATACAAAGAAAACTACAAAACAATACTGCAAGAAAGGAAAAGAGACATACATAAATGGAAAAACATGCCATGCTCATGGACAAGTAAACTAAACATTGTGAAAATGTCAATTCCACCCAAAACTCATTCTATGAAGCCAGCGTAACCCTGATGCCAAAACTGTGGGGTCTTTCATGTTGCTGTGATGCTAGAAGCTATGCCTGCAGTAATCAAATACCAGCAGGATCACCCATGGTGGACAGGTTTCAGCTAAGCTTCTAGAATAAGACAGACTAAGAAAAAGGACCTGACTGTTTACTTCTGAAAAAAAAATTAACCAGTGAAAACCTTATGAATACCAGCAGAACATTGTCTAATATAGTGCCGGATGATGAGCCCCTCAGGTTGGAAGACACTCAACAGACGACTGGCGAAGAGATGCTTCCTCAAAGTAAAGTTGACTTTAATGATGTAGATGGAGTCAAGATTTTAGGACCTTCATTTGCTGATGTGGAAGACTCAAAATGAGATGAAACAGCTACAAATATCTATTAATAAATGAATGTAGAATGTATAAAGTATGAATCTAGGAAAATTAGAAATCATCAAAAATGAAATGGAATGCATAAATATCGATATCCTAGGCATTAGTAAGTTGAAATGGACTGGCACTGGCTATTTTGAATCAGACAATCATATGTCCTACTATGGCCAGAATGACAAATTGAAGAGGAATGGTGTAGCATTCATCATCATAAAGACCATTTCAAGATCTATCCTGAAGTACAACACTGTCAGTGTGATAGGATAATATCCATACCGCTACAAGGAAGACCAGTTAATATGACTATTGTTCAAATTTATGCACCAACCACTAAGTCTAAAGATAAAGAAATTGAAGATTTTTACCAACTTCTGCAGTCTAAAATTGATCAAACATGCAATCAAGATGCATTGATAATTACTGGTGATTGTAATGCAAAATTTGGAAACAAAGAAGAAGGATTGGTAGTTGGAAAATATTGACTTTGTGAAAGAAATAATGCTAGAGATTGCATGATAGAATTTTGCAAAACCAGCGATTTCTTCATTACACATACCTTTTTTCAACAACAAATGGTGACTATACACGAAGAATTTGCCAGATGTAATACACAAGAATCAAATCGACTACAACTATGGAAAGAGATGATGAAAAAGCTCAATATCATCAGTCACGACAAGGCCAGAGGCCAACTGGGTAACAGACCATCAATTGCTCATATGCAAGTTCAAGTTGAAGCTGAAGAAAATCAAAACAAGTCTGCAAGAGCCAAAGTACAACTTTGATTATATTCCACCTGAATTTACAGACCATCTCAAGAATAGATTTGACACCTTGAATACTAATGAACAAAGACCAGACAAGTTGTGGAATGATATCAAGGATATGATGCATGAAGAAGTCAAGAGATCATTAAAAAGACAGGAAAGAAAGAAAAGACCAACATGAATGTCAGAAGAGACTCTGAAACTTGCTTTTGAAAGTCGAGTAGCTAAAGTAAACGGAAGAAATGATGACATAAAAGAGCCGAACAGAAGATTTCAAAGGGCAGCTCCAGAAGACAAAGTAAAGTATTATAATGAAATGTGCAAAGACCTGGAGTTAGAAAATCAAATGGGAATAACATGCTTGACATTTCTCAAGCTGAAAGAACTGAAGAAAAAATTCAAACCTCAAGATGCAATACTGAAGGATTCTATGGGCAAAATACTGAATGACACAAGAAACATTAAAAGAAGATGGAAAGGATACACAGAGTCACTGTACCAAAAAGAATTGGTCGAGGACTTCTGGGCAACATGGCGCTATAGTCAGAAGCACCACGCTGTCCCTCTGCAGCAAAGATCAGAAAAACTAAGTCAAACAGAGTCTCACGTCAATCCTGAAACCCTAACCATCAAATGAAGAGATAAAGAACTCAGCCAAGCACCTAATGGAATAAGAAACTGACCGAGAACAGATAGCGAGCAGAGATACACGCAGAGGTCCCCTATCAGCTTCCGCAGCACGGAGCCGCCGTCTTGGACTCCTATCAGAGATCAGTGAACAGGAGGTACAAGAAAGCAGCTTCACGGAGCTTCCGGCAGGAGACAGAACAATCGGTAACCCACGATATAGGCTTTCCCAACCCCCACACTTCTTCACCCCCATTTAGCCTCCTCTGCTTCCTGCAGCCACAGTCTATTGGCCAGGAAGCACAGCTTCCCCCCAGTGCCGCTTGGATTCCACCCACCCGCACTGGCCAGCTCCCTGAGTGCCATTTGTTGGCTGCTGGTATTGTTTTTTTCTGCTTCTTTAGATTTCTTCCTTACCTCTCACAACCTCCCCCTCCTTTCTCTCAAATACCTGGCTCCATGCACCATCTTTGCTTCTTCCTGAAAGGCTGTGAAACACCATTTGACTGTGAAATTGCTTCCCGGCCCATGCCGCCACGTTGGTGGGACCCCCGGGGCTTTTTTGTTTGTTTGTTTGTTTGCTCTGATTTGTTCTGTTTTGATTTGTTTGTTTGTTTTCTTTTTCTTTTTTTGGCTTCTAGCCAGGAAGTACCACTTGGCTTGGAAGCTAGTCCCTTACTCGGCGCAGATGCACAGGGACTTCCCTGGGGGCATTTCTTTTTTCTTGTTTTTTTTATTTTCATTTCTCTGTTTAGTTTTCTTCTCTCTCTTATTCCCTTTTTGTCTTTCTTCATTTCCAGTTTCTCGATTTATTCATTTTTTTCTTTTACCCTTTTTCTTTCTTTTTTTTTAAAAACTTTTTGTTTTTCCCCATTTCTCAGTCTCTCATCTCTTCACTCCAGTAGCAAGCTCCCTTAACACTCTTTTTTGTTTGTGTGTCTATCTTTGGCCCCTATTCCTCTCTCCTCTCTCTCATCTTCCCCATACCAATCTTAGCTCCATGCATCATGATCTACCCCCTTCTTCCTGCCTACCTGCACTATGTGTTGAACATCACACTCCCAAACAACATTGGAACGGCCTACTGGGACCTGCCCTGCACTGATTCCCGGTCCACACTGTCAGCCCTGGTATGTACCACAAAAAACCTATCCCAACAACTCCCCTTCAGCTGGACCTGACCTGCTCTACCATACCTGAGTGACTGACCCTGCCCATTGGACAAGGAGGTGAAAAGTATCATGCCCATAGACGAGCAAACAACAAAGTACCTACAGCCCGCCTACTCAGACATAACCAAATAAAACAAAAAAGCAGGACAAAACAAACAAATCTACAATCAGTAAATGAGGAAAATAACTACTGAATACCACGAAGACAGCAGACAATATCAAAACATTTACAAAAACAAGACAGGATGGTTTCAGTAGGCATCCAAAATAAAACACCAGATGACTTTCCAGTAGAAGAAAAGGCACTAGACCTAGCTGATGGGGAATTCTAATCTCTAATATTCAGAATTATCCAAGAGTTGAAGAAAAGACAGACAAAAATGAGGAAAAAATAGACAAATTCATGGAAAAAGCAGACAAATTCATGGAACATACAGACAAAAAAAATGGAAGAATTCAAGAAAATAATACGGGAACAAAATGCTAAAATAAATTCACAACTAGAAATCATACAAAAACAACAATTAGAAATCCAAACAATAGCACAAGATTTCAGAAATGGACAGTGTCATAGAAGGGCTGAGAAGCAGTTTTGAAACGATGGAAGATAAGATCAGCAAAATTGAAGATAAACACTTGGATATAACTCAGTTTAAGGAAAAATCAGAAAAAAGAATGAAGAAAAAGGAAGAAACCCTGAGAATTATGTGGGATACAATCAAAAGCAAAAATCTTCGAGTGATAGGAGTTTCAGAACGGGGGGAGAAAACAGAA
>NW_004444215.1:927063-931076 GCF_000243295.1 Trichechus manatus latirostris
ATGTAACTGAATTGTACATGTAGAAACTTTCATAATGGTGTATCTTTGGCTATGTTTATTTTCACCAAAAAAAAGTCCTCAAGGTCGAGAAGGGAGAGTGTTGACACGTCGTGAGGTTCTTAACCGATGTCGTGAAACAATACGTGTACTGACTGTTTAATGAGAAACTATTTGTTCTGTAACCCTTCATCTAAAGTACAATTAAAAAATTTTTAAAAAAAAGGATTGGTCTATGGTCAATCATTTCATGAGGTAGCATATGATCAAGAACTGATGGTACTGAAGGAAGAAGTCCAAGCTGCACTTAAAACATTGGTTGAAAACAAGGGTCCAGGAATTGACAGAATACCAATTGAGATGTTTCAACAAATGGATGCAGTGCTCACTTGTCTATGCCAAGAAATTTGGAAGACAGTTACCTGGCCAGCTGACTGGAAGAGATCCATATTTATGCCTATTACAAAGAAAGGTGATCCAACAGAGTTCAGAAATTATCGAATAATATCATTAATATCACACGAAAGTAAAATTTTGCTGAAGATCTTTCAAAAGCAGCTGCAGCAGTACATTGACAGGAAACTGCCAGAAATTCAGGCCGGATTCAGAAGAGGACATGGGATGAGGTATATCGTTGCTGATGTCAGATGGATCCTGGCTGAAATAAGAGAATACCAGAAAGATGTTTACCTGTGTTTTATTGACTATGCAAAGGCATTCGACTGTGTGGAACATAACACGTTGTGGATAACATTGAGAAGAATGGGAATTCCAGAACACTTAATTTTGCTCATGAGGAGCCTATAAGTAGATCAAGAGGCAGTTGTATTAACAGAAAAAGGGGATACTGCATGGGTTAAAGACAGGAAAGATGTGCGACAGGGTTGTATCTTTCATTGTACTTATTCAATCTGTATGCTGAGCAAATAATCCGAGAAGCTGAACTATGTGAAGAAGAACGGGACTTCAGGATTGGAGAAAGATTTATCAACAATGTGCAATATACAGATGACACAACCTTGCTTGCTGAAAGTGAAGAGGACTTGAAGCTCTTACTGATGAAGATCAAAGACTACAGCCTTCAGTATGGATCACACCTCAACATAAAGAAAACAAAATCCCCACAACTGGACCAATAAGCAACATCATGATAAATGGAGAAAATATTGAAGTTGTCAAGGATTTCATTTTACTTGGATCCACAATCAACACCCATGGAAGCTGCAGTCAGTAAATCAAATGAAGCATTGCTTTGGGTAAATCTGCTGCAAAAGATCTCTTTAAAGTGTTAAAAAGCAAAGATATCACTTTAAAGACAAAGGTGCTCCTGACCCAAGCCATGGTGTTTTCAATCGCCTCATATGCAAGCAAAAGCTGAATGATGAATAAGGAAGATGGAAGAAGAGTTGACGCATTTGAATTGTGTTGTCGGCAAAGAACGTTTAATATACCATGGACTGCCAAGAGAACCATTAGAGAAATGGAAATCATAACTACAATGAGATACCATGTCACCCCGACATTACTGACACGAATCAAAAAACAGAAAACAAATGCTGGAGAGGCTGCGGGGAGCTTGGAACTCTTATGCACTGCTACTGGGAATGCAAAACGGTACAACCATTTTGGAAAAAGATACGGCACTTCCTTAAAAAGAAATACCATACAATCCAGCTATCCCACTCCTAAAAATATATCCTGGAGAAATAAGAGCTGTCACACGAATAGACATATGCACACCAATGTTCACTGTAGCATTATTCACAATAAGAAAAAAAAATGGAAACAACTTAATTGCCCATCAACAGATGAATGAATAGACAAACTATGGTACATACACACAATGGAATACTACTCAACAATAAAGAACAATGATGAATCTGCAAAACATCTCACAACGTGGATGAATCTAGGGGGCATTATGCTGAGTTAAATAAGTCAATCACAGAAGGACAAATACTGTATGAGACCACAGTTATTAAAAAATCATGGAAAGATTTACACACAGAAAGAAACAATCTCTGATGGTTATGAGGAAGGGAAGGGGTGGGGAGGGAAAAACACTAGACAAGAGATAAGTGGTAACTTTACTAAAGGGTAAGACAGTACACAATACTTGGGAAGCCAGCATAACTTGACCAAGACAAAGTCTTAGAAGCTTCATAAAACAACAACAACAACAAAAAAACCCGTTGCCCTCAAGTAAATTCCAACTCATAATGACCCTATAGAACAGAGTAGAGCTTCCCTATAGGGTATCCAAGGAGTGGCTGGTGGATTTGAACTGCCGACCCTTTGGTTAGTAGTCAAAGCTCCTAACCACTGTGCCACCAAGGCTCCTAGAAGCTTCACAGACACATCCAAACTCCCATAGGGATCAAGTTTAGGTGAGGTCTGGGAACCATGGTCTCAGAGGACATCTAGCTCAATTGGCTTAACATATTTTATAAGGAAAAATGTACATTCTACTTTGGCCAGTACAACTTGTCCACGGCAAGGTCATGGATGCTCCATAGACAAATCCAAACTCCCTAAGGGACCAAGTTTCTGGGATGAGGGCTGTGGGGACCATGGTCTCAGGGAACATCTATCTCAACTGGCATAACATAGTTTATAAAGAAAATGTTCTACATTCTACTTTGGTGAGTAGTGTCTGGGGTCATAAATGCTTGTGAGTGGCCATCTAAGATAGTCTACTGGTCCCACCCCATCTGGAGCAAGGGAGAATGAATAAAACCAAAGACACAATGGAAAGATTACTCTAAAGGACTAATGGACCATAACTACCACAGCCTCCACACAGACTGAGTCCAGCACAACTAGATGGTGCCTGGCTACCACCACTGACTGCTCTGATAGGGATCACAGTAGAGGATCCTGGACAGAACTGGAGAAAAATGTAGAACAAAATTCCAACTCACAAAAAAGAGCAGACTTACTGGTCTGATGAAGACTGGAGAAGCCCCAGGAGTATGGCCCCTGGACACCCTTTTAGCTCAGTAATGAAGTCACTCCTGAGGTTCACCCTTCAGCCAAAGATTAGACAGGCCCATAAAACAAACAATAATGCAGGAGCTCACCCATGTATATGAGACTAAATAGGCACATCAGCCAACGGGTAAGGACAAGAAGGCAGGAGGCGACAGGAAAGCTGGACAAATGGAAATGGGGAACCCAAGGTCGAGAAGGGGAGAGCGTTGACAAGTCGTGGAGTTGGCAACCAATGTCACAAAACAATATGTGTATTAATTGTTTAATGAGAAACTGATTTGCTCTGTAAACTTTCACCTAAAGCACGATTTAAAAAAAAAATTGGAAATATATTGATTGAAAAATTTAATGTTAGGGAAAAAGTTATCATTGAAAATGATAGCTTATTAGGAGCAGTTTATCTAGATCCTCATTATCAAATTTTAATTAGTTCTGAATTTAAGGTGAAGCCCATATTACATTTAAAAAGCGTTTGGGAAATGATAGAAAATCTGAAAAGAAGGAATACTGAAAGCGTAACAAAGGAAAGTTCAGGAAATACTCTTGTTTCAAATGATGATGTTGATGAGATGAAATTGTTTCTTAAAATGAAAGAAAAAAAGTTAAATTGAGATCAAATGACTGCACTGTTAATATTGACTCTTCATTAACAAGCTTTGATGGTGTACAAAGAGATGAGAGAAAAAAATTATTATTGAATTTTGGGACAAAAACTGTTCACAGTGTGCCCAGTTATACGAAATTGCTTTGGGTGCACCAACTACTCAGGTCAGTGTTGAGGGAGCTTTCTCAGGTTTGAAACTCATCTTGCGAGACAACAAGGATAGCTTAAATGAAAAAATATTAGAGGGCATTCTTTTAATTAGGTGTAATTATGGTTTACTCCAATAATATTTTCTTAATGAACTGTATAATTGTGTACGAAGTATATCTGTATCTGTAATAAAAAGTTTATTTTATGTAAAAAAAAGGGCAAAATGGCGCTCTAGGCAGAAGCACCACGCCGTCTCTCCACAGCAAAGATC
>NW_004444215.1:940902-989100 GCF_000243295.1 Trichechus manatus latirostris
AACCAATGTTATAAAACAACATGTGTACTTCTGTTTCATGAGAAACTATTTGTTCTGTAAGCCTTCACCTGAAGTACAATAAAAAATAAAATAAAATAAAAAAAAGAAGAATTTCCTGGTCAGAGGCTATGCATACATTCAACTGTAGTAGATGTTGTTGTTAAGTGGCATCAAGTCAGTTCCAACTCACAGCGACCCTACATACAACAGAACAAAACACTGCCCTGTCCTGCGCCATCCTCACAGTTGTTGCTATGCTTGAGCCCATTGTTGCAGCCATTGTGTCAATCCATCTTGTTGAGGATCTTCCTTTTTTCACTTACCGTCTACTTTACCAAGCATGATGTCCTTCTCGAGGGACTGGTCCCTCCTGATAACATGTCCAAAGTATGTGAAATGAAGTCTCGCCATTCTTGCTTCTAATGAGCATTATGGTTGTACTTGTTCCAGGATAGATTTGTTCATTCTTCTGGAAGTCCATTGTACATTCAATATTCTTCGCCAACACCATAGTTCAAAGGCATCAATTCTTCTTCGGTCTTCCTTATTCTTTGTCCAGCTTTTGCATGTATATGAGGCTATTGAAAACACCTTGGGTCAGGTGTACCTTAGTCCTCAAAGTGATATCTTTGCTTTTTAACACTTTAAAGAGGTCTTTTGCAGCAGATTTGCGCAATGCAATGGGTCATTTGACTTCTTGACTGCTGCTATCATGGGCATAGATTCTATGGGCATAGATACCGCCAAACAACTTTCCGAAGTGGCTGCACGAATTTACATTCCCGTCAGCAACATATGAGTGCTCTCATTGTTTCACATCTTAGCCAATACTTTTTATAGTCAGTCTTTTTCATTTTAGTCATTCTGTTGGTGGTGCAATAGTATTTAATTGTGCTTTTAAGTTTCACTTCCCTGATTCTGTTTAGCATTTTTTTTGATAATTTAAACATTATATTCTGTTGAGTTCCTTTTATCTACTTTTCTGCATTTTTAAACTTGATTTTTAAAAGTTCTTTATATATTCTGTATACAAACCCTTTTGTTGGATATATTATAAATATCTTCTGCCACTCTATGGGATTTTTATGACCTTTTCAATAAATCTTTTCTTATCCCAAGGCCAAGAAGATGTGCTCCTATATTGTCTTCTAATATCTTTATAGTTTTGTGTTTCACATTTACATTTACAATCCCTCTAGAATTGATTTATGTGTCTATTTGAGGAAGGGGTCAATTCATTTTTTTTTTTTTTACTAATGAATATCAAATTGATCCAACATTTCAGTGTCACCTTTGTCATAAATCAAGTGACAATATTTGTAAGGATTTGCTTCTGGTCTCTATTCTGTTGCATTTTTCTGAATTACTTTAGCTTTCTAATGGGTTTGGTATCTGGTAGTATAAGTCCTCCAGCTTTGTTCTTCGAGACTGCCTTGCTATTCTTGGCAATTTGCATTGCCATATAAATGTTAGAATCATATTGTCAGTTTACACACACACACAAACCTGCTGGAAGTTTGATTAGGAATTGAGTTGAATCTATAAACCAATATAGGGAGAGTTAGCATTGTTGTAATATTGAGTCTTCCAATCCATGAGCATACTTCCAAGACAATCTTAGTGGTAAAGAAACTACAACCACCCAAATGCTCATCAACTGATGAATGGATAAACACAATGTGGGTATACATACAATAAAATATTATTTGGTCATAAAAGCAAATGAAGTATTGTTGCATACTATGGCATGGATGAATCTTGAAAACATTATACTGAGTGAAAGAAGCCAATCATAAAAAGACGAATATCATAGGAACCCACTTATATGAAATTCCCAGAGTAGGTAAATCTATACAGACAGCAAAGTAGACGTTGCCAGGGGCTGAGGTGATGGAGGGATTGGGGAGATCTCTAAATGGTACAGAGTTTCTTTGTAGGAAGAAGAAAATGCTCTAAAATTGATTGTGGTGATAATTGTACACAACTCTGTGAAGATACTAAAAAACATTGACTTGAACACCTTAAATGGGTGAACGTATGGTATATGAATTATATCGCAACAAAGCTGTTACAAAAAAAAAAAGAAAGAAAAAGAAACCACAACCCTGGACCACTGAATTTCTTGACTGTTTAAGCCCTAAATCAGTCTCCAAAGAGGAAATATTCTCCAGTATTGTATCACATGGTAATTTTGGACAATAGGTGGATACAGTAATTAAATGAGGCTTTGGATTGTCTCCCTAGTAGAGACTGTGCATTTTGTGTGGAAAGAGAGTGCACCCAAATACTGAGGTGGACAGTGGGCAGATAGGTGGACTACGGGGAAGATCGTTAAAATTATGAGCAGAAGTGATATGGGCCCTTTCTGGGCCAGGGCCTTAAGAGGATGGATGTTCTTTTCCTCATTCTTTTTGGCTGGAACTTTTTTGTGGTGGCTACTAAGTTCGGATCATGTAGAAGATGACATGTCCTAAGGGATGGAAGGGATGGAAGAGCAATGACTTGAAAGGAAAAAAATTGGGCCCCAGAACCATCTTGTGATAATGCAGAGCTGGATCATTAATATTGGGATTATTACGTGTATATATATTATACATCTATTAGTATAATTTGTTTCATTCTGTTGTACATAGGGTCACTATGAGTCAGAACCAACTCAACAGCATCTAACAACAACAATATAACAATATTTATTAATGTAACTATAAATATATGTATTTCTTTAAACTGCTCTATTTTTGGTCCTCTTTTTAGTAGCTTAGATTTACCATAACTGATATAACAGGTAGGAGTCTTCATTTTTTGTCCTCCCTGTTCATCAGGGAATCTGGAATTTGATAGCTCACACTTAAACAGCCCAAGGAAGAAGCTACCAATTCCATTATCACCTTGTTTCCTGGCCACACTCAGAAGAAAGTGCCTACATGTGACACTTCCTGTTATGCCAATGATTGGCAGCTGGCCTTCAAGAGAAGTCATTCCTACAGGAGAGCCCTAGAGAGAGGGAACAATGGTAGGCAAAAGGGATTCAGGTTTGACTCTGAGACTGTGGCACTCTTTGAAAACCTGAAAGGTATCTTCAAGGCTTTCGGCTTTCTTGAGTCCCACTAGATTGGTAAAAACGCTGTAGCCTCTACAGACTCTGCTTAGTTTGGTCAAGGCTCTGGATATGAAGAACACACTCATTTGCTCATATGAAAAGAAGTATTTGGTAGTGGGAAGGCCCGGGGTGGAAGCTATCTCTAAATTCTCCAGGTTGCTTTATGTTTTCCAAGAAAATCATGCTTTATTTCAGCGAAGTTTAAGGAGCTGTAAAAGAAACTAAACAAACACCCAGTGAGGTTTCTTAGGGGGTAATGAGGTCAAGTTGTAAGAGTTGTTCGATAAGTTTAGAAAGCTGCCTCTGAAGACTGAAATAGACTTGCTCCTGAGTCAGTAGCTCACTGAGGGAATCCTAGAATGCCACTGATGCCATACAGGACTCAGAGTCTAAGCTCATTGATGTAACAACAGGGACACTAAGGCCCCAAGAAGGCAAGAACCTTGCCCAGGGTCAACCAGCAAGTCAGTGGTGAAATTGGGATTAGAATCAATATTGACTACTTCCTTAATGAGTTACTGCCCTAGCCCAGCTCCAGACAGAAATTCTAACTTGCTGGATTATTTGACATGTCTATGAACTTTGCACAAATATCTTCCCGCCACTAAATTCTTGCCCCTTGGGAAGCTCCAAAGTGTTACTAGCCAAAGACCATGGAACTGCTTATAACCAATAGGGCCAGTATTGAGGGGGCACACAAGAGAATGAACTTTGCTCCCTTCAGCTAACCCTCAAAATTGCTGACCATCCTCCTCTACAAAAGCCATCATAAAAGCACTGTGCCTCATGCTTCTTACCACTCCTTTTTCCCCCCAGTCCCCTTGGCACTGAACCTGTACACATGGGAGGTGTGAACTGGCACTGTATTTGAAAGACAGAACATTTCATTGTTTTCTGCCTCTACTGACCCCCAGCAGGAACCTAGCAAAGTCTAAAGACTGGAATCTCTCACCAACTGTGCCCGTGTGAGGAGACATATGACAAAGATCATGAAGATGACTCAGCAATATCTGGTGGGCAGTTCTGAATAGTTTCACCCGCAGCTGCAACCTGGTAAACAGGTTGGTTCGCAGTCAATCATACTATTTCCTAACGGTTAATAGTGCAGCTTGCATATCCCCAGCTGTAGGCAAGATGATCAATGTGACAGTTCAAGATGAGACAGTTCAAGATGGGAGGTAGGTACCACCCAATCCCTCCAGAAACCAGTGTTCTCTTTAGTAAGACCATTTGCAGAGCTAACTAAGTATTAAAGAGAAATAAGCCCAAACGCCAGGGGAATTCCATATGTAGGCACACAGATGAAGTAGGTCCAAACTTCCACGATCATCAGTACCACTTAGATAACTTGTTAAAATGCAGATTCCTGGGCCCTTCCCTGGACACTTTGATACATAGGTCTTGGGAAAGTGATTCTGTTGCTGGTGGCTCAAGAGAGGACTGTATGTTGATTATTATTCTCAATTGCACCATAGACTCGCCTGAGCCAGGGTCAGGTAAGCTGGAAAATTCTTCTCTGTGTCTTCGAACTTATCAGATTACTCTGGTTGGCCAGCTAGTACTCAGTTAGTGTGCTACCTAAAATAATCTGTGAACAATAGCCTCTGATACCTGTACAGACCTTCACAGTTTATAAAAGGCGCCCCAGCCACACACACACTTAATTGATCCTCGTGATGACCCTGCAGTAGGGCTGGCATGCTGGCATGAATAGCTCATTTTACAGATGAGGAAATTGGGACTCAGAGAAGGAAAATCACTTACCCAAGGCTTTATGGGCAGAGTTGCCAAGCTGTGATTCAAATTCTAATCTTCAGATTCTAGCCCTGGGGGTGTCCTGCTCCTACAGCCTGTGACCTGTTCAGCCAAGAGGCATGGAACTTCTGACCTTTATTCCCTATTTAATCCCTCAAGCATGTGAAAGGGACTTTAAAGAGTTAGACTCAGGGTGCTCTTGGCATTGAGAATTGTGTGCAAAGGCCAAATCTCAGGAGAACACTCCTTTGCCACTAGGCTGCCAGCTGCCAGTGCATCTCCCATTACCAATCCCTAGCCCTGCCATTTTCATCCCTCAGATGTCTTGGTCCCCAGCCAGGCTGCCCTCCCCTAACAGGGCACATCCTCCACACGTCTGTCTCCTTCCTCCGCTCTTCCAGCGCACACTGATCTGAACTGGGTCCCTTTCCTGGAAGTCTGACTTCAAGCCCAGACTAGTCCTTAGGGAAGGGCTTTCTCCTATCTTTCCAATCCAGGGATCAATGCTATTATTTTTCCCCAGATGAGCAAAATATTCTCTTAACCATCTTCCCCTGCCAGGTACTGCCCTATTTTTCTGCTCACGTATACAGAAAAACTTGTTTACAAATTTTTTTTTCAAACTTGAAATCGTCTTTTTTAAACTTCCAATCCAACTCCATATTTTAAGGTATTGGCCCCCAAATGTGCTGCAGAATAAGATTTAGCCCCTCAAGTCTCCTTGCCCAGCTCTGAGGGATTAAAGCTCTCCTGTCTATCCCCATGCAGAGAGCCAATTTGCCCATGGGAAAAGTCGTTGGAACTTGTTTGGAGCTGCTGAGTAGTCTCACAGAAGTCCTAGTAGTGCCACACCTATGCGGTCTGAGGTCACAGTTTGGTAACTTTGTGAGTGAGTTAAGAAAGTATATTAAGGGCAGGGTGTGATTAACAGTGGCAAATGCTGCAAATGTTGGGTAAGACAAACACTGAGAGTTAGATCAATAGATTTAGCACTATCAAAGTCATTGGTGACCTTGTCATAAGCAGTTTCTGTGTATGTGTGTGTGTGTGTGTGTGTGTATTGTGGTGGGAAAGGGACAAAGACTGTAGTTGACTGAAGAGAAAATTGGAGATGAGGGATTTTAGACAATGGAGACTGGGAATACAGACAACACTGTAGACAGTGTAGACAAGTTTTTCTGTATAGGTGAGCAGAAAAATGGGGCAGTACCTGGCAGGGAAAGTTGGTTAAGAGAATATTTTGCTCATCTGGGGAAAAATAATATCATGTTTGTATACTTACGGGAAAGAACCAGTAGAGAACAAAGAATCGATGTTGCACGAGAGAGAGAAATTGATCTTGTGTACAAGTAGAGACTTTTGGTAGTATCATGTACAGTTTTTGTGTGGTAACAGGAGGAAGACAGAGTATATAGGTACAGTTAGTTGGAGAGGATAAGTATGGTGGAGGTAACATGTAGAGGTTCTCTTCTGGTTCCCTCTATTTCCCTGAGTGAAATGAGAAGTATGGTCACAGGCTGAGAGTGAGGCAGGAACAAGTAGGGCTAAAGCCTACATGTGAGCCGGAGGGGGTTGGGGCTCATGGTGGCATCCTGAGCTCCTATAATCTTACATCAGCCTTAGCATTAGCCCAGAGGGCCAAAGGAAAAAAAGGAATAGACGGCTTCAGGGACTTGGCCAGGACCTGACGGCCTTCCTTTTTTCAGTTCCTTAGGACCTCTGCAGGCCACTAGTACCTACACAGAGGTGGAGGGTGGTGCTGAGGAGGCATCATTACACAGGTGCTGGAATGTCTGCCTTCTTTGGTACTACAACTGCTAGAGTTTACAGAGGTAGAACCTTGCCAGGAAGGAGAACACTTGGGTGGCTGGTAATGGCCTCAGGGCTGAGCTTGGGACCAGAGGGGCTGAGTCCTGGCCCAGCATCTCTGCAGTAAGCCCAGGCCTTGCCCTCTGGTGCTGGCGTCTACCTGGGTGAGCTTCAAGAAAGGCAGTGAGGGAGTGCGTGTGTGCTGATGGGCCCCTCAGGCATCTAAAGACATGGGAAAACTCAGGCTTGGTTAGCGCCACTGGTCCCAGAGCTAAGAGGAAACAGTGACCAAAATCAGACCTCCAACAGGAAGGTGCTAGACCTAGGCTCCTTGCTAAGGGGGTTGGAGGAGCAGACCTGGCATCTGTTTTGCTACTGTCTCCAGGAAAACAGGGTTTTTTGGCTTAATTTTTAAATGCTTTCTTTTTTCCTGGCTAAAAAAAAAAAAAACATGTTTATGGTATAAAATTTAGAACATACAAAAAAAAAAGCATGGAGAAAATAAATAAAATCACCTAAATCCCACCACTCAGAGGAAAACACTGTTGCATTCTGAGTTTTTTTCCTTTCAAACATTTCCCTATATATACACACAAATGTTTGTGTAAAAGTGAGATCAGATTGTATACATCAGGTTGCTTCCTGAGGTTTTCACTTGGCATTATATGAAGACTGGTCAGGAAATCAGCACCTGACAGCTAAGTAAGCTATGAAAAGTATAAAAATGTAAAAGATGAAAATATTAGCTACTCTAATCTTCCCCTCTAAGGACAACCACTGTTGCTGGCCTATTTTAAGTCATTGAACCTTCCTGTGTCTGGTTGATTCTTAGAAAATTGACTTCAGTAGTATTCTGCCCCCCAACACAACAGGGGTATAAGGCACTCCTGTCAGGAACTAAGATTCCCAAAGCAATAGCTCTGCACTAGAGTGAAGACATGAGGGGTGATTTAGGGATGGGGCTACAAGGGGGCAAATGAGAAATTTGGGGGTGGGATGTGTGGCCTACAAGCCCCTTCACCAGTCTGGTTCTATCCCTTCAAATTACTAATGAAAAACTGAAACCCAGAAAAGTTAACTTCTTCCTAAAAAGAGTTACATCTACCACGCAGGTTTCCTATTCCCTGAAACAGAGCTCAAGCTACTACAGCCAGTGACTTCCTCCACTGTAAATGAGACCCTCTCCATTGCCACCCCATCCCTCGCCCATCAATGCCCTGAGTGAAGTGAACAGAGTTTAAGTCAGTCAAATCAGTCTGGAGAAGCAGGATGAAGAGCATTTCCTGCGGGACTTGGGCAGTAACTGAGTGAGGCTGCCTCCTTGATTGGAAAGGAGGCCCCGAGGTCTTCCAAGAAGGAGAAGAGATGGCTCATTCATTCAATTATTCATTTGTTCATTTGTGGTGGGAGGAAAACAATTGTTATTTTAAGAGCTGGCAGCAGTTTGAGCATGTCAGCCCTGGAGGAAGGCTGAAATTTATTAGAAAAAAAATCCTTTGTTTATAAAATCATCTTATTAGGGTCATGTGGCCAGGAGAGGCAGTACCAGTGGGCACCATGGAGGTGGGGAGGCGAGATCAACAAGAATTAAATTGCTCTGTGTAGTAGAGTAACAGGTGTTCTTTCCCTTTCCTCTGGTGAGCCAGGAAGAATGAAGTTTGGAAACCCTAGAACTGACAAGGAGGAAGCTTAGAGGGAGGAGGGAGGACTTTAGAGAAGTTGAGAACAAAGTAGGAGACAGATTCGTAATGATGAAGATGGTAGTGAGCCTTTGCATTCCCTGGGGCCAAAGGACAGTCAGGTCTCATACTTAATTTGAACTTGTTATTGTGCTGTAATCCCTCTCTGCTACCCCCAAGAATTATAATCATCATCATCATCATCACCAGCATCATCACTGTGATGTTTATTGAACATGTACTTCATGCAGGCACCATGCCATTTGATGTGCTTTAAATCATTGAATCCTCAGAACAACTTCATCAGGTAAATGGTATTAATATTCCCACTTTTCAGATGTGGAACAAGCACTAAGTGGCTAAAGTAACTTGTTGAAAGTCAGTCAGCTACTCAGGGGTCTGTAATCTAAAACAGTATCTTTAAAATTTTGTGATTGCCCATCTCATCACTTAAAAGTTTTTGATCGTGTATCCCCAATATATCAATATTTGTTTATAGATTATATACTTACACCATTGGACAATCTATGTTGTTGTTGTTAGGTGCCGTAGAGTAGGTTCCGACTCATAGCAACCCTATGTACAACAGAACGAAACACTGCACAGATCTGCACCATCCTCACAATCATTTCTATGTATGAGCCCATTGCTGTAGCCACTGTGTCAATCCATCTCTTCCAGGGTCTTCCTCTCTTTCACTGACCTTCTACATCACCAAGCCTGATGTCTTTCTCCAGGGACTGTTCCCTTCCGATAACATATCCAAAGTACTTGAGATGAAGACTCACTATCCTCGCTTTCCAGGAGCACTCTGGCTGTATTTCTTCCAAGACAGATTTTTTCGTACTTCTGGCAGTCCATGGTATATTCAATATTCTTCGTCAACAGCATAATGCAAAAACATCAATTTTTCTTCTGTACTTATTCATTGTCCAGCTTTTGCATGCATATGAGGTACTTGAAAATACCATGGCTTGCTCTTGCAAAGGCATTCAACTGTGTGGATCATAACAAATTATGGATAACATTGCAAAGAATGGGAATTCCAGAACACTTAATCGTGCTCATGAGGAACCTGCACATAGATCGAAAGGCAGTCTTTTGAACAAAACAAGGGGATACTGTGTGGTTTAAAGTCAGGAAAGGTGTCCTCAAAGTGACATCTTTGATTTTTAATGCTTTAAAGAGGTCTTTTCATCAGATTTGCTCAATGCAACACATCATTTGATTTCTTGACTGCTGCTTCCATGGGCACTGATTGTGGATCCAAGTAAAATGAAATCCTTGACAACTTGAATATTTTCCCCATTTATCATGATGTTGCTTATTGGTCCAGTTGTGAGGATTTTTTGTTTTCTTTATGTTGAGGTGCAATCCATACTGAAAAAAATTGGAAGAGCAAGTTTCAGAGTCTCTTCTGACGTCCATTTTGGTCTTTTCTTTCTTTCCTGTCTTTTTAATGACCTTTTGCTTTCTTCATGTATGATATCCTTGATGTCATCTCACAACTCATCTGGTCTTCAATGATTAGTGTTCAATGCATCAAATTTACTCTTGACATAGTCTCCAAATTCAGGTGGGATATACTTAAGGTCTCATTTTGGCTCTGTTGGACTTGTTTTAATACAAACTGAAGGCTGTAATCTTTGATCTTCATTGGTAAGTGCTTCAAGTCCTCTTTGCTTTCAGCAAGCAAGCTTTTGTGTCATCTGCATATTGAAGGTTATTAATGAGTCTTCCTCCAATCCTGATGCCTTGCTGTTCTTCACACAGTCCAGCTTCTCAGATTATTTGCTCAGCATACAGATTGAATAGATATGGTGAAAGGATACAACCTTGACACAGACCTTTCCTGACTTTAAACCACGCAGTATCCCCTTGTTCTGTTTGAACAACTGCCTCTTGATCTGTGTACAGGTTCCACATGAGCACAATTAAGTGTTCTGGAATTCCCGTTCTTGGCAATGTTATCCATAATTTGTTATGATCCACACAGTAGAATGCCTTCGCATACTCAATAAAACACAGGTAAACATCTTTCTGGTAGTCTCTGCTTTCAGCCAGGATCCATCTGACATCAGCAATGATATCCTTCATTCCATGTCCTCTTCTGAATCTGGCTTGAATTTCTGGCAGTTCCCTGTTGATGTACTGCTGCAACTGTTTTTCAATTATCTTCAGCAAATTTTACTTGCGTGTGATATAAATGATATTGTTCGATAATTTCTGCATTCTGTTGGGTCACCTTTCTTTGGAATGGGCACAAATATGGTACTCTTCCAGTCGGCTGGCCCAGTAGCTGTCTTTCAAATTTCTTAGCACAGAAGAGTGAGCACTTCCAGCATTGCATCCATTTGTTGAAATATCTCAATTAGTATTCCATCAATTTCTGGGGCCTTGTTTTTCACCAATACCTTCAATGCAGCTTGGACTTCTTCTTTCAATACCATTGGTTCTTGACTATATGCTACCTCTTGAAATGCTTGAACATCGACCAATTCTTTTTGGTATAATGACTCAGTATTCCTTCCATGTTCTCTTGATTCGTTCTGTGTCATTCAATATTTTGCCCATAGAATACTTCAAAATTGCAACTAGAGGATTGAATTTTTTTGTTCAGTTCTTTCAGCTTAAGAAATGCTGAGTGTGTTCTTCCCTTTTGATTTTCTAACTTCAAGTCTTTGCATATTTCATTATAATACTTTGTCTTCCCGAGCTGCCCTTTGAAATCTTCTGTTCAGTTCTTTTACTTAGTCATTTCTTCCATTTGCTTTAGCTATTCAATGTTCAAGAGCAAGTTTCAGAGTCTCTTTGGGCACCCATTTTAGTCTTTTCTTTCTTTCCTGTCTTTTTAATGACCTTTTGCTTTCTTCATGTATGATATCCTTGATATCATCCCACAACTCATCTGGTCTTCGGTGATTAGTGTTCAGTGCATGAAATTTATTCCTGACGTGGTCTCCAAATTCAGGTGGGATATACTCAAGGTCTTATTTTGACTCTCGAAGACTTGTTTTAATTTTCTTCAGCTTCAACTTGAACTTGCATATGAGCAGTTGATCGTCTGTCCTGCCGTTGGTCCCCGGCCTTGTTCTGACTGGTGATATTGAGCTTTTCCATTGTCTCTTTCCACAGATGTAGTCAATTTAGTTCTTGTGTTTTTCATCCGGTGAGGTCCACATGTATAGTCGCCATTTATGTTGTTGAAAAAAGGTATTTGCAAGGAAGAAGTCCTTGGTCTTGCAAGGCTGTATTTTCCAACTGCTGATCCATCTTCTTTGTTTCCAACTTTCCCATTCCAATCACCAGTAATTATCAATGCATCTTGATTGCATGTTTGATCAATTTCAGACTGCAGAAGTTGGTAAGAAATCTTCATTTTCTTCATCTTTGGTATTAGTGGTTGATGGGTAAATTTGAATAATAGTTATATTAACTGGTCTCCTTTGTAGGCATATGGATATTATCCTATCACTGACAGCTTTGTACTTCAAGATAGATCTTAAAATGTTCTTTTTGACAATGAATGTGAAGCAATTCCTCTTCAATTTATCATTCCTGGCATAGTAGACCATATGATTGCCTAATTCAAAATGGCCAGCATCAGTCCATTTCAGCTCACTAATGCCTGGGATACTGATGTTTATTAGTTCCATTTCATTTTTGACTACTTCCAATTTCCCTAGATTCATACTTTCCTAGATTCATTCCACGTTCCGATTACTAATGGATGTTTGCAGCTCTTTCTTCTCCTTTTGAGTCATGCCACATTAGCAAATGGGTCCCAAAAGCTTTACTCCACCCACATCATTAAAGTCAACTCTACTTTGAGGAGGCAGCTCTTCCCCAGTCGTATTTGGAGTACCTTCCCACCTAAGAGCCTCATCTTCTGGCACTATATCAGACAATGTTACGCTGCTATTCAGAAGGTTCTCACTGGTCATTTTTTTCAGAAGTTGGCGGCCTAGTCCTTCTTCCTAGTCTATCTTAGCCTGGAAGCTCCGTGACCCTACTGGTATTTGAAATACAGGTGGTATAACTTCCAGCATCACAGCAACCAGCAAGCCACCACAGTATACAAATTGACAGACACATGGTAGGGAAAATCTATATTATAGGCATATTATGTATCTATAGTATAAAAGATATTTAAAAATAGATTTTTTAAATTGATAAGATAAAAACTAGCTAAATAATACCTGTAAATATTTTACAAATCCTGATGGCTGCAACCTAACATTAGCTAATTTATCAAAGCATAAGATACATATAATGCAAGCTTCACCATTAACAATAGTGATGAAATATCACATTTCATATTGTCTCGATAATTTCAACTTTTTGCCAGTGTCTTGTCATATCTGATTAGCTTGTCATGTCGCTTACAAAGGATTTATTCCCAGATTAGTTGAAGTGTCAGTGGTGCCATTTTCTTGTCATTCTTTTATGCTTGTATTGTTAGTATTATCTTCAATCTGCTGTTTCTTTGCAGGAAATTTTTAAAGGCACTTATCTACTTTGTTAGGGCAAGTTGAGTTAAAATGGATATCTTTTTTCATTTTATCCATCTTAATGGTTGTGATGTGGTATCTCGTTGTGGTTTTGATTTGCAATTCCCTAATTACCAATGATGTTGAGCATCTTTTCATGTGCTTATTGGCCACTTGTATATTGTCTTTGGAGAAATGATCTGTTCAGATCCTTTGTCCACTCTTACTTAGGTTATCTGTCTTTTGTGAGTTGTAAGAGTTACTTTTATATTCTAAATACCAGTCCCTTATCAGGTATACGATCTGTAAATATTTCCTTTCATTCTCTGTGTTGATGAAGATGTGGAAAAATTGCAACCCTCATACACTGCTAGTAGGATTGTAAAATGGTATACCTGCTTTGAAAAACAGTTTGGCTGTTCTTCAAAAGGTTAAACATAGAGTTATCATGTAGCCCAGAACTTACACTTCTAGGTATCTACCCAACAGACTTGAAAGCAGGAACACAAACAAGTATTCGTACGCCAATGTTCATTGCAGCACTATTAACAGGAGCCAAAAGGTGGACATAACCTAAGTTTCCATCAATAGATGAATGGATAAACAAGATGTGGTATATTTGTTACCTGGTGGAAACCCCGGGTTCTGCTCAGCATAACTTGTATTAGCCAATAAACAAGTGATCGAGGTGAGAGAGCAGAAGAGGCACCTTTATTTCATTGTGCAAGGAAAGGAAGGAGTCTGAGCTGCTGCTGCCAAGACTGCTCCATGAGAGTGAGGGGAAAGGTTACTTTTAAGGAGTTTACAAGTAGGAAGTTCATACAAGTTACATCAGCAACATTCTTAATCATGCTACACATGTGCAAGGGGGTTTACATATAACTTCATGCATCACTAGGATTTTAATGTAAAATTACGGGGAGTGCCAAGCAAAGGAAACAGGATTCTAATGCAAAAGCTTTGGGGTGAGCTAAGCAAAGAAAATAGGATTCTGATGCAAAGCTGCTTGAGGCAGTGGGGTTTTCCACAGCCTGGGGATCTCTGACTTATATTCATACAATGGAATAGTATTCAGCCATAAAAAGGAATGAAGTACTGAGACATTCTACTACATGGGTGAGCCTTGAAAACATTATGCTAGGTGAAAGAAGCCAGACACACAAAGCCCATATTGTATAATTCCATTTATATGAAATGTCCAAAACAGACAAATCCATAGAGGCAGAAAGTAGTTTAGTGGTTGCCAGGGGCTGGAGGATCAGTTAGAGGAAATGTGCAGTGAGTGCTAATGGGTATGCAATTTCTTTTTGCCATGAGGAAAATGTTCTAGAATTAGATAGAGGTTAAGATAGAACAACCTGTGAGTATACCAAAAACCACTAAATTGTACACTTTAAAAGATGAATTTTATGGTAAATGAGGCATATCTCAATAACTCTGTTGTGAAAAAAAATTGGTTGATATCTATAAATCCGTTTAACTTGGCACCTATGACCTATTCAAAATGCTGACATGCAGCCATGAGGGCCTAACTGCCAATAGTGGAGCATTGTGCAACTTCTCTCTTACCTCAGGATGCCTCTCCTATAGTACAGGACTCAGGACAGTCTGTCACATGGATGGACAGACTGAGACAAGGACGACAGGTCAACATGCACACTTCATAGTGGGAAGGTGAATTGCCTCACGCCTTTTAAAATTAAAAACAAATTGTAGTGTTTCCTTTCCCACACAGCAACAGATCACTCCCATGCACCCCATTGGAGACACTGTTCTAAACCACTGTGCTCTAGCAGTGTACTGTATTTGCTTCCAGTAAAAGCCAGGATGTGATTCAAAGCAAAGGGAGAGGTATTCAGCCAAGACAGAAGGACAGTCACCTCCTCTAATGTAAATGAAGGGAGTAGGTAAATATGGGTCTTGACACAGGTAGTTTTGTAGGCTTGATATCCAGAAACTAGTGAAATTTCCTTCTGATAGTTTTCATTTTGTGTGGTGTGTGGACTAGGAATTGAGGTCCTATGCTGAAAGTGAGGAGGAGATGGGGAGGGGTTAGAGGTTTTAGGTCAGTAGATAAGGTTTGAAATAATTGTTGTGGATAAATGGGAGGCTAGGGTGACCACAGGCATGCAGTAGAATTACCAGACAGTGTTGGAGTATTGTTTGAGGTTGATAATCATGAATTTGGGATAGAATCAACCTTCCTTGTGTGTGAATTTCTTCAGCATCATTCAGCTGCTATGGTTCAGGCACAGAGAAAGCAGGTTGTTCAGTTTATGAAGAATTGGGATCACCAAAAATGAGAGACAATGGAGTTTAGGCAGGGCTTTGGCAAGGGTGTAACTGAACTGATGAGACATGTGATCCAAATAGGATAAGAGGGAAGGCAAACAAAGGAAAGGGTTGTCACACTGGGAGAAACGAGTCAATGGCTTGTGAGCCCCAAAGATGGTGAAGAATGGTCATGGTAGAGAGTAGAGCAAGCAATCCAGAAGGAGAGGAGTTTGTGGTCAGAGGAAAGGATGCTTGAATCACTGCTCCTGGAGGTGGGACAATAACAAGAAATGACAGTCTTCAGTGTGACTGTAAGAGCATTGATTGTTCAGTGGTAGAATTCTCACCTTCCATGCAGGAGACCTAGGTTTGATTCCTGGCCAATGCACCTCATGTGCAGCCACCACCCACCTGTCAATGGAGGCTTGTGTGTTACTGTGATGCTGAGGAGGTTTCAGCAGGGCTTCCAGACTAAGACAGACTAGGAAGAAAGGCATGGTGATCTACTTCTGAAAATTCAGCCAATGAAAACCCTATGGAGCACAATGGTTTGATCCTATTGTGCATGGGGATGGCACAGGACTGGGCAGAGTTTCGTTGCATTGTGCAAGGGGTTGCCATGAGTTGGGAGCTGACTAGATGGCAGCTAGCAACAACAAGAAAAACAGTGTGACTGTGGGAGTGAGTGGCTGAGGTGAAAAGAGCAGAGGGTATTTGGAAATAAAGAGCTTAAGGAACTGAGAGGTTAGGGAGTTGAATGAGTTAACCACATGCTGAAGATATCCAGGATGGCAGAGCTTAGGGAGCAGAGGAACACTGTGAGTCAGGTGCCAAGTCCTCAATACTTTGGGATTTTGTGACTAAATTTGTAGACTGCAGAAGGAAAGACAGAGTATGGTAGAGTGTGGTATACACAAATGGCATGGGAATCAAAGGAGTGGAGGCTTTTTTATTTTTGTTTTTTACAAGAAGGTGGAGGAGTCATGGTCTGGATGTAGCACCATGGAGCAAAAAGACACCAACATCATTTCTAGATCCCAAGGTACATGAGGTGTGAGAGAATAAACAACATTAGCCAGCATTTAAGAGAGCCATAGGGAAAGGATATTCTCAAAGGGAGCCTGGAAGGCATACTGGAAAGCATTGGAGGTAAAGAACAACAAAGGAGAGGCAGTAAAATGGCACAATTAGTCATGAGAATGCAAAAAGCACAATAAATTATGAGCATTTTGAGCAGGATCAAGGACCACACTCCTGTTGTTGTTGTTGTTAGGTGCTGACAAGTCGATTCCAACTCATAGCCACGCTATGTACAATGGAACAAAACACTGCCCGGTCCTTCACCATCCTCCAAATTTTGCTATGTTTGAGCCCATTGTTGCAGCCATTGTGTCAGTCCATCTCATTGAGGGTCTTCCTTTTCCTCGCTGACCCTCTACTTTACCAAGCATAATGTGCTTCTCCAGGGACTGGTCCCTCCTGATAACATGTCCAAATTATGTGAGACAAAGTCTCACCATCTTTGCTTCTAAGCAGCATTCTGGCTGTACTTCTTCCAAGACAGATTTATTCATTCTTCTGGCAGTTCATGGTATCTCAATATTCTTCGCCATAATTCAAAGACATCAATTCTTCTTCAGTCTTCCTTATTCATTGTCCAGCTTTCACATGCATATGAGGCACTTGAAAATACCATGGCTTGGGTCAGGCACACCTTAGTCCTCAAAGTGACATCTTTGCTTTTCAATACTTTAAAGAGGTCTTTTGCAGCAGATTTGCCCAATGCAACATGTCGTTTGATTTCTAGACTGCTGCTCCCATGGGCATTGATTGTGGAGCCAATTAAAATTAAATCCTTGACAACTTCAATCTTTTCTCTGTTTATCATGCTGTTGCTTATTCGTACAGTTGGGAGGATTTTCGTTTTCTTTGTGTTGAGATGCAATCTATACCGAAGGCTGTAGTCTTTGATCTTCATCAGTAAGTGCTTCAAGTCCTCTTCACTTTCAGCAAGCAAGGTTGTGTCATCTGCATATTGCGGGTTGTTAATGAATCTTCCTTCAATCCTGACGTCCTGTTCTTCTTCATATAGTCCAACTTCTTGGATTATTTTCTCAGCATACAGATTGAATAAGTATGGTGAAAAGATACAACCCTGACACATACATTTCCTGATTTTAAATCACACTGTATCCTCTTGTTCTGTTCAAACAACTGCCTCTTGGTCTATGTACAGGTTTCTCATGAGCACAATTAATCACAACTCTAGATTCTCTGTATTATAGCAAATGGATGTTACACATTGTAAGCAATATACTACAGTATAAAGAAGTAAAGCCTAGAAGAAAAACAGACTTGCCCAATGTCCCTCAGAGAGTCAATGTTGGATTCTCAGGGTAAGACATTTTCCCTATAGTGGGCCATCTCCTTTGTATCCTTTCCAAAGGTACTGAAAGGATGCCATAAGAGTTAGTGGAAGCCCTGGTTATGCAGTGATTAAAATGCTTGGCTGCTAACTGAAAGTTCAGCAGTTTGAACCCACCAGTTGCCCCACAGGAGAAAGATGTGGCAGTCTGCTTCTGTAAAAAAATTACAGTCTTGGAAACCCTATGGGGCAGTTCTACTCTCTCCTATAGGGTGGCTATGAGTGAGAATAGAATAGATGGCAGTGGGTTTGGGTTTTCTTTAAAAATAAGAGTTAGTCACCAATTTAATTTCTTTTCTGCTACCAGGAAATGAGATGTGGACAGGTGTGGCATGGAGGGGTTATGCTGTGTGGCTCCTTTATTCTGCCCTCCGAGAGGAAACTCCTTGGAATGAACCAGTTTGTGGTTCAACTCACCTGGCTTTTGATCCACAATGCAGAGTGATTCAAGTTCCAGGAAAACCTTGGACCCTCCCATGGCTGACTGATTCTGTGAGACAGCCTGTGGAAGTTTTAAACATGGCTGCAAATCCTTTGACACTCTTCTCATCAAGAGGTGAGGTCTATGCACCCCCGCCCAATTTGAAACTGTGTGGGCTTGTAACTTCTTTGACCAATAGAGTACTGGGCAAATGATGTTATGTGACTTCTAAAGATGGGCCCGCATTTTCCACCTGGGTCACTGCAACATCAGCTCTTAGAGCCCTGAGCTGCCACCTAAGAAGTCCAATCACTCTGAGCCCACCATGCTGTGAGATCATGTGTCAGCACTCAGTCGACAGTCCCAACTGAGTCTAATCTTCCAGCCATCCCTGCCAAGGCACCAGACATGCGGGTGACGCTCCACACTAGACTACCCACCAGCCAAATACTACTGAGTGATCTCTGTCAAGGCCACGTGGGTAGAAGAATCACCCAGCAGAGCCCTGCCTGAATTCCTAAACTGTAGGATATAGTGAAACAGTTGTTGCATTGAGCTGCTAAATTTGGGGGATAGTTTGTTGCACAATAAATTAACCAGAACACAGGTCTCATCCCCTGCCACATACTCCCACTCTTATTGTACCCTGTGTGCTGACAAACAAGGCGTCCAAGCTGTTCATGGAACATACTTTGCACTTTCCTGCCGTGGTGCCTTTGCTCTTGCAATTTCCTCTACCGGAACTGCCCTTCTCATCTCCCCAGCTGAACTCTTATTCATCACTCAAGACCCATCTTGGAGGTGAGCTCCTTTGTGCCTGCTTTTCTGATAACCCTGGATGAATTAATAGCTCCTTTTACTGTGACGCCACAAGTCCTTTGCTTATCCCTCCATCTAGCACTTATTCCTGGGTCATGATCTGTTGTAGTCTGCTTGTCTCCACTGCTAGACTGTGAGCTTTTTTAGGGCAGGGAGTAGGTCTTGTTCTCCTCAGCATCTCATCTAGTGCCAAGCATGGTACCCAGATGGGTTCCCAGAATGTGTGAGAGATAGACAAGAGGCCCTGATAGAGGAAGTCTCATTCCTGAGAGGGAAGGCAGCTCAGATAGGGGGACGTGGGAGTTATGGCATGATGAGATCAGGTTTACCTGGCAGTTTATTTCCAGGAGTAGCAGGGGCATCTGTGTACAGGGTTGATTCTCATGGGCAATGAGTGGGAAAAGCCTTGCCTAAGGAGTGGAAATGGAGCAGGGAGACTCTTGAAGAAGTGGGCTCCTCAGGGAAGAGATCTTCCCTTCCAAGAATCTCCCATTTTTTGTCATGTGGTTTGCAGGACTCTACTTGGCAGGGGATTGGCTGCTCAGAGTTGGCAGATCAGAGCAAATGGCAGCTGTGGGAATTTGCTGCCATGTGCCACCAGGTGGTTAGAGGTCGGACATGGCCCTTCACATGTGTTCCCACTCATTGAGTCTGGAATAGCCCTCAAGAAAACACATGGGCCTGGAAATCTTGGCTTATAGGTTACAGCCTTGGGCTCAGGGTGGCATGAAGCCCACTGAGAGAAAGAGAGAGAGAGAGAAAGCCTAGCATTGCCCTAAAAGATTTGCTTAAATAGGCCTGGCCAGCCAGCCCCCATATTCAGTCTCTCAGCTTGGCATGGATTGTGACTCCTCCTGCCTTTCTCCACCTCTACCCCCAGATGCAATGAGGAACTGCCAAAGTGCCTGACTCATGAGATGTGGCAGCCTGATTGGCCACACGGCTCTGAACAAGCTGTTCCCATGTCAGGATCTTGGTTTCCATGTGTAACATGTGGGGCCTTGGCTGGCTAGTATCTGTGGGTCCTTTCTGCCTTACTGCCAGCAACAGTTAATGGAACTGAGCCTGAGTTTATGGCTTCTCCCTCTGACGAGGCCCTGGCCCCTGGCCATCCCATGGAACTGGGCTTTGGCATGTTTCCAGGGACAGGTCAGGACTTTAATACTTGGCTAGGCTAGGGGGCCAATTAACAGTAGGTTAATCACAGTCCAAGATTCCCAATCTACTTATTTACTGAGTCATTATTTGATGAGGCCAATTAAGAGTTTTTGGATGGATTTTTAATCCCTGTGAGGCACCCACAATGTGATGGTGACAATGTGCAATTCACAAGGCACCAGGTGATGAATGGCAGTGACCTCACAAGAGGAAGAAAATACTGTCCCAGCCCCACTGGTTCTGTACACAGAGAGAGTCAGACCTGGGGGAGGGGTGTGCCAAGAGAGAGGAACACTTGATAAACCTCCTTCTGACTGATACAGCTGTGGAAAACTCGAACTACTGTCATCTTTGTGGCATTACTAGAAATCAAGCATCCAGGTCAAGGGACAAGCTGGTCTACCCCCTTGCATGCGGAGCAATTGGATTCCTCTGGCCACTGTCTCTCAGAGAAGCCCGGGGCTGGCCCAAGTCTGTGCTGTGGACACCCTGGGGGAGGACTAATGTCAGGGATTAGCAACATTGGAAGGAAGTGTATATCCATCTGAGCTCTTCTGTGGAGGGGGGCTTCTAAAGAAAGCATTCACACCACCCATGGGGTGGGCATCCTGCATACCAAAGAGGTGGGTATCCTGAACTCTCCAGGCCCTTCAACCTTGAGCATGCTGGAGTCTGTGTTTTCAATAGTGTCTTTCTCTGCGTGCGAAGGCCAGGACAGGATGTGGCCTGCGCTGGGGCCCAGGGGGAAGAGAATGAGCTCTTGAGTGTTTTGGTGCTGGCCTCTCAACAGCTGAATGGCTTTGAGCTAGCCCGTTAGCCTCTCTGAGACCCCTGTCATCTCCCTAGTAAAATGGCTGTGGTATAATAATTCCTGGTTCACAGGGGTTTGTGCCAAAGTGCCTCCGGTTTGGGTAGCACCAAGAAGCCAACCAGGGAAGCACTATAAGGGGACGTCTGAGGGCCTCCCAGTTCCTAAGCTCAGGATGCCCACTCCTCTGGCCTCCAATGAGGTGGTGTGCTGGCTGCCTGGGTCTGCTGATTACAATAAGTCAGACTGGTACAATTGCCTGCCCTGCAGGCTGGGCACTGCATGTGTGAGACAGCAGCTGCCAAGTCAGGCTCTGAGGACAGAGTATCAGAGGAGGCTGCACGGAGAAAGGCCGCTAGCCAGGCAGGGCGCCACGAGGCGGCTCAATTAGGGGAAAGCCAGCTTGCTTTTGCCAACAACCACACATCTGTGCATTAGTCTATCATGGCGTAACAGCTCCTGATCTGTGCCTTAGGCCTAATGATTACACATGGGCCTTGGGCTGAATCCCAGGTAGGGGCCTGTGCTGCCTGACATGAGTGTCCTTTCCAGCAATTTGCTCCCAGGTATTAATATCAAAGCACTTTGAGCATTTCCAAAATAAACCAGCTTGGTTTGACAAATTCTTAATGGGGAAATACTAGATTTCCAGTGCTCTACACTGTAAGTGCCTGTGCATTCCCCAAAGACATTGTTACAATGCAGATTCTGATTCAGAGGGTCTGGTCAGGCCTGAGAGGCTGCGATTCCAATAAGCTCCCAGAGTCACAGCTGGAGGAAGACAAGGACCAAAGGTATGCTCAAGCCAAACCCTCAGTTGACCAGGCCAGGGTGGTGTCTGGGTGCCTGACAGGAACTGTCCAGGTGTAAATAATACAGGGTAAGGATTATAGTTCCAGCACAGAGTTGGGATTTCAGCGGTCCCATCTACAGCACCTCTCTTCCCTCAGAGAGTTCTGGACCGGAGAGGCAGGCGGCTGAGTCAGACAGATGGAGATGGAAGTAACTGCTCCATCATGGATACAGCCTGGACAGGCAGTCTCAGGTTGGATGGCAGTCAGGGGGCCTGCCGGCCCATCCTGAACTTGGCAGACAAATCCACCCAGGCAAGAGTGCAGCCTTGGGGTGGAGAGAGGGAAAAGGGGAAGCTAGTGGCCAAGAGTATCACCTCTGAAGCCCCTTGATGTGTTACTATGAAGCCAGGGAAGTGGGGGCTCCTGCTCACCCCAACTTAGCTTCAATGCCTACTGCAAGTAGCAGCCTCCTCACCACCCTTGCATCTCCCTTTGTCCCTCTGTGGTCTAGTCACCTCACAGTGGCCAGAGTAGCCTTGTTAGTCATAAATTGGATCACATCACACCTCAGTTCAAGACCTTCCAGTGGCTTCCAATCACACACAGAATAAAATCTGAATCTCTCACTGAGGCCCATGAGGTCCGTGAGGCTTGGCATGATCTAGGCTCCTGCCCACTCACTGCACTCCAGCCACCTGGTCCTACTCACCTTGTCTCAGGTCTCTGCTCAAATGTCAGTCCCTCAAACTGCCAGGAGCACACTCTCTAAAATGCCCCCATTACGTTGCTCCCCTTTCTCCCCACTCTCTTCTTTGTGGTACTTATCATTGTTCAGATGAATATGCTCTTCTCTGCTGTGTTTGTTCCTCCGCTTCTGCCTGTTGACATTCAACTACAAGACTTTCTCACAGACTCTTCCCCTGGTAAGTTTTTGTCCTGTGCCCTCTGCCCCTCTTCTTCTATGAAATTCAGCTCCCTTCTGTGAGAAAACAGGGAAGGGAGGACTTGAGTAAGGCTGGAGTGGATATTTTTGGTAGGGAATGGGAAGCCTTTTGGAGAGCTCTTGGTGGTTGGTGACGTGGTTGTGTCTTAGGACAATTTGTTATGTTAATGAGGTCACAGGAGAGTAGGGTGGGTCCTAAAGGGTGCAGGGTTTCTTTCTGAGGTGATGAAAATGTTCTAAGATTGACTGTGATGATAGTTGCACATATCTGTGGGTACATTAAAAACCATTGAATTGTATACTTTAAATGAGTGAATTGTATGATATGTGAATTAGATCTCAGTAAAGCTGTTAAAAATAAAAGAAGTGCTCCAAGTTGTCTCACAGAAACAAATGCTAACATTCTGTGAGCGGAAGCACCTTAACCCTAGGATTCATCATCATCACAATCAAAGGGAAACAGGCACACAAGTAAACCAGACACCATGAGTAACAGCAAAGGAAAAAAAAATCAACAGAAAGCAGAAACAGACACAGAGACTTCAGATAATTCAATTTTTAGGTACAGATTATGAAATACTTATACTTGCTATGTTTAAAATAATAAAGGACAGAAAAGACTGAAAATATCTGAAAATGAAAGCGAATATCTATGTGTATAAAATAAAATACTTTCTAAATGAAAGTAATAAATGATAGTGCAGGAAGTAAGTCATAAATATCACTCATCGCCTCATGGCTTGTTTCACAAATGAAGACTATTTGCTCATACTTTTCCTTGTGATGTCATCCATTTTTAAAAATATTTCAATTAATTTCTCCTCTCTCTCCTTCTTTACTCTGCTTCGTGATGGTGGGCCTTGGACTTTATAAACCAGATTTCTGCGTTGCCTTCTGGATCCCTGTTAGAATCTGCCAGTAGAAGATGGTAGAGAGAGACTGAGGTTAGAGGAGAAAGAAGAGGTTGGCTTCGTCCTATCTGCTTGTTACGGACTTTGACTTGCAGTTCCTCTGAGCATCATCCCAGCAACGCTTCTTCACATAGGCTGGTGAAATAAACTGTGGTATACTCACACAACGGAATATTACATATTAGTGACTTTCAGCTTAAACATATGAGATGGAGCTGAGTGTCTTTTCAATTGTAAGAGTGTTAAATAGCATTATTTCCAGCAGGAGAAAAAATTAGATGTGTATATGTGTGTGTGTTGAAAGGTTGATCAGCAAATATCAAAGTGATGAACTTTAGTAGGTCCATATAGTTCATTTTGGCTGCCCAGACTCTAAATCCAAGGCTAGAGATGGGAAGAAACATTGGCTGTACAGATTCCACTCAGTTGGAGGCAGTGGCAACAGAGGAAGCACTGCCTGTTTCCTGAGGCAGCAGTGGCAGCCCTGGGTCTAGCATCAGCGTCCCATGCCCTGCATCAGTGGTGCAAACTCAAGTGTTTGTGCTCCTCCATGGTAGGAAGTCACATGGGTGCCTTCTCTAGCTCAGCCGTGGCCTTGTTCTTGTCTGGGATGGCTCCAAGTCTGGCTCACCATCACTCCCCAAAAAGTGCGTGGATTACTCAATCCCAATTCCCTTTTAACTAATTCCCTTTGTGCTAATATCAGCCAGAGTGAGATTTGATTGCTTGAAACCAGGCACCCTGAGTGGAACACGTCTATCATCTGGTTTGTCACTCAGCAGGCCATGGGCAATGCTATGAGCTCAGGAGGTTAACAGAATAGTGACTATGCCTTTTTATCTCGGTCTGCAGTACCGTCTCTACCTCAGGACATGGGTTCTTGTTTCTCACTTGCAGCCCTCAGAGCCGCACCTATGCAGCCGGCCCATCTGAGTGGCTTCCAAGCCACAAGACTCCAGGACCCACTTCTCCATTTAAATCCCACTGGAGGCTTCTGAAAGATGGTTTATCTGAGCTTCATAATCCTATAATATGACCATGGTGAGGCTTAGAGGTTATGTATTCATTGGAGGTGTCCCCAAAGTAAAAACTGCAGCTCCAATAATCTTCATGGTACGGTAGAGAGGCATGAAGAGCCCTGGACTTGGGGAAGGGGCAGGGAAGGAGACCCAGACCTGGTCTGACACTGCCCCTCACTCATTCTGTGACCTATGTGGGCCATTTCTCCAGGGATGGGATTGAACCAGATGATCTTTAAGCCCTCCTCCCTACTCCTGCTCCCCAGTGGCTTTGACCATTTGGTCATGATGATTTTACTAGAGGACATCTAAATCTATGGATAGAGTCAGAAAATATACACTTTCAACATTAAAATTTTCCAGAGTCCTTATTTGCTCGAGGAATTCCCATCTTTGTGGCATGTTGCTGAGGAGGTGATTGGTGAGCATATGCCTTCCCAAGAATCCTCTGCTGCCTGAATCTTGGCAAGCATCCTTGGTAACCCCAATAAAAGTAAGGTGCCCATCCTGTATTAAAAAAAAATTTTTAAAAGCTGGAACTCTAGCAAAGTTTAACTCATCTGGAAGGATGAATGGTAGTGATGTTGAATGCTGTTGAAGAAGGGTAAAAAATTTTCAAAAGACAGAACTTAGGATGGTGACAAAGCTGCCCTCCCAGAGCTGATATATGGCCCTAAGTGGCCTTGCCATAAAAAGAGGGCATGTGGAGGCTTTGAAATTGACATACCTCTCACTGAATTCAATCAAACACTTCAAGGGGCAGAGTAGAAGGGGCAGGGACTGGGGACCATGCTTTCAGAGGACATCTAGGTCAACTGGCAAAACAAAGTTTGTTAAGAAAATGTTCTGCATCCTACTTTTGTGAGTGGCATCTGGAGTATTAAAAGCTTGCGAGTGGCCATCTAAGATGCATCAATTGGTCCCAACTCACCTGGAGTAAAGGAGAATGAAGAACACCAAAGACACAAGGAAAGTATTAGCCCAAGAGACAGAAAGGGCCACATAAACCAGAGACTCCATCAGCCTGAGACCAGAAGAACTAGATGGTGCCTGGCTACCACCAATGACCACCCTGACAGGGAACACAACAAAGAGTTCCTGATGGAGCAGGAGAAAAGTGGGGTGCAGAACTCAAATTTTAGCAAAAAGACCAGACTTAATGGTTTGATTGAGACTGGAGGGACCCTGGAAAACATGGCCCCCAGACTCTCTGTTAGCCCAAAACTAAAACCATTTCCTAGGCCAACTCTTCACACAAAGATTAGACTGGACTATGGGACATAAAATGATACTCGTGAAGAATGTGCTTCTTAGCTCAAGTAGATACGTGAGACTAAATGGGCAGCTTCTGTCCGGAGAGAGATGAGAAGGCAGAGAGGGTCAGGAGCTGGTTGAATGGACACAGGAAATCCAGGGTGGAAAGGAGGAGTGTCCTGTCACAGTACAGGGAGAGCAACTGGGCTTACATAACGATGTATGTATAAATTTTTGTATGAGAGACTAACTTGAATTGTAAACTTTCACTTAAAGCACAACAATTTAAAAAAAAAACTCCTTTTGTAATGGATAGTTTTCTTCCTGCATTTCTGTAGCAATCTACATTCAGAGAGCATAGCCTACCTGCCTGCTCCCCTCCTGTGCCAGAGCCTAGCATCAGGTTGGGAACTGGCATTGCCCAACATAATTACCAAGCCTGCTCTGGGGCTTCCCTTTACCTTTAGCAGCATCTTTCCTGGGACCAGCTCTAGTGTATGTAAGGATCAGATGGGAGGGTTAAGTTAAACTTGTCATAGTCAGATAGGGACTGGTGGGAAACGATAAGATGGGTGAAGTGCTGGTAAGCCTGGAAGCCAGAACTAGATGGGCAGGAAAGAAAGAAGTCATGAATGGAGAAGGGAAGGGTGCTTATCACTGATGAATACCCACTAGGAGCAAAGCCCTCTGCTGGACTCTTTACTAACACCATTGCCTTTCAGTATCCCAGGATGATAGGCAATGCCTCTGGAATCCATTCTCTAGTTTTGTCAAGCAGTACACCATCATTGGTGGATATAATTACCTCCTCCCCTGGATTGTATTATAATGAAATGTGCAAAGACCTGGAGTTAGAAAATCAAAAGGGAAGAATACACTAGGCATTTCTCAAGCTGAAAGAACTGAAGAAAAAATTGAAGCCTCGAGTTGCAATATTGAAGTCTTCTCTAGGCAAAATATTGAGCTACGCAAGAAGCATCAAGAGAAGATGGAAGGAATACACAGAGTCACTGTACAAAAAGAATTGGTCGATGTTCAACCATTTCAGGAGGTAGCATATGATCAAGAACTGATGGCATTGAAGGAAGAAGTCCAAGATACACTGAAGGCACTGGTGAAAAACAAGGCCCCAGAAATTGATGGAATACCAATTGAGATGTTTCAACAAACAGATGCAGCACTGCAAACACTCATTCATCTATGCCAAGACATTTGGAAGACAGCTACCTGGCCAACCTACTGGAAGAGATCCATATTTGTGCCCATTCCAAAGAAAAGTGATCCAATAGAATGTGGGAATTATCAAACAATATCATTAATATCACAAGCAAGTAAAATTTTGTTGAAGATAATTGAAAAACAGTTGCAGCAGTGCAACAGGGAATTGCCAGAAATTCAAACCAGATTCAGAAGAGGGTGTGAAATGAAGAATATCACTGCTGATGTCAGATGGATCTTGGCTGAAAGCAGAGAATACCAGAAAGATGTTTACCTGTGTTTTATTGACTATGCAAAGGTGTTGGACTGTGTGGATGATAACAAATTATGGATAACATTGCAAAGAATGGGAATTCCAGAACACTTGATTGTGCTCATGAAGAACCTGTACATAGACCAAAAGGCAGTCATTCGAACAGAACAAGGGGATACTGTGTTGTTTAAATCAGGAAAGGTGTGTGTCAGTGTTGTATCCTTTCACTATATTTATTCAATCTGTATGCTGAGTAAATAATCTGAGAAGCTGGACTAAATGAAGAAGAACGTGGCATCAGGATTGGAGGAAGGCTCATTAACAACCTGCAATATGCAGACGACACAACCTTTCTTGCAGAAAGTGAAGAGGACTTGAAGCACTTACTGATGAAGATCAAAGACTACAGTCTTCAGTATAACGAAAACAAAAATCCTCACAACTGGACCAATAAGCAACATCATGATAAATGGAGAAAATGTAGAAGTTGTCAAGGATTTCATTTTACTTGGATCCCCACTCAATGCCCATGGAAGCAGCAGTCAAGAAATCGAACGATGTAATAATGCATTGGGCAAATCTACAGCAAAAGACCTCTTTAAAAGTGTTTAAAAGCAAAGACGTCACCTTGAGGACTAAGGTGTGCCTGACCCAAGCCACGATGTTTTCAATTGCCTCATAGAATGCTAAAGCTGGACAATGAATAAGGAAGACTGAAGAAGAATTGATGCTTTTAAACTATGGTATTGACAAAGAATATTGATATACCATGGACTGCCAGAAGAATTAACAAATCTGTCTTGGAAGAAGTACAGCCAGAATGCTCCTTAGAAGTGAGGATGGCAAAAATTCGTCTAACGTGCTTTGGACATGTTATCAGGAAAGACCAGTCCCTGGAGAAGGACATCATGCTTGGTAAAGTAGAGGATCAGTGGAAAAGAGGAAGACCCTCAATGAGATGGATTGACACAATGGCTGCAACAATGGGCTCAAACATAGCAACATTTGGAGGATGGTGAAGGACCGGGCAGAGTTTCGTTCTGTTGTACATAGTGTCATTAAGAGTCAGAAACAACTTGATGACACCTAGCAACAATAATCCCTAAAGTGGAACGCCAAGGGCGGGCTTTGGGTCTGGCACCTCTCTGCAATCATGGCCCCCAACACTAAGAAAGCTTTAGTAAATGGGATTGTCACTCAACTCTCCAGCTGCACCATCACCTTCCTTAGAACCTTTCTCCGTTCCAATCTTTTTTAAGATTCATTCGTTATCGTAAACGCAATTTTGAGCTTCCCGTGGCTATGATCGCTGTTGACAATTCCCATTACGATCAAATATTACAATAGTCACTATGAAAACTGCTATTAGAACTTCCCTCCATAACATTCATGATTATAATTTAACTCGTAGAAGCTTGCAAGGCAGAAGGAGAAGCTTTCTCCACAAAGCTTTGTTGGATCTAGAATGGTGGGAAGAAAGGTTACCCAGATCAATTTAAACATGCAGAAAGAGTGCAGCTGGGGATATGGCTTGTCGAGTCCAATCAGAGGATGCTTTCTAGTTCATGCCAGCCACAGCAAACTGTGTTAGGAGGTCAGCAGAAAGGCTGGTGAACATAGCTGAGTGGGCTTCAGAGGTGACAGTAGCTCTGGCTGAGCTTATGCGGGCTGTTGCTAGGTGCTAGGCTGACAAAGCCATCCTTTGCTGGTGGCTGGTCTCAAGGCTGAACACCAGATTCAAGCATGTTTTCAAATCTCACACTCCATTTCCATGGGGCTGTGAGCCTTGGTGCCCATAAGGCAGGTTCCCTTTGTATTTCCCTGGGCATTTGGCCTTGACAAGGAAGTGTGCGGTGTCCACACTTACCATGGCTGCACACGGATGCCAGAATTTTGTGGAGGAAGAAGAAAAGCAGCACTAGATAGGTCTCAGTGATAGTATCACCAGATCCTATTAACTCCTCCCTCACAGCAGTCCTGAGTCCCAGCCACCCAGGCTTGGTGCCTTTTGTGAGATCCTATTTTCCTTCTTTATTCAGATGGTGATGTTCCCTGCTTCGTTAGCTCCCCCTCTCCCAGAGGGTGTATGTACAGCCACCAGCACTACTGCTATCAAGAGGCTATAAGTAAGAGTTTTTCATAGCAGTGTCTTAGTCATCTAGTGCTGTTATAACAGAAATACCACAAGTGGATGGCTTTAACAAAGAGAAATTTATTTCCTCAAGGTAAAGTAGGCTATAAGTCCAAATTCAGGGCGTCAGCTCCAGGGAAAGGGTTTCTCTCTGTGTTGGCTTTCTCATCAATCTTCCCCCAGACTAGGAGCTTCTCCGCACAGGGACCCTGGGTTCAAAGGACACGCTCTGCTCCCGCCACTGCTTTATTGGTGGTATGAGCCCCCCCCCCCAAGCCCGCTCACTTCCCTTTCCTTTTTATCTCTTTACGTTGGATTAGGGATGTGACCTGGGTAAGGTGTTACAATCCCACCCTGATCCTCTTTAACATAAAATTACAATCACAAAATGGAGGACAACCACACAATACTGGGAATCATGGTCTAATCAAGTTGACACATATTTTTGAGGGACACAAGTCAATCCATGACAAGCAGGTACTTCTGAAATCTTAAGTGAGAATTCTCTTCTCCTTAAAATACAGAGCAAAAAGTTAAACCAGTAAGTCATATTTGAATAAATGATAACATAGGAATAGCAAGAATATGCCAGTGGACACACAGAAAAGTGAGTGATCAATTCCAACTAAGTGAGAAGAACTACTTTCATGAATGGTGGGGAAGGGCATATTAGCTTGACCTAATGGACATATATAAAGTTTTTTCCAACAATTATAGACTATAGATTTTTCTCACCCAGGGAATATTTACAAAAATGATCATGGTCTGGGCTATCATGAAAGCCTCAGCACATTTCAGACCGTGATCTCTCACCACAACAAAATTCTGTAAGAAGCTAATAACAAAAGATAAATAGAAATGACCATATATTTAAAAATTTAGACAACAGCACGAAATAACTTATGATTTAAATCAGACATCACAGTGGACATATAAAAACACCTACGACTTAATGATAATAAAAGCAGCATATATAAAACCTTCAGGATACAGCCAAGACAATACTTTTATTTTTAACAGTATTATCCCAGTTGACCCAGTGCAACCCCATGTGTGTCAGAGTAGAACTGTGCTCCACAGGGTTTTCAATGGCTGATTTTTCCGAAGTAGATCATCAGGCTTTTCTTCCAAGGCAACTCTGGGTGGACTCAAACCTCAACCTTTTGGTTAGCTGCTGAGCGCATTAACCATTTGCACCACCCAGGGATAGCGTACTGGGGAAATGATGTTCTGTGACTTCCAAGGATGGATCATAAAATGTCCTGCATTTTCTACCTGGGTCACTGCAACACTAGCTGTTAGAGCCCTGGGCTTCCACATAAGCAGTCCAACCACCCTGAGCCCTCCATGCTATGAGGTCATGTGTCTGCGCTTGGATGACCTTTCCAACCGAGCCCAGCCTTCTGGCCATCCCTGCCCAGGCTGAGCTCGTTAACCTTTTGCACCACCCAGGGACTGTCCAGAGACTGTTGTTATTGGGTGCTGTCAAGTTGATTTTGACTGATAGCAACCCCATGTGACAGTAGAACTGCCCCAAAGGATTTTCCAGGCTGTCATCTATAGGGTCGCTTATGAGTCGGAATCAACTTGAAGGCAACATTTTTTTTTTTTTTAAATCTTTACAGAAGAAGATCATTGGATCTTTCTCCCACAGGGCCGCTGGGTGGGTTTGAACCACCAACCTTTAGATTAGCAGTCAAGCACTTAGCAGTTGCACCACCAGGGCTCCTTGTCTAGAAACTAGAGACAACAAATGATTTCTTGGTTTTCAAAAGGAAGAAAATGTGCATTCTAGAAACTTAAGACCGGCAGCCCTGGAACTGAGCTCTACTCAGTCTAGATGCGATCAAGAATTAGATGGTGTGTACACATCTTGAAAATAAATGCAGCAAGCTCTAGGAACCAGGATGGTTCACTTGGAAGGGGCAGTGCCCTGATCTCTTCTGGTGCAAGTCACTGGAGTAAGAGCGCAGTGAAGCCACCAGAGAGAGCACAACTACTGCTATGCCTGTCTGAGGTACAAGACTAGAACTATCCGTTTCATTTCAGGTCCAAAGAGACTATGGTGGGAGTGGGAGGTGGCTGGAAAACTCATGTCCTGAGGAAATTTGTAGCTAAACTGGTTAGCCAGTGGGACCAGAAACACTTGTTAAGACCTACCTACCTAAATGTCCTCCCTGGGGATGAATAATAACCCTATCCTTTATCAACATTTTTGTCAAGGGCTTGGGTACGGACTGAAAAGGTGGGTGTTTTACTTTGAAGAAGACACAAAGTTAGGAGGAATAGCTGATGGGAGCGATAACTGACCCAGGGTTCAGGATGATCTCAACAAGCCATAATGCTAGTGTAACCTCAGCAGCACCAGCAGAGCCTTGTAAAGCCTGTAATACTCCTCTGAGATTGATTGCAAATGGTCCAGACAGGGAGCCCTGACTGGCCAGCCAGTCTCAAGGAAAATAAATACTTGAAGCATAAGGAGTCCCTGAAAAAAAACAGGATCCACTGACATTGGGTTGAGGCGCAGGCAGTGTTATTGCTTAGGAAGCTGTTGACACAACTCAGCATGTCTCAAGCAGCAGGTGGATTGAAGAGAGGAGAGAAACGCATAGAGGTGAAAGAGTAATGCCCTACTCAACTAGCAGCTTCTGGTGACCCTCCCAGCAAGATATTTCTGAAGGGGAAGGTGTTCAAAGATAAACTCTAGCAAGTCTGAAAACTGTGGATATTGTGAAATAACTGAATGAAACTTTATCGTGGAAAAGTGAAGTCTATGTTGACATACAGAATGGTTGGTTTAGAATCTCTGAAGGACTGTTATGATCAAGAGGTGATAGCCAAAGACTGGTGGATGGTAACTTCTGGAATGCAAATTTTGGTTCAGTATAAGGTGGACAGAAGGCTTCTCTGAAGGACAGGGAGCTTCCCGTTGTTCAAATTCTGCCATCAGATGCCACATAGATGCTTCCTGAGCTGACTGGGGGTTGGATCAGTTTCTGCCACCTCTACGTCACACTGAAACCTCATTCAGGCCTAAAAACATGCAGACCTGAGATAAGAGGGGCCTCTAGAGCCAGATGTCCAGCAGTATCCAATGGGTTGCTACCTCATGAGTTTGGAGAAGGTAGGAGTCATCTAGTGAGTCCTACTTAGTCCACAGGTCCTTAGCCTGAGTAGGCCTGGGATATCAGCCACTGAGTTGATGCACATTTTCTCCCAGAATCTCTTTATGGCACCTCCTCCAGCCAGGCTCCCCTTAGAGCAGATCTTGGACCCCAAAGCTGGTTACTCCTCAACTTGACTCCAGCAGCCCCCCACCCCTGGGTCTTTACTAAATGTTTCCTGTGAATTCCAAAAGAGATTCTACTAAAGTAAGGTCTTAAGAAACAGTCATTAGCTTCCAATGTTGGCTAGGAGATATAAAGAGCAAGAAAGAGTACCGCACCAACCCGTACAACAAGGAAAGAACTGAATACACAGCAAATTAGTGACTTTTCTTGTACACATCAGAGAACTGAGATCACAGGGCAAACAACTACCGTATTTTTACATAAATAACACACATGTTATAAGTTTTTTGGCCAACTGCACCCTCTTCCCCCAGCCCCATATAAGCATGCTATGCTAATTTTTTCAGTGACTTGTAAACCCAACATGTAACTCAAAATCTAGAGAGAGAGATGGAGTTGCCTGCAGAGAGAAACAGGACACAAGAATCTTTTGATTACCTGAGACAAATACTACCTAACACCATAAGCTGGTAAGAAGATTCAACAAGAAATATTTAATAAGTTGCTAAAGACTTAGTGTTGACCAGTGAGAGTGTGAATCCCCTGGGAACTTCAGACAAAGGGAGATTTGCATCTTTTGCAGTCTTTTCCCCCAGGAAGCCAACCAGGTGCCTACAAGAAATATTGGAGAGAATCCTGAAAAAGCTCCCCATTGTGCTGGCTGGAAGAGGGGAATAGTGATCACTCCTGAAATTCCATCCAGACCCATCTCCCTTATCTCATACACAATAAAAACCTTGATCTACAGAGGGAAGATCATCAAAACCTGCAGCCTGACACACCACCCAACAGCAGCAAAGTACTCATTATTTTCCAATGCACATGGAACATTCTCCAGAATAGACCACATTTCAGGCCACAAACCAATTGTCAATAAAATCTAAAACATAGAGATAATACAAAGTGTCTTATCTGATCACAACACCATAAAAGTAGAAATTAATAGCATGAAGAGGAAGGAAAAAAATTAATTACATGGAAACTGAATAATACCTTGCTTAAAAACGACAGGGTACTGGAAGAAATCAAACAGGGAATCAAAAAATTCTTAGAATAAAAAGAGAATGAAAACACATCATACCAAAACCTTTGGGACACAGCAAAGGCAGTGCTCAGAGGTCAATTTATAAACAATAAATGAACACATCAAAAAAGAAGAATGGGACAAAATCAAAATGGTAGCCCAACAACTTGAACAAATTCAAAGAGAAGAACAAAAGAAGCCCACAGCCACCAGAAGAAAGAAAATAATAAAGATCAGAGTAGAAATAAATGAAATAGGGAACAGAAGAAACAATACAAAGAATCAACAAGACCAAAAGTTGGTTCTTTGAAAAGATCAACAAAATCAACAAACCATTAGCAAAACTGACAAAAGAAAAACAGGAGAGGAAGCAAATAACCCAAATAAGAAATGAGATGGGAGACATTACAATGGAGGCAACTGAAATAAAAAGGATCATAACAGAATACTATGAAAAATTATACTCCAACAAATTTGAGAACCTAGAGGAAATGGACAAATTTCTAGAAACACACTACCTACCTAAACTAACACAAACTGAGATAGATAATCTGAACAAGAGAAGAGATTGAAGAGGTAATAAAAAAAAAAAAAAAAAAAAAAAGCCCTGGCCCAGACAGCTTCACTGGAGAATACTATGAAATATTCAGCAAAGAGCTTCCACTAGTACTACTCAAACTATTTAAGAGCACAGAAAAGGAAGGAATACTCCAGAATTCATTCTATGAAGCCAGAATGACCCTGACACCAAAGCCAGGCAAAGATACCCAAAAAAAGAAAATTACAGACCAATATCTCTCATGAATATAGATGCAAAAATTCTTAACAAAATGCTAGCTGATAGAATTCAGCATCATATCAAAAAAATAATACACCACGACCAAGTGGGATTCATACCAGGTATGCAAGGATGATTCAACATTAGAAAATCAATCAAAGTAATCCACCACATAAGTAGAACAAAAGAATCACATGATCATCTCAATCAATGCAGAAAAGGCATTTGATAAAGTCCAACACCGATTCCTGATAAAAACTCTCAATAAAATAGGTATAGAAGGGAAATTCCTCAACATAATAAAGCACATGTATAAAAAATCAACACCCAATATCATTCTCAATGGAGAGAGAATGAAAGCATTCCCCCTGAGAGTAGGAACAAGACAAGGCTGCCCTTTATCACCACTCCTATTTAACACTGTGCTGGAAGTCTTAGCTAGGGCAATATGGCAAGAAAAAGAAAGGGCATCCAAATTGGAAAGTAAGAAGAAAAAATATACCTATTTGCAGATCACATCACACTATACAAAGAGAATCCCAAAGATTCCACAAGAAAACTACTGGAACTAATAGAAAGATTCAGCAGAGTAGCAGGATACACGATCAACAAACAAAAATAATTTGGATTCCTATACACCAATAAAGAGAATGATGAAAAGGAAATCAGGAAAACAATACCATTTATAATAGCCTCTAAAAAAATAAAATACTTAGCAATAAATCTAACCAGGGATGTAAAAGACCTATACAATGAAAACTACAAAACACTATTGCAAGAAACCAAGAGACCTACATAAATTGAAAAACATACTATGCTCATGGATAGGAAGACTCAACATTGTGAAAATGTCAATCCTACCCAAAGCGATCTAAATATAATGCAATACTGATCCACATACCAACAGCATTGTTTATCAAGATGGAAAAACTAATCACCAACTTTACTTGGAAAGCAAAGAGGCTCAGATAACAAAGCATTATTAAAAGAAAAGAACAAAATAGGATGTCTCTCACTACCTGATCTCAGAACCTACTATACAGCCACAGTAGTCAGTACAGCCTGGTACTGGTACAATGACAGACACATAGACCAATGGAACAGAATAGAGAAGCCAGATGTAAGTCCATCCACTTATGGTCAGCTGATCTTTGACAAAGGACCAAAGTCCATTAAATAAGGATAAAACAGTATTTTTTAATAAATGTTGCTGGTAAAACTGGATATCCATCTGTAAAAAAAAAATGAAATAGGACTCATATCTGACATCATACACAAAAAGTAACTTAAAATGGATCATGGACATAAATGTAAAACATAAAATGATAAAGATCATGGAAGAAAAATTAGGGACAATGCTTGGGGCCCTAATACATGGCATAAATTCAATACAAACCATAACTAACAATACACAAACATCAGAACATAAACTAGATAACTGGGAGCTACTGAAAATTAAACAGTTAAGCTCATCAGAAGATTCACCAAAAGAGTAAAAAGAGAACCTACAGACTAGGAAAAAAAATTTAGCTTCAACATATCTGACAATGGTATAATCTCTAAAATCTATAGAACATTTCAACACCTCAACAACAAAAAGACAAATAATCCAATTAAAAAATGAGCAAAGGAAATGAACAGAACTTCACCAAAGAAGACACATGAGAAAATACTTGCAGTCATTAGCCATTAGAGAAATGCAAATCAAAACTACAATGAGATACCACATCACCCCAACATTACTGGCATTAATCAAAAAAACAGAAAATAACAAATATTGGAAAGGTTGCAGGCAGATTGGAACTATTATACACTGCTGGTGGGATTCTAAAATGGTACAACCACTATGGAAAACGATATGGCACCTCCTTGAAATCTAGAAATAGAAATACCATACAATTCAGCAATTCCACCCCTAGGAATATATCCTAGAGAAAAAAGAGCCGTCACATGAATAGACATATGCACGCCCATTTTCATTGTAGCATTACTCACAATAGGAAAAAGATGGAAACAACTTAAGTGCACATCAACAGATGAATAGATAAACCATGGTACATACACACAATAGAATACTATGCAAAGATAAACTACAATGATGAGTCCGTGAAACATCTCACAATGTGGATGAATCTGGAGGGCATTATGCTGAGTGAACTAAGTCAATCACAAAGGACAAATATTATATGAGACCACTGTTATAAAAACACAAGAAAAGGTTTACCCATGGAAAAATAAAAACAATCTTTGATGGTTACAAGGGAGGGAAGGGATGGAGATGGGAAATCACTAACTAGATAGTAGACAAGTTTTAACTTTGGTGAATGGAAAGAAAACACACAATATAGGGAAAGTCCGCACAACTTGACCAAGACAAAGCCATAGAAGCTTCTTAGACACATCCAAACACCTTGAGGGACTGAGGGCTAGGGACCGTGGTCTCGGGAGACATCCAGGTCAATTGGCATAACATAGTTCATAAAGAAAATGTTCTACATTCTACTGTGGAGAGTAGTGTCTGGGGTCTTTAAAGCTTGTGCACAGCCATCAGAAATACATCTTAGTCTTATCGTATTCAGAGCAAAGGGGAACAAAGAAAACCAAAGAAGAAGGAAAATATCAGTCCAAAGGGCTAATGAACTACAGCCTCCACCAGCCTGAGCCCAGAAGAAAAAGATGATGCCTGGCTTCACCACTGACCACTCTGACAGGGATCACAACAGAGGATTCTGGACAGAGCTGGAAAAAAATGTAGAATAAAATTCAAATTTACAAAACAAAGACCAGACTTACTGGTCTGACTCAATAACACCTAGGATATTGATGTTTATGCCTTCCATTTCAGTTTTGATGACTGCCAATTTTCCTAGATTCCTACTTCATACATTCCAGGTTCCAATTGTTAATGGATGTTTATAACTGTTTCTTCTCATTTTGAGTCGTGTCACATCAACAAAGGAAGGTCCTGAAAGCTTGACTCCATTTCACATCATTAAGGTCGACTGTACTTAGAGGAGGCAGCTCTTCTCCAGTCATATTTTGAGTGCCTTCTGAGTTTGTTGTCAAAAAGAACATTTCAAAATCTATCCTAAAGTACAACGCTGTCAGTGACAGGATAATATTCATACACCTACAAAGAAGATCAGCTAATACGATTATTCAAATTTATGCACCAACCACTAAGTCCAAAGATGAAGGAACTGAAGATTTTTACCAACTTCTGCAGTCTGAAATTGATCAAGCATGCAATCAAGATGCATTAATAATTACTGGTGAGTGGAATGTGAAAGTTGGAAACAAAGAAGAAGGATTAGTAGTTGGAAAATATGGCCTTGGTGATAAAAATGACGCTGGAGATTGCATGAGAAAATTTTGCAAGACCAATGACTTCTTCATTGCAAATGCCTTTCTTCAACAACATAAAAGGTGACTATACACGTGGACCTCACTAGATGGAATACACAGAAATCAAATCAACTACATCTGTGGAAAGAAATGATGGAAAAGCTCAATATCATCAGTCAGAACAGGGCCAGGGGCCAGCTGTGGAACAGACCATCAACTGCTCATGTGCAAGTTCAAGTTAAAGTTGAAGAAAATTGAACAAGTCCATGAGAGCCAAAGCATGACCTTGAGTATATCCCACCTGAATTTAGAGACTATCTCAAGAACAGATTTGACTCATTGAACACTAATGACTGAAGACCAGACAAGTTGTGGGATGACATCAAAGACATCATACATGAAGAAAGCAAGAGGTCATTAAAAAGACAGGAAAGAAAGAAAAGACCAAAATGGATGTCCAAAGAGACTCTGAAACTTGCTCTTGAACGTAGAGTAGCTAAAGCAAATGAAAGAAATGATGAAGTAAAAGAGCTGAACAGAAAATTTCAAAGGGCAGCTTGAGAAGACAAAGTAAAGTATTATAATGAAATGTGCAAAGATCTGGAGATAGAAAACCAAAAGGGAAGAACATGCTCAGCATTTCTCAAGCTGAAAAAACTGAATAAAAAATTCAAGCCTTGAGTTGCAATATTGAAGGATTATACCAGGAAAATATTAAACGACACAGGAAGCATCAAAAGAAGATGGAAGGAATACAGAGTCACTGTGTATTTTACCCATTCCAAAGAAAAGAGATCCAACAGAATGTGGAAATTGTTGAACAATATCATTAATATCACACACAAGTAAAATTTTGCTGAAGATTATTCAAAAGCAGTTACAGCAGCACATCAACAAGGAACTTCCCAAAATTCAAGCTGGATTCAGAAGAGGACATGGAACAAGGGATATCATTGCTGATGTCAGATGGATCACGGGTGAAAGCAGAGAATTCCAGAAAGATGTTTATCTGAGTTTTGTTGTCTATGCAAAGGCATTTGACTGTGTAGATCATAACAAATTATGGATAACATTGCAAAGAATGGGAATTTCAGAACACTTAATTATGCTCATGAGGTACCTGTACTTAGACCAAGAGGCAATTGTTCAAACAGAACAAGAGAATACTGAGTGGTTTAAAGTCAGGACAAGGTCTGCGACAGGGTTGTTGCCAATCACCATAATTATTTAATTTGTATGCTGAGCAAATAATCTGAGAAGCTGGACTGTGTGAAGAACAACAAGGTATCAGGATTGGAGGAAGACTCATTAACAACCTTCCATATGCAGATGACACAACCTTACTTGCTGCAAGTGAAGAGGACTTGAAGCACTTACTGATGAAGATCAAAGACCATAGCCTTCAGTATGGATTACACCTCAACATAAAGAAAACAAAAATCCTCACAACTGGACCAATAAGCAACATCATGATAAAAGGAGAAGAGACTGAAGTTGTCAAGGATTTCATTTTATTTGGATCCACAATCAATGCCCATGGAAGCAGCAGTCAAGAAATCAAACGAAGCATTGCATTGGGCAAATTTGCTGCAAAAGACCTCTTTAAAGTGTTAAAAAGCAAAAATGTCACTTTGAGGATTAAGGTGTGTCTGACCCAAGCCATGGCGTTTTCAATAGCCTCATATGCATGTGAAAGCTGGGCAGTTAATAAGGAAGACTGAAAAAGAATTGATGTCTTTGAATTATGGTGTTGGTGAAGAATATTGAATACACCATGTACTCCCAGAAGAACAAACAAATCTGTCTTGGAAGAAGTACAGCCAGAATGCTCATTAGAAGCAAGAATGGCAAGACTTCATCTCACATACTTTTGACATGTTATCAGGAGGGACCAGTTCTTTGAGAAGGACATCATGCTTGGTAAAGTAGAGGGTCAGTTAAAAAGAGGAAGACCCTCAATGAGAAAAATTGACACAGTAGCTACAACAATGGGCTCAAACATTGTGAGGATGGCACAGGACTGGTCAGTGTTTCATTCTGTTGCACATAGGGTCACTGTGAGCAACGATTGTGTGGATGGCACAGGACCGGGCAGTGTTTCGTTCTGTTGCACATAGGGTAGCTGTGAATTGGAATCGACTTGACGGCACCTAACAATAACAACAGTGTGCTAACAGAGACTGGAGGTACCCCCAAAACTATGGCCCCCAGACACCCTACAAACTCAGAATTGAAGCCATTCCTGAAGTCCACCTTTCAGCCAAAGATTAAACAGGCCTATAAAAAACAAACAATAACACACATGAGGAACATGCTTCTTAGTTCCATCAAGTATAGGAGGACCTAATGGGCAACACCTACCCAAAAGCAAAACAGAAAAGGCAGGAAGGGACAGGAAACCTGGACAAATAGATGTGAGGAATGCGCGGTGTAAAGGGAAAGGGGAAGAGTGCTGACACACTGGGGAGACTGCAACCAATGTCACAAAACAATATGTGTATACATTTTTGAATTAGAAACTAATTTGCACTATAAACTTTCACCTAAAACACGATAAAAAAAGAAAAAAAAAGATGAACGCATATACAAAATATGGTACATACATACAATAGATTATTACTTGGCCATAAAGAGAAATGAAGTCCTGATACATGCTACAACATGGATGAATCTTGAAAACATTATGCTGAGTGAAATCAGTCACAAAAGTATTGTAAATCCCACTTACATGAAATAGGCAAATATATAGAGACCAACGTCTCTATACAGTTATTGGTGGTTACCAGGGATATATATATTTTTATGACAATAAAACAATTTTTTAAAGGTTAAAAAATAATACTACATTGAGGTAAATGGAAGATTACGACAGTCATTTCTGAATTTGAGAAATAACTAAGTTAGTCCAGGAGGGGATTCATTGCTATAAATACAACGTAATGTCTGATTTATTTTCTTTCTTTTTTAATTTTATTTTTTATGTAACATGGTAACCCACCCTATTTGGTGATCTGCAGCCAGTCATGTAAACAGAAACATTGTGACTTATTATAAAAGTGGTTTCCTATAAATGAGAATTTATGCTTATATCTAAATAAACGTGAAACCTGATTAAAAAACAAAAAACTGCAGCCTGAGAGTACTGGTGAAATCCAGTTGCAACTGGGAAAGGGAAATGGAGGCCACTGCCAAAACTATGCCCAGACCTATCTCCCGTAAGGAACAAAAGCCTTACTCTGCAGAGGGAAGCTGTCTTAATTTTCTAGTGCTACTATAACAGAAATACCACAAGTGAATGGCTTTAACAAACAGAAATTTATTTTCTCAGAGTTTAGGAGGCTAGAAGTCTGAAATCAGGGCACTGGCTCTAGGGGAAGGCTTTCTCTCTTTATCAGCTCTGGGGTAAGGTCCTTGTCTCCTCAGCCTCTGTTTACTTGTTCCTTGGAGATGTCCATGTGGTGTGGCATCTATCTTCCCCCATCTCTACTTGCTCCTCTGTTCTAATTTGCTGTTTTTAAATCTCAAAGGTGATCATCTTAAAACACACCCTACACTGATATGGCCTCTTAACGTAACAAAGAAAATCCATTTCCATATGTGATTATAACCACTGATATAGGGGTTAGGATTTACAACACATGTATTTGGGGGACACAATTCAATCCATAACAGAAGGGCATCAAATCCATAATCTAAGTGCACTAGCGGAAAGCCACCATAGCTAGGGGAAAATGACAGGAAGAATAAAAGAAGCTCTACCCCTGGAGGAGGGACAAGAATACATGGTAGACCCAGCATTATATCTGGAAGAGGGACAAGAACTCTTACGAAGGCCATTTCTCAAGGAATACTGAAAGGCAAGAAAAAACAGTCTGAAGAAACAAAGCAAACATCAGAACTACGCTCAGATATGACACAGATGGTGGAACCGTCAGACAGATAATTTAAAGTAACCACGAGAGACAAATCTCCTATGCAGAAGAGTTTCAAATAATTTATGTTGATAGCTCAACCTCAAGAAAGTGGAGCAGGACACCTCAATTCTTAAATATAGGCTATGCTTGGTGACTTCCTTCCAAAGAGTACAGTATGTAAAGGGGCAGAAGTTAAGGATCTTGAGATGGGGAAATTAGTCTGGATTATTTGGGTGGGCCCTACATGTAAACACAACTGTCATTATAAAGGTGAGACAGAAGAAGCCTTGACGACAGAAGAGGAGATGGCGATGTGATGATGAAAGCAGAGATTGGAATGATGTGGACAGAAGCCAAGGGATTCAGCAGCCACCAGAATCAAAAAGAAGTAAGGAATGTTCCCCCAAAACATGTATTGAAATCCTAACACCTGTATTTATACATATGGCCCTGTTTTGAAAGAAGAGTTTCCTTTTGTTATGTTAATGAGATTATACCAGAGTAGGGTGGATCCTAAACCTAATCCCAGCCTAGTGGTGTCTTGTAAAAAGAGCAGAATAAACACAGAGACACACAGAGGGAAGAGAGATACCATAGGAGGACCTCTCTGCAAGCAAAGGAATGCCAAGGATTGCTGGCAGCTACTAGAAGCTGAAATAGACAAGGAAAGATCTCCCCTTAGGAGACACACCCTGAATTCAGACTTCTAGTCTCCTGAACTGTGAGAAAATAAATTCTTGCTCTTTAAAGCCACCCACTTTTGATATTTCTGTTACAGCAGCATTAGGTAACTAAGACAGAATTTATTTTCCCCTGGACTTTCCAGAAGGAACCGGCCCAATGACACCTTGATTTTAGCCCCATGAGAATGATTTTGACTTCTTACCTTCAGAACTGTAAGAGAATAAATTTCTGTTGTTTGTGGTAATTTTAAGCCACTAAGTTTGTGGTAATTTGTTACTGCAGTGATAGGAAACTAATACAGTGGAGAAACCTGACAAATGCTACCTCAGCCAGGTGATTAAGATCAATATCAACAGTGATAAATTATGTTGATAACACATACCCTTGTTATGATGTGATGAAAACAGCACTTTACTTCTGTGATCTTCCTTCCCCAAGCCCACAACCCCAATCTAATCATGAGAAAAACGTCAAACAAATTCCAATAGGGGGGTTTCCTTCAAAATATCTGACCTGTACTCCTCAAAAATGTCAAAATCATCGAAAACGAGGCAAGTTTGAGAAACTGTCACTTCCAACAGGAACCTAAGGAGACACCGTCATTGTAATGTACTATTGTGAATGGAGTCCTGGAAAAGAAAAAGACATCACCTACAAACTAATGAAAGTATAGACTTCAGATAATAATAACATATCAATATTGGTTTGTTAATTGTTGACAAATGTGAAAATGTACACATGTGCATTATTATTTTCTGATTATAAGATTTATTTTGACTAATAAAATATTTCAATAAAAATGTATATGGTAAAACCTAGGGAAACCACTAAAAAGTTTTTTTTTTTTAAAAAAAATTATAAATGATAAGTCAATAGAGGAGATATAATTGAATCATTAAAAAATGATCAACTAAATCCAGTGAAGGCAAAAATGAAAGTGAAAAAGACCTGAAGAACAAATGAAACAAATAGAGAACAGTTAAGTTTTTGTTGTTAGCTGCAGGGCTGATGAACCCAAGATTGGCAGGTCAGACAACAGGCCTCTAGCTCACAGGCTGTGGAAGCTAACTGATCACAAGTTTGTCAGGAAGCTGCTAGTTCAAGTCGCAAAAATTGGAGTTCAGATGATGACAAGCTGGATGTAGGGTCCAGAGTGAGAGCCTTGCTGGAACATCCATTTTATACTGGAGGCAGGCCACACCCCCAAGAAAACTCCCTTTCAACTGATTGGCTGCTCATAGCAGATCTCATCATGGAGTTGAGTACATCATTGCATAACCGCCAAACTACACCATAACTGCCAGACCACTAAGAATCATGGTCCAGCCAAGTTGACACACAACCTTAACCATCACATATACTATTCAAATATTAACCAAAAAGAAAAAAGCTGGAGTAACCATATTAATTTCAGACAAATTGCACTTCAGGACAAGGAAAGTTGTCAAAAATAAAGAGGAACATTACATGAGGATAAAGGGGTCACCAGACTAAAATAAACTTATCGGCTGGGGTTGCAGTTCTCATCTGGGCTTTGGGTCCTCTTCCAAGGTCACTGGCTGTTGGCAGAATTTAGTTACTTCTGGTGGTGAGGCTGAGGTCCTGATTTTCTTGATATGTGGCCCCCTTCATTTTCAAGTCAACAATAATAGATATCTTTCTAGTGCTTTGAATTTTTTTGACTTCTTCTGCCACATCTCTGTGATTTCCCTTCTGTCCTCCGGGAGAAAGCTCTGTTTTTAAGGACTCATGTGATTATACTGAGGCCACCCAGATAATCTAGGATACTCTACCTATCTTAAGGTCAACTGATTAGTAACCTTAACCACATCTGTAAAGTCTCTTTTGCCATGTAATGTAACATATTCACGGGTATAACATCAAGGAGCGAAGGTCATGGGGCCCAGAATCTGCCTACCATAATGCTTAGTGGTAAAATGTTGAAGGCATTCTCTCTTAGACCCAAGCTAGCTAAGGATGTCTACTATCATCACTTCTTTTAACACTGTTCTCCAGGTCCTAGCCAGTATAATAAAGTTTGAAATATAAAAAAAAGTAATAAGGATTGAAAAAGAATAAATGCAAATGTTGTTATTGAAAAGCAACACATAATTTATTGGAATCAATAAGTGAATTTAGCAAGGTTGCTGGATACAAGGTTAGCATACAACACTAAACTGTATTTATAAATACCAGTAACAAAGAGCTAGAAATATACTTTTTAAACTGCTACTATTTTAATAGCTACAAAAACTATCAAATACCTAGAAATAAAACTAAGAAAAGCTTTTTAAGATTTCTACTAAGAAAAGGCATACAATATTATTGAGGGAAATCCATGAAGAGCTACATAGGTCCATGTCCATCTATTGAGAGACTCAATATTATGAAGTTACCAATTCTCTTGAAATTAGTCTATATATATTCAAGACAATAACAATCAAAATACTAATGGCTATTATTTGGTAGAAATCAAAACAAGCTGATTCTAAAATTTACATGGAAAGATAATGAGCCAAAGACAATCTTCAAGAAGCAAAAAATGAGAGGTCTTACTCTACTAAATATGAAAGCTTATTATAGACTTCTGCTTTCACCCACGAAGCATTAATTGCTATGGGAATTAAACTCCTGAATAACAACAGGAAAACCAGACAAAATGTATGAAACAGAGACTGGACAGACGTTGGACAGCAGGCACGGCATAGCTCTAATTCCTGAGAGATAAGAAAGTAATGATGTGAACCCTAAGTTTTCCCAAGCTTAAGGCCTGGATGCAGTTTCCAGGTTGTAGCTCTGCAAGAAGAAACCAAAATTAGAGAACGGCGATCTCCCTGAATTAAAGAAACAGAGGTCTGATTTCAGAGAGGCAAAGCCAGTTAGAACTTGTTGGGATAGAGTTGAGAGTATCAGAGAAGATGGAGTTGCACAGATAAAGAGTGAGCTCTAGAGATTTGCAGAAGGTGCTCTCAAGATGTTGACTGAGTACTAATTTGTGCATGCATGGGAGTAAAACTCTGAGATCGGGGAAAGAATCATCAGCAACCAGAAGGCTGAAGGATTCTCAGGGCTCACACAAGGCTTAGAAAGGTTTATATAAAGACCAGTCAGAGGAGAGGGACCTCATAATTCAGAGTGTATTAGGTAGAGCCTCAGAATGGTCACATCTTAGTACTGGTGCTAAATCAGCCCCGGAATAAAGGCTGATCTCGTCTACCATAAGAATGTTAAAAACCAAGCCTCAAAAAGATCAGACTACTCCACAGGTAACTTAATTATCTATGAGAAAAAAAAGCACAACACTTTAAATGAATACAACAAAATCTAGCCCTAAATAATGTCAAGTTCATAACATTAGGCATCTGTTATGTATTGAATTGTGCCCCCTCAAAATTTGTATGTCAACTTGGCTAGTCTATGGTTCCCAGTATTGTGTAATTGTCCACCATTTTGTCATCTGATGTGATTTTCCTATGTGTTGTAAATCCTACCTCTATGATGTTAATGAGGTGGGATTAGCAGCGGTTATATTAATGAGGCAGGAATCAATCTACAAGATTAGGTTGTGTCTTAAATCAATCTATTTTGAGATATAAAAGAAAGAATCAAACCAAGAGACATGGGGACCTCACACCACCAAGAAACGAGCCAGGAGAATAGTGTGTCATTTGGATCCGGGGTCCTGCACTGAGAAGTTTCTCAACCAGGGAAAATTGATGACAAGGACCTTTTCCCAGAGCTGACAGAGAAAGCCTTCCCCTGAAGCTGGCACCCTGAATTCGGACTTCTAGCCTTCTAGACTGTGTGACAATAAATTTCTCTTTGTTAAAGCCATCCACTTGTGGTATTTCTGTTATAGCAGCACTAGATACCTAAGACAGAACTGAACCTAAAATTAGCAGGCATGCAGAGAAGCAGGAAAATATGACTCAAAACAAAGAAAAAATCAATTAATAGAACAAGAAATGACAGAGATGATAGAATTAACAAAGACCATAAAACTGCTATCATAAATCTTATAAACATAGGATGTAAAGAAAAACATGAACCTAATGAGAAATGTAAGATATAATAATGCACCAAATAGAATGCCTAGAAATGAGATTTCCAATATCTGAAATGAAGAATACACTGGTAAAGATTAACAGAAAATTAGACAAGGTAATAAAAAATCATAAACTTGAAGAAAAAGAAAACAAAAACTATCCAAAGTAAAGAAAAAAGAAAAAAAATAGACTAAAATACTAAGCTCAGTTTTGATAAGCAGTAGAACAATATCAAACAGTTTAAAATATATGTAATTGGATTCAAAGAAGGAGAGAAGGAGCAGGAGAAAAATATTTAAGAAATACTGCTGAAAAAATTTCCAAATTTGATAAAAACTCTAAAACCACAGATCAAGAAACTCAATGAACCCAAACCAGAAAAAAAAAAAAAAAAGATAATGACACAAGGCATATCACAACTGAATTGCCAACAACTAATGATAAAGAGAAAATGTCTAAAGCAGCCAGGGAAAAAGACTCCACCTTCCTGAGACCCCTGAGTAGGAAGTGAGGGAGGGTGCTCAGCTTGACAGCTCTGCCTAGGTCTCCAGGAGTTGATAGCAGGGGCAGGGCGGGATTCCGCAGGGTGTCCTGTTCTAGAGGCCAGGGTCCCCTCATTCCTCCCTCAGGTCCTCACCTTGACTCCTCTTCTTGAGCCCCCTTCAGACCAAGGCTGTCGCTCCCTGAGTCCCCTTAGGCGGATGAGGGAGGGGAGCAGTGTTGACAGAGAGGCTGAGTTGGATCCTATGGGGGCCCCCTGTCCTGGGATGGGTGGACAGTCAGTCCTCACCCTTGAGGGTCCTCATCTTGGCTCCTGGCTCCTTGATTAAATGCTCCCTGGGTGATGCCCCCTCCCTTCCAGAGCTGAGCATTTGCCCTCCCGCAGCCCTGGCAGAGAATGGCTCCGGGTGCCAGGCTAGATGCCAGGCGGGGTGCTGCAGTTCTGTTCTGCCTGGGAGATCCCCTGCGTCCTCACTCATGGCTCATGACAGGAGATAGACCAGCGGAGAAGAAACACATCCTTCCGTGGGCTGTGCTCAACCGGGCAGACTTCGACTTCGGAAAACTTAGGTTCTAGTGTGTTTTCTGCCCGGAGGAGGCCGAGTAGTGAGATGGGGCGGGGGGCTCTGCTGAGGCTGTCTCACGGTGCCTGGTCCAGTGCAGTGATTGTCGTTTTTTTAACCCTCATTCTTAAAAAGAAATTTTGTTACATCTCTACCAAGGGTATGTTTAGAAAAATATAAATATATATTTCTATTATATATGTAATTATGTATATTTATATATACAGGTATAATTTCATGAAAGAATCCCTACTCTTAATATGCGTGATTCACTCCGATACTTGCTGTTCTATTTCTATTCCATTCTTTATATTCGATTGAAACAATGTTTTTTCAAAGGCCAGGCCTCACCCACTGAGTGGTTCCAGGTGGTTATTAGCACAGACTCTGGAGTCCCGTGCCTCAGTCAAGCCCGTCTCTCCTGCTGTCCTGATGTTACCCCACAGCTGCTGGCATCTGGGGTCTGAGGTGCTGCCTCAGACCCTGCACTGAAGCAGGGGAAGAGATTTAAAATCTTCCCTCCCACCTATCCTGTCATCTGCAGGCTGCGGATCCCCAACTTCACTGCCTCCCTCCTTCCCCACCCCAGACACAAGTACAGTTCAGCACTGCCTTCAGTCACCCGGGGGGTTTCTCATGTTCTGCCGTGGAGATTCGGGATCAGGAAAGGCACTAAATCTATAAATAGTTTAAGGAAAATTGACATCTTTACAATATTCTCTTCCCCATCGATGAATACTGCTCTATTTATTTGGGACTTCTTTTACTTGAATTTATCAGTAAACCTTTATG
>NW_004444215.1:989591-990611 GCF_000243295.1 Trichechus manatus latirostris
TTTTTTTATTCTCTAATTTGTGTGCAAGGAATGACAATAGAAAGTAATGTTAAATCATATTTTCATTCTTTGGACACATCTTGTTTGTTCATTTACTTCACTGCTATGTTGAATAGGCTATTAATTTATTTAGGATATTCGCTGCTATGTGAGTGAGATTGGCTCAAGTGTTGTTTTCATGGGAGTCCTCATCTGGTTTTTGAATCAAGGACAGCTAGCCTGGCAAAATGAATTGAGTAATTGCCCATCTTTTTGTGTGCTTTGGAAGCGTTTACATAAGATGGTGGTTAGTTTTCCAAAACTACCTTGTTCTGGATCCTTTGAAGGGGGCTTGAGCTTTGAATGTTGTGATGGTTAAGATTGTGTGTCACCTTGGCTGGGCCATGATTCTCAGTGTTTATATGTGATCACTCCCATGATTGAATCTGCTGTGAGTAGCCAATCAGTCAAAACAGAGTTTCCTCAGGGCTGTGGCCTGCATCCTAATGTAAGCAGACGTTCTGGCTTTTTACTTGCTCTGGATCCTGTGGCTGCCTCCTTGTTCATCTGACCTCCTGTTCTTGGGACTTGAGCTATTAGCTTATCTGCTGATCTTGGGATTTGTCGATCTTCACAGCCTGTGAGGAAGAGCCCTGCTTTCCAACCTGCTGATCTTGGGTTCACCAGCCACTGCAGCTACGTGAATCAGGAGAAGCCTTGCGTTCTTGCCTGCCAATCTTGGGATTCGTCGATCTTCACAGCCTGTGAGCAAGAGCCCTGCTTCCCAACCTGAAGATCTTGGGCTCTCCAGCCCCTGTGGCTATGTGAATCCGGAGAAGCCTGTATCCTAATCCACGGACTTGGGGAATTCCAGCCTCTACAATCACATGAGCTGTTTCTTTGATATAAAGCTCTCTCTATATATATTTCTATGCTTTACTGGTTTTGCTTCCCTAGAGAACCCAGCCTAAGACAGAATTTGGTACTGAGAGTGGGGTGCTGCTCTAACAGATACCTAATCCAGAGTGTGGCCAATATCTA
>NW_004444215.1:990711-1002262 GCF_000243295.1 Trichechus manatus latirostris
CTTGGAGTTAAGACTTTGGTATGATATGATGGGGTGAATATGTTTTGCATGTTGCAAGGAAGCGATTTTTGCAGGGCCAAAGGATGGAATGTCACCCCATCATATCATAGCAAAAGTCTTAACTCCAAGTCCAAAATCCAAAAATTCCTCTTCATCTGTGAAATCTAGAATACAAGTGTCATGGTTTGAATTATGTCCCCCAAAAAATGTGTGTATCAATTTGGCTAGGCCATGATTCCCAGTATTGTGTGGTTGTCCTCCATTTTGTGATTGATCGTAATTTTACGTTAAAGAGGGTTAGGGTGGGATTGTAACACCACCCTTACCCAGGTCACATCCCTGATCCAATGTAAAGGGAGTTTCCCTAGGGTGCGGCCTGCACCACCTTTTACCTTACAAGAGATCAAAGGAAAGGGAAGCAAGCAGAGAGTCAAGGGGACCTCATACCACCAAGAAAGCAGTGCCAGGAGCACAGCGCGTCCTTTGAACCTGGGGTCCCTGCGCGGAGAAGCTCCTTGTCTAGCAGAAGATTGATGAGAAGGTCAACAGAGACAGAAAGCCTTCCCCTGGAGCTGACGTCCTGAATTTGGACTTTTAGCCTACTTTACTGTGAGGAAATAAACTTTTTTCTGTTAAAGCCATCCACTTGTGGTATTTCTGTTATAGCAGCACTAACTCCAGAATTCTAAATGAGTGATAAAATAATCTCCTTCCAAAAAAAATTTTATCTTTATTCTTTCCAAGTTTGTTTGTTTGTTCCTGCTGAGAATATAATTTTGTAGCCATCTATACTGATGTACAGGGTGTAAAGTTTCTTTCCTCATCACACTGATTTTGAGAGTCATCCGTGTTGTTGCGTGCATCAACAGCCTGTTCCTTTATTTTTTTTGTACTTCAGGTGAAGGTTTACAGAACATAGTTTCTCATGAAACAGTAGTACACATATTGTTTTATGACATTGGTTAACAACCCCACGACATGTCAACCCTTACCCTTCTCAACCTTTTATTTTTTTTTTTGGTGGAAATATCCATAACCAAAGATACACCATTTCAAAAATTTCTACATGCACAGTCCAGTGACATCGACTACGCTCTTCCAATTGTACTGCTATTCTCACTTTAGATGAGGGTTTACAGAACAAAAGTTTCTCATTAAACAGTTAGTACACATGTTGCCCTATGACAATGGTTAACAACCCCACGGCATGTCAACACTGTCCCTTCTCAACCCTGGGTTCCTTATCACCAGCTTTCATGTCCCCTTCTGCCTTCTAGCCCTTGTCCCTGGACTGCTGTGCCTCATTAGTCCCATTTGGTTTTATGGGGCTGTCCACTCCCCGGCTGAATGGTGAACCTCGGAAGTGACTTCACCACTGAGCTAAAAGGGTATCTGGGGGCCATACTCTCGGGGTTTCTCTAGTCTCCTTTAGGCCAGTAAATCTGGTCTTTTTTTTGTGAGTTAGAGTTTTGTTCTAGATCCTTCTCCAGCTCTGTCCAGAACCCTCTGTTGTGATCCTGGTCAGAGCAGTCAGTGGTGGTAGCCGAGCACTATCTAGGTGTTCTGGACTCAGTCTGGTGGAGGCCTTGGTAGCTGTGGTCCATTAGTCCTTCAGACTAATCTTTTCCTTGTGTCCTGTTCTCTTCATTCTCCCTTGCTCCCGAAGGGATGAGACCAGTGGAGTATCTTAGATGGCCGCTCACAGGCTTTTAAGACCCCAGATGCTACTCACCAAGGTAGAATGTAGAACATTGTCTTTATAAACTATGTTATGCCAGTTGAGCTAGATGTTCCCCAAGACCATGGTCCCCACAGCCCTCCGCCCAGCAAATCAATCCCTCAGAGAGTTTGGATGTGTCTATGGAGCTTCCATGACCTTTCCTTGTACAAGTTGCGCTGGTTTCCCCTGTATTGTGCACTGTCTCACCCTTCACCCAAGATACCACTTATCTATTGCCTATTTAGTATTTCCCCCCCACCCCTCCCATCCCTGGTAAACAACAAAGATTGTTACTTTTTGTGTGTGAACTTTTTCATGGGTTTTTACAATAGAGATCTCATACAATATTTATCCTTTTGTGATTGGCTTATTTCACTCAGCATAATGTCCTCCAGTTTCATCCATGTTATGAGATGCTTCACAGATTCATCATTGTTCTTTCTCATTGCATAGGAGCCCGTTGCGTGTATGTACCATGGTGCGTTTATCCATTCATCTGCTGATGGACATCTAGGTTGTTTCCATCTTTTTGCTATTGTAAGCAGCCTGTTCCTTTTTGTTGCTGCGTAGTATCTCACTTGATGGGATTGTTTTTAGCCCTTCTTTTGTTGATGAACATCTGAGCTGTTTCCAGTTTTGGCCTATTATGAGTAAAGCAGCTAAGAACATTCTGGTATAACTCTATCTGTGGACATTTGCTTTCATATGAGGGCACATAAGATGATGTAACCTTTTGGTATTGGTTTTTTTCACTCACATTAATTTCCTGGAGATACATGAAATACTACTCAGCAATAAAAAGGAATAACTACTGATACATACAATTTATTTATTTATTCATTTATTTATTTATGAACTCCCTGAAGGGTATTTGAGCTCTTTCCAGTTTTCGGCTACCATGAGAGCTGCCGCAAACATTCATGTATAGGTTTTTGTGTGAACATAAGTTTTCATTTAGGTGGAAGCATAAATTTGTTATTGTATGTTTATTGATAAACTATTAGAATTGATAACTTAGTTTCAGCAAGATTACTGGAAACAAAGTCAAGATACAAAAATCAATTTTATCTCTGTATACCAGCAGCAAATAATTGTTATGGTTAGTTGCTGGTTGAGTCAATTCCAACTGATGGTGACTCCATGTGTTACAGAGTAGAACTCCTCCATAGGGTTTTCTTGGCTATAATCTTAATGGAAGCAGATCCCCAGGTCTTTTCTTCTGAGGTACTGCTGGGTGGGTTTGAACTGCCAAACTTTAGGTTAGCAGTCTCACACAAACTGTTTGTGACACCTAAGGACCAGCAAGCAATTAGAAAATAAATATTGAAAATATACCATTATGAGCTAAAAAGTACAAAATACATTAGAATGAATCCAGCAAAAGATCTGAAAGACCTTGATGGAGGAAACTACAAAAGAAGATATGAATAAGTGGCAGTATGTACCATGTTCATAGATTGGAAGACTTAATATTGTAAAGTTGTCATTCTTTTCCAAAGCAATATATAGATACCATGCAATTCCAATCAAAACCCTATCACGTTTTTAGCAAAATATGATGAGGTGGTCCTAAAATTTATATGGAAATGTAACGACTAAGAATAGATAACCCACTCTTGAAAATGAATGTGGTATGAATATTTGCTCTATCAAATTTCAAGATTCATTGTAATTCTACAGAGTGACAGGAATCCTCAAGCACTGCTGGCGAGAGTGCAAATTGCTATAACAATTTGAGAAAACCATAGGGCATTATTTACTATATTTAAAGAAATGATCATACTGTATCCCAGCAATTGCTCTGATACATGTACAAGAATTTTCATGGTAGAATCATTCATAATAGCACCAAACTTGTAAAACCCCAAATGTCCATCATTAGTGGAATGGATAAAAAAATTGTAGATTATTTGACAATAGAATACTATACTGCAATGAGAATGAACAGACTAATGTGAAATCAACAACATGGTTGAATCTCATAAACATAAAGTTGTGTTAAAGGAATCAGACACAAAAGAGCATATACTATATGATTCTATCCGTATAAAACTCACGTATAAGCAGAACTGGAATATTACTCAGCAACAAAAAAGAACAGCCTACTGAAATATACAATGATATTGCTGAATCACAAAAAATTATGCCAAAAAAAGAGGCCAGAGACAGAATAGTTTAAACTTTATGGTTCAATCTATAAGAAATTCTAGAAAAGGAAAAACTAATCTATAGTTATAGAAAGCCAATAAGTAGTTGCTAGATGATGGTAGTGGTTACACGGGTATATAAATTTATCAAAACTCATTGAACTGCACACAAAATTGGTAAATTGTATTGTGTGACTTCTGTGATATGGCACTGTCCTGGTTCTCCTCACACTTCTGTGTCTTTTTCCCTTCTTCTTTATGGACTCTTTTCTGTGTATCCAATAAACTTTTCTCAAGAAACTACTATGTGCAAGGCATCATATGAAGTCTTGGGAATGCAATAGTAAATTAGAGCCAATCCCTTGCTCTCAAGAAGCGTACAGTCCAATGAGCTCTTCCTTGCCTGCTCCTAAAATGTTGGTATTGTGAGGATTCTGCCTACTGCTCTTCCTAGTGTTCATACACTCAGCTTGTCCTTTCTTGGTGAAGCCTAATATCCTCAATGTTTACCCCTTAGAATTCTTTAGTCTTGAACCAAGTGAGCCACATTTATCCCAAGAGTATTTGAACCTGTGCTCAAGTGGTGGTCCAAGAAGCAGAATACATGGAGTGTAGCCCTGGCTCTGCCATTCAGTGGTTGTGTGACTTCGCTATGTTTCTTGTCCCTCTCTTGGCTTCGAGAGGATAGTGTGGGGCAAGGTCTTTTTTGGACAGGCTGTAATTCTGTTGCCTCAGGCTCTTTTCCAGACCTGTCTTCTACTTGCTCTCATACTCAAATTCTTTAAACTTCATGTTGTTGTTGTTCTATGCTGCTGAGTCGATTTCCACGTGACCTCACAGCAACCCCATGCTGCAGAGTAGAACAGCCCTATAGGGTTTCCCCAGCTGTAATCTTTATGGGAGAAGATCACCAGGTCTTTTCTCCTGTGGAGCAGCTGGTGGTTTCCAACGCCAACCTTTCCCTTAACAGCTGACCACTTAAACCATTACACCACCAAGGCTCCTTTTTAAACGTCATACTAGTGATTATATCTCAGAGTCTGAAGGGCACTTATAACTACAAGGTTCTGTCCCAGACCCTGGGCCTCTGGTCAGTGTCCAGTCATCTTTTGGCCAAAGCCAGCTCATTTCTTTGGGAGGATGTTGGAGCTCCTTTCTTAATGCATCAGTGAGCACCCTTGAGTCCCTGATGCCAGCCATCCTGAAATCCATCTGCCTCACCCTACCCACTTCCTGCCTGCCTCCTGCCTAACCCCATCCTGTCCCAGTGATACGGGTGTCCTGTTGGAAAGGCTACTATGTCTACTCCCAGATACCGGTTTGTGCCAGGGACAGACATCCTCCCAAGCTGAAGCGTTGGCCACCTAGGCACAGATACCCTTGGCCACTTGCTTCTCTGCCCATGAGGTATTTGGCTTCTGTAACACCAGCTTTAATGCCCTACCGGCCATGTCTGACTTTTCAGTCAGGCCTCCGGGGCTTCCAGAGCATTTTCTAACAATGTCCCAAGATTTCCATTTTTGTGAGACTCCAGCTGATGCGGTTCAGGTTTTGAAGTTGCTAACTCTAAGAAGCTTGACCACAGTTCCTGGGAGGTAAAAAGAAGGTGCCTATTTTCTCCTAGAGGAATAAAGAAATGGGATTCATCCATTCACCAAGTGGTTTGGGTTCCCTACTCTGGACCTCATTATCAGTGCTTGTCAGGCCCTCAAATAGAAAGTACCTTCAATGTAGCCGTGTTCCAAATGTATTCCAGTCACCCAATGGAAGAGAGGACAGCTAACGGTCCTTCCTATTCTAGCCCCCCTGCATCAAGTTGTGTTTATTTTTTCTCCTGCATTAAGCTCAGACATTAGAGAGCACAGTATTTAAACCTTGCTGTCTTCTCAGTTTGCAGAAATGCTCCCCCCTTCCTTCAGGGTGCAGCCCAAGCTCTCAGACTTGATGGGGAAAGAACTGGGTTGCCATTCACTTGTGGCAGCACTTGCTGAAGAAATGGTGCACTCCTAGTCAGGCCCCACGTGACAACTTCTCAGTTTAGCTGAGCTTCAGGATTCATTGGCCTTGGCAGCTGCTCAGTCTGCTTTCACTTTACTTTTTTGTTGCCAGAGAACGGAAATTACAAAACCTAATAAGTTTCCCTTTGTGCCTTGGCCACTAGGAAGCTGCTAGCCAAAGTCGATTTGCCACACAGTCCGCTGCCTTCTATCTCCAAGCAGGCAACACCCTCTGCCTTTCTTAGCCTTAACTGTCCTACCAGACACTGTGTGCTGGCCTCTACATGGCCCCAGAGCCTCTAAGATGAATGGGGAGGAGCCTCAATAATGAATCCATAAGCAGTCACAGGGTTGTCGGGAGTTTAGGGCTCACTCAAGTACATTCAAAGCAGGCCCAAAGAGAAGTTTTTCCTGGGCCTTCATAATTTAGCCTATCCCCTAGTGAACCTCTATTGAACTGCTATGATCTTTTTTTTTTTTCCTGGTTAAAAAACAAAAACCACTGTGACCTACTCCAGAAGTCTGAGCTGGGCTGGTACATACGCTTTTTCAGTGAGCACTTCCTTTGACTGCACTTGAAGCAACCAACTCACTCCAGAGACCTGGAGAATTGCACAATGCTTTGCTCTTAGGGAGCCTTGAGGAAATCTTTGGTACCAATCACAGTGACAACCAAGGTGGGGCATTAATAGTGGTAGCCATTCCTTACGTATGTACAGGCCTAATCTTTTGAGTTGCTGTTGTGAATTTGATCCCATATAGACAGTTCTTAAAAGAGCATAATGCTCAAGGTAGACTTTTTTACTAGTTAAACTAAACTATTGTTTGGTTTTAAGAAGATTTCAGGGACTATTTTTGGTTTAAAGTTGAAAGATTATCTCAAGGCAATAGTTTCAGGGGTTCATCCAATCTTCATGGCTCCAGGAATTCTGGAGTCCGTGAGAATTTTAAATTCTGTCCTGCACTTCCCCTCTTTTGATCAGGATTCTTCTATGGAATCTTTGATCAAAATGTTCAGTAATGGTAGCCAGGCACCATCCAGTTCTTCTGGGCTCACAGCAAATGAGGCAGTTGTTCATGGAGGCAATTAGCCACACATTCACACATTCTATTTCCTCCTCCTATTCCTGACCCTCCTTCTTCCTCTGTTGCTCTAGGTGAATGAAGACCAACTGTTGTGCTTTGGATGGCCACTTGCAAGTGTTTAAGACCCCAAGTCTCTTTCTGAGTCTCTGCTTTCAAGTCTTTTGGATATATACATAGGAGTGGAATTGCTGGGTCATATGGTAGTTCTATTTTTAGTTTTTTGAGGAACTGCCACACTGTTTTCCACAATGGCTGCACCATTTTTCATTCCCACAAGCAATGGATATGTTGTACCTTGGATGGCCATTTGCAAGCTTTAAGACCCCAGGAACTGTGTAATGAACTAGGAGGTAGAACAGAAGCACTAAACATCGTTATTAGGCCAATTAACTGGGATGTCCCATGAAACCATGACCCTAAACCTCCAAACCAAGAAACCAAATCCCACAATGCATTTGGTTGTACATAAGCAGCCTCAGCAGCTACTCTTTTTTTTTTTTTTTGGAGTTGGTATAAATATAACTATCACACAACTTTTGCCAGTTCAACTTTTTACAGGTGTACAACTTATTGACAGTAAATACAATAACCAGCTGTGCAACCTTACCCTTAATCAATGTAGTTTTTCCATCACCATTAACCCCCCCTTTTCCCCCTCCCTCCTGCCCCTGGTAACCACTAATAAACTTTGATCTTTATACATTTTCCTTTTCTTGTATTTTTATATAAGTGACAGCATACAAGATTTGCCCTTTTGTGATTGGCTTATTTCGGTCAGCATAATGTCTTCAAGCTCTGTCCATGCTGTAGCATGTATAAAGACTTCATTTTTCCTACTAGCTGAGTAGTATTCCCATTGTATGTATGTACCACAATTTGTTTATCCATTATCTGTTGATGGGCATTTAGGTTGTTTCTACCTTTTGGCTATTTTGAATAGTGCTGCCATGAACCTTGGTGTACAAGTCTCTTTTTGAGTCTGCTTTCATGTCTTTTGGATATATACCTAGGAATGGAATTGCTGGGTCAAACGGTAGTTCCATTTTTAGTTTTTTGAGGTACTGCACCACTGTTTTTCACAATGGCTGTACTATTTTGCATTCTCACCAGCAATGGATAAGGGTTCCAAATTCCCCCACATCCTCACCAACATTTGTTATTTTCGGTTTTTGTTTTTCTTCTTTTTTATCTTAGCCATCCTATTGGGAGTGAAATAGTATCTCTTTGTGGTTTTGATTTGCATCTCTGATGGCTAATGATGCTGAGCATCTTTTCATATGTTTAGTGGCCATTTGAATGTCCTCACTGGTGAAATATCTATTCAAGGCCTTTGCCCATTTTATGATTGGGTTATTTGACTTTCTGTTGTTAAGTTGTCCAAGTTTTACATATATTTTGGTTATTAGATTCTGGTTGGATATATGGTTTCTGAAGATATTTTCCCAGTTGGTAGCTTGTCTTTTCACTTTTTTGGTTAAGTCTTTTGATGAACAAAAGATTTTAATTTGTATAAGGTCCCATTGATTTATTTTCTCTTTTGCGGCTTGTGCTTTTGTTATTATATTAGATAATCCATTGTTGAAAGCTAAGCCTGACAGTGTTGCCCCTGCTTGTTCTTCTAAGAATTATATGATTTCAGTTTGTACATTTAGGTCCTTAATCCATTTTGAATTTGTTTTTGTATATGGTATGAGGCATGGACCCTGTTTCATTTTTCTGAATGTGGAAATCCAATTTTCCCAGCGCCATTTATTGAAGAGACTTTTCTTTCCCCATCGAATGGACTTAGTACCCCTGTCAAAAGTCAGTTGGCCATAGATGTGTGAGTTTATTTCTAGACTCTTAATTCTATTCCATTGGTCTACTTATCTATTGTTATATCAGTACCAGGCTGTTTTGATTACTGTAGCTGTATAGTGTGTTTTAAAATCAGGAAGTGTGAGTCCTCCTACTTTTTTAATCTCTTTCAACATTGTTTTAACTATTTGGGTCCTCTTACCATTCCACATAAAGTTGAGGATTGGTTTTTCCTATTTCTGTAAAGAAGGCTGTTGGAGTTTTGTTCAGATTGCCTTGAATCTATAGATTGCTTTGGGTAATATTGACATCTTAACAATATTAAGTCTTCCAGTCTATGAACATGGAACATCTTTCCATTTATTTAAGTCTTCTTTAATCTCTTTCAGCAACGTTTTATAGTTTTCATTGTATACCATATTTTTATGCAAATATTATGTACCTTCTACCTTGTTTGCCAACAGTTCCCTCCCCTCTGCGAGTTATTTTCATAAGCGTCACTATGCCAATGTTTTTTACATGTTGCTGCAAAAAAGTAGCATAAGGTGCTTATGAAAATACCTTGCAGAAGGCGGAGCATGTGAGCAGTTGGAAAACAAATGTAGAAGGTGCACATTGTTGGCCTAAAAATATGATATGTTCTTCACATCCCTGGTTAGATTTATTCCTAGTTACTTTTTTCTCTTAGATGCTATTGTAAGTGGAATTGTTTCCCTAATTTCCCTTTCAAGGAGCCCTGGTGGTGCAGTAGTTAAAACACTTGACTGCAAACTGAAAAGTTGGCCATTCAAAACCACCAGCAGCTCCGCGGGAGAAAGATGTGGCAGTCTGCTTCCATAGAGATTTACAGTCTTGGAAACCCTGTAGGTTCGTTAAGAATTGGAATCAACTCGATGGCAGAGGGTTTGGTTTGGTTTAATTTCCCTTTCAGATTTCTCATTGCTGGTGTATAGAAACCCTCACCTGATTTTTGTTTGTTGACCTTGTACCCTGCAACTCTGCTAAATTCCTCTATTAGCTCTAGAAGTTTTCTTGTGGAGTCTTTGGGATTTTCTATATAAAGGATCATATCATTTGCAAATAGAGATAATTTTACTTCTTCTTTTCCATCTGGATAACTTTTCTTTCTCTTGTTTTATTGCTCTTGCTAGGACTTCTAATACAGTATTGAATAGAAGTGGTGAGAACGGGCACCCTTGCCGTGCTCCTGATTTCAAGGGGGAAGGCTCTCAGTCTGTCTCCATTAAGTATAATGTTAGCTATTGGCTTTTCATATATCCCCTGAATCATACTGAGGAATTTCCCTTCTATTCCAACCTTCTTTAGGGTTTTCATCAAGAAAGGGTGTTGGGGAACTTCCGGGAAACATGGCGCTATAGTCAGAAGCACCACACCATCCCTCCACAGCAAAGATCAGAAAAACTAAGTCAGAGTCACACGTCAATCCTGAAACCCTAACCATCAAATGAAGAGATAAAGAACTCAGCCAAGCACCGAATGGAAGAAGAAACTGACCAAGAAGAGAGAGTGAGGAGAGGTACATGCAGAGGTCCCCTATCAGCTACCACAGCACAGCTCTGCCATCTTGGACTCCTATCAGAGATCAGCGAACAGGAGGTATGAGAAAGCAGCTTCACGGAGTTTCCAGCAGGAGACAGAACAACTGGTAACCAGCGATAGAGGCTTTCCCACCCCCCACTCTTCTTCACCCCCCACTTAGCCTCCTCTGCTTCCTGCAGCCACAGTCTCTTGGCCGGGCAGCACAAGCTTCACCCTGGTGTCACTTGGATTCCACCCACCCACACTAGCCAGCTCCCTGAGTGCCATTTGTGGCTGCTAGTGTTTCTTTCTTCTGCTTCTTCAGATTTCTTCCTTACCTCTCACCACCTCCCCCTCCTTTCTCTCAAATACCTGGCTCCATGCGTCATCTTTGTTTCTTCCTGAAAGGCTGCGAAACAAGGCTTGACTGTGAAACTGCTTCCCGGCCCATGCTGCCACACTGGTGGGACCCCTGGGGCTTTTTGTTTGTTTGCTCTGATTTGTTCTGTTTTGATTTGTTTGTTTGTTTCTTTTTCTTTTCTTGGCTTGGGAGACCCTTCTAGCCAGGCAGTACAGCATGGATTGGAAGCTACTACCTTACTCTGTGCAGACACACAGGGACATCCCTAGGGGCACTGCTTTTTTCTTGTTTTTCTTTTGTTTCTTTGTTTTGTTTCTTCTCTCTCTCATTCTTTTTTCTCTTTCTTCTTTTACAGTTTCTTGATTTATTCATTTTTTTCTTTTACCCTTTTTCTTTTTTTCCCCCATTTCTCAGTCTCTCATCTCTCGACTCCAATAGCAAGCTCTCTTAGCACTCTTTTTTGTTTGTGTGTATGTCTTTGGCTCCTGTTCCTCTCTCCTCTCTCTCATCTTTCCCATACCCATCTTAGCTCCACACATCACAATCTACCCCTTCCTTCCTGCCTACCTGCACTGTGCACTGAACATCAGACTCCCAAGCAGCACAGGCACAGCTTACTGAAACCTGCCCTGCACTGATTCCTGGTCCACACTGTCAGCCCTGGTATGTGCCAGAAACAACCCATCCCAGAAACTCCCCTTCAGCTGGACCTGACCTGCTGTACCATACCTGAGTGACTGACCCTGCCCATTAGAGAAAGAGGTGAAAATTATCGTGCCCACAGACGAGCAAATGACAAAGGAACGCACAGCCCACCTGCTCAGCATAACCAAATGAAACAAAAAATCAGGATGAAACAAACAAATCTACATTCAATAAATGAGGAAAATAACCACTGAATGCT
>NW_004444215.1:1015602-1017369 GCF_000243295.1 Trichechus manatus latirostris
AATGTCACTGAACTGTGCATGTAGAAATTTTTGAAATGGTGTATCTTTGGCTATGTGTATTTTCACCAAAAAAAAAGGTTGAGAAGTTAGAGGGTTAATATATTGTGGGGTTGTTAACCAATGTCATAAAACAACATGTGTACTACTGTTTCATGAGAAACTATTTGTTCTGTAAGCCTTCACCTGAGGTAGAATAAAATTTAAAATAAAAATAAAATTAAAACAAATCATAAAAAAAATTTTTATTGTTCATGCTGCATATTTCCACTTTGCTTTCCAGAAAGGTTTGCACATGTATGGCCTCATCAATATAGCCTATGAGTCACATGTTTGCCAACACTTGATATCTCTTTAAATATTTTCTAACAATAATAGTGAAAAATGGTTGTGCTCTTGTTTTACTTTGCATCTTTAATCACAAATACGGTTGAGCATTTTATATATGCTTACGAACCATTTGGGAGGTCCCTGGGTGGTGCAAATGGTTAAGTGCTCTACTATTAGCCAAAAGGTTGGTAGTTCAAATGCACCCAAAGGAGCCGTGGAGGACAGGCCTGGTAATCTGCTTCTGAAAAGTCACAGCCTTGAAAGCCCTGTGGAGCAGTTCTACTCTTCAACACATGGGGTCGCCAGGCGTTCGAAACGACTTCGCAGCAACTGACAACAACAACAACGAGCCACTTGAATATATTTTTCTGTGAATTGTCTTTTTATGTCCTTTGCCCACATTTCAATTGGAATTTTAGTGTTTTGCAGCCAACAAAGATGAACTTTCACATTAGGGACAGAGTTAAAGTAGAATCATGACCAAAATATAGTTTTAGATCAGTCACTCACTCACTAGGTTACTTTGGGGAAAGCCGTTCTACTCTTTGGGCCTCAATTTCCCTACTTGTAAAATGAACAGGTTGATCTCTCTGCTAATATTAGATGAGGCCTTGAAAAGTTCACCTGGACTATTTCCCAGCAGGCGAGTATGAGAACCATTGCTTTCAACACATTTGATCTCTTCAGAGAACACTGCTAAAGAAGTTATGAGTCAGCCTGCTTTTCTGACAGGCAACTGGGAAGGTGGCCCTCTGAGTATTGGGGAGTCATTCTCCTTTCTTGCCTGTAAGTGTAGCAATGAATGGTATTTCTTCCTTGGGGTGATTGAAGAATAGGTTGATGACTTCTGCCAAGGTGGAAGGGGAAAATAAGAGGGTTATGTTGAGTGTGTTTCCGCACCTTCATCCAAGAAAGTTACACCTGAGTGAATTCATTTACATCCAAAATGAAACCCAATGGTGTTTGTTCTTCCAAATTTCTTTCAGGAACAAGATACAGGCTTTCATAATGCCTACCCTCAGTTTCCAAATGAGGCACTAACAATATATTTATTTATTTATATTGTGCTTCAGATGAAGGTTTACAGAACAAATAATTTCTCATTAATAGTACACATATTGTTTTATGACAATGGTTAACAAACCCACGACGGTCACATTGTCCCTTCTCAACCTTGGGTTCCCTATTACAAGCTTCCCTGTCCCCTCCTGCCTTCTAGCCCTCGTCCCTGAGCTGTTGTGCCTCATGAGTCCTGTTTTGTTTCATGGGGCTGTCTAATCTTTGGCTGAAGGGTAAACCTTGGGAGTTACTTCATTACTGAGCTAAAAGGGTGTACGGGGGCCATATTCTGGGGATTTCTCCAGTCTCTGCCAGACCAGTAAGTCTGGTCTTTTTTTGTGAGTTAGAATTTTGTTCTACATCCTTCTCCAGCTCTGTCCA
>NW_004444215.1:1018531-1131916 GCF_000243295.1 Trichechus manatus latirostris
CTCTTCATTCTCCCTTGCTCCCGAAGGGGTGAGACCAGTGGAGTATCTTAGATGGCCGCTCACAGGCTTTTAAGACCCCAGACACTACTCACCAAGGTACACCACCAGATTTTTATTTTGAACAGATTGCTATAACTACAACTAGTGGCTTAATTTGACGAGTTGGGACTTGAATCCCAAGTCAGTCAAGAGTCTGTTGGAGTCATTTTGGACCTGCACTAAAGGAGGTCCAGTGTGCTCAGAGAGGAAGTGATGGCTTCAATAGGTTGTTAGGTTATTTATATTCTTTTGCTATTATAAATACTGGTGCTACCAGTAACCTTATGTACAAGTTATTTTGCATATATGTGAGTACATCTTTAGAATGAATTCATAGTAGTGGATTGTTCCTAGGTCAAATAATATGTGCATTTCTAGCTCTTCTTCAGTCAACCTTGGTAATATATTAAAGATTTATTTCCTAAAATATTGTTTTTTTTTAATGTAATCCCTCAAGTCTCCTGGCAACAGGTTGTTCACTGTGTCATCTTAGATTTGAAACTTTCTAATGTATTCCTATATATGTCACTTTTTCTTCTTTCTCATGGCCATTTGTTTTATTTTTCAAGACTTGCCAGAGGCTTGTGGTATTATTTTTGATAACTACCTGGGTATTTGCTTTTAGTTATCACGTTTCTTTTTCTTGTCTGTGTGTTTTCTATTTCATTAGTTTCTGATATTGTTTTGATTGTCTCCTTCGTCCTATGTTCCTTTGGTTAATATTGTTGTTCTTTTTCTAGCTTCTGGAATTGAATACTTAAATTTATTTAATTTCAGTCTTCTTGATTTCTGAATAATTTCAAATGAATTCATTGAAGACTATAAATTTTCTCGAGTATTTCCATTTGCATGGATCGCACAGTCACACATTCAGGTATTTTATTTCTTATTTCCTCTGGTCCCAGGAGTTATTTAGAAGTATAGTCAAATTTTCCAGGGGGTTTGTTTACTAGCTTATCTGTCTATCTATCTGAGGAGCCCTGGTTGCACAGTGGTTAAGCACTTGGCTGCTAGCCAAAAGGTTGATGGTTTGAATCCACCAGACGCTCCGTGGGAGAAAGAAGTGGCAGTCTTCTCCCGGAAAGATTACAGCCTTGAAAACCCTCTGGGGCAGTTCTACTCTGTCCTATAGGTTCACTATGAGTCAGAATCAACTCGATGGTAATGGGTTTGGTTTTGGTGAATATCTGTCTGGTCCATTCATCCATCTGTCTATTGGTCTATCATGCTTGCTTAATTTTATGCAGTCCATTATCATCCAAGAAAGTGGTTTATATGATTTTTATTGGAAAAATTCAGGATTTGTTAGTCTCTTAGTATATAATAAACTTTTTCAAATGCCCATGAGCATTTAAAAAAATTTGTGTGTGTGTGTGGTTTGGCTAAAATGCTCTGTCTGTCTGTCTATCTACATACCTACCTGCCTATCATCATCTAACTACCTATTATCTGTCTATTATCTATCTGTGGTAAGCCCAAGCTACTGTAATGAAGACACCATGAGATATGATGGCTTAAGGAAAATAGTCAGTACTTTCTCTCATACAACAGTCTTAATTTAAGTGACCCAGATTAGGGGGTAGCTTTGATTCACATGGTCATTCTGGGACCCAGGATCCTTCCATTTTGTTGCTCTGCTATCCTTGGAATATTGTCCTTTTTGCATGATTACAGCTAGGGCTCAGACACATCTTTGTTTCAGTGAGTGGGAATGGGAAAGAGGAAGTCCAGGGCAAGTGCTTCTCACTTAAGTAATTCAGCCCATACGTGTGCACACATCACAGCCACTTACATTCCATTCAAAAGAACTTAGTCACATGGTCCCACCTGGGTGAATGGAAGGCTGAAAATGGGGACTCTAGCTGGATAGCCAAGTGCGGCAGTCTGACACAACGTGTGTTCATATTGCTATGCTTTTGTACATATGTGAATTCAAATTTAGTAAATGATGTTACTCAAATCTTGCATATTTTTATTTATTGGTTTTACCTCTTGAGTCTGTTCATTTCTGAGGAATAATTGTTAAAATTTCCCACTGTGATTGTATTTGTGTCCATTTTTCCTTGCATTTCTGATATTTTTTGCTTTATGTATTTTAAAGTTAAATTAATAAATATTAAGGACTATTATAAGCTATATATTTATAACCTATATAATTTATTTTACCTTGACATCTATTCTTTGTAATGTTAGTATTGTCCCTAATATTTCCCTTGTTATGATGTAGTAGGTAGGGGTCCAGGCCATGCCGGGCCTCAGGGACCTCAGGGACCTCAGGGGCCTCAGTGAGGGATTCAGATTTTATTCAGTGTGTGACTGGAAGCCACTGGAAGGTTTTGAGCGGAGGTGTGACATGATCTGATTTATGACTAACAAGGTCACTCTGGCCACTGTGAGGTGACTAGACCACAGCGGGACAAGGGGAGACAGGGGGGCAGTGAGGAGGCTGCTGCTGCTCCAGCTCCCAGCATGGTGCAGTATGCGTTCAAGGGTGTCTACTTTAAACACTTCTTTTTCACATTGTAGTGGAGGTTCCAGCTGGGAAATCATTCAAGCTAGGCTGGGGTGAGCAGGAACCCCCACTTCCCTGGCTTCATAGTAACACATCAAGGGGCTTCAAAGGTGATACTCTTGGCCACTTGCTTCCCCTTTTCTCTCTCTCCACCCCAAGGGTGGAGCAGTGACTGATGAGTGGGTTCTGAAAGTCAGGCATTGGCTGGCTGTGCACTCGCCTGAGTGGGTTTGTCTGCCAAGTTCAGGAAGGGCCAGCAGGCCAGCTGGCTGCCATCCAAGCTGAGACTGCCTGTCCAGGCTGTATCCGTGATGGAGCCGTTACTTCCATCTCCATCTGTCTGACTCAGGCGCCTGCCTCTCCGGTCCAGAACTCCCTGATGGAAGAGAGGTGCTGTAGATGGGACCTCTGAAATCCCAACTCTGTGCTGAAACTATAATCCTTACCCTGTATTATTTACACCTGGACAGTTCCTGTCAGGCACCCAGACACCACCCTGGCCTGGTCCACTGAGGGTTTCACATGAGCGTAGCTTTGGTCCTTGCTGCCTCCAGCTGTGGCCCTGGAAACTTGTTGGAATCGCAGCCTCTCAGGCCTGCCCAGACCCTCTGAATCAGAATCTGCATTGTAACAGTGTCTTCAGGGAATGCACAGGCACTTACAGTGTAGACGCACTGATATTAGGCAGAAGCAGTGTGAGTGGGAAGGGAGGTTTTCACAGTGGTGACTCAGCTTTGCTCTGCTCAATCCTCATGCCCACTTGTAATGTTGTATTTATTATTTTTGCATTCTAGAGTTATCATAACAGAACATAATTATATAGCCTAATATTATCATTTTCATCCACTAATGGAATTGTTTTTGTTTGCTTTGTGTTTTCAATCCATAGCAATATCATTTACTCTTGACAATTCTGTTGCAATTATTTGTCTATAACCCTTACCAAAAGTGACAGCATCATCATAGGAAGTCAGAGGACTGCCCCTCAGTGAAATGTAGCCTTTACGTCCCAGAGCTGGGGTGCCCAGGGCCCCTGCAACAAAGATTTGAGGTGTGTCAAAAGGCCTACTCAGAGCAGGATGTCCCTCCCGGAGAATGAGACCTATAGAGGGACAGCTCCACTCTCAGAGGCTTTCCTAATGGGAACCAAAAGTGCAAACACCCTCAAGCCCTCTGCACACCTTGGCTGTGAGCTCTAGCCAGGACAAGCAGTATGTGGGGATGGGGAACAGTGGTTTCCAGGATGGTACAGTGGGTGTCTCCATCGTTTCTCAGAGTCCAGTCTCTGCAGACTCAAGCTCTTCAACGCTCGAATGATATGCTTTGAGTAAGGTCTTGGAAGAGGGTTCACGAGCCATGGTGACTAGTTCCAAGGCTAATGTGGGACGAACCCCTGGGGACCTGTCTTCTTCTTTTAGGATGTATTTGGGAGTTTCTAAAAGCTCCTCTCTCATCCCATTTATCTTGCACGTGGTTTTGAAACAAGAATTGCTTTGACTGGGTTTCACGTTTTTCTAGGGGGACTCATAGGATCCTCGAGATTCATCATTCATTCATTCATCCGTTAATTTTCTTACTCTGTGTCATGCCCAGGGCTGGGAACTGAAGCTACAATAGCTTGCATTGTTTGGCTATATTTTCCTCACCTCAGCACTGATGCCTTCAATCTCCTCTTCACTGAAGATTGTGAGTTGAAGTTCACAGTCTTCTTCTCTACTCCAAGCTCTGCCATCTTTCTGGGTAATTACAGTATCCATGTAGAAGATACATCCATCATCCTGGCCTCTTAGTTTCTTGACCTTCTCATCACCAATGACTTCTTTCTTTACTAGACTCCAGCTGTCCACTCCATTGGATATACCTTAAATCAATCTACTTTGATATCTTAGGAGTCCCTTGATGGTGCAAATGGTTAATGTACTCAGCTGCTAACCAAAAGGTTTGAAGTTCAAGTCCACCCAGAGGTGCCTCAGAAGAAAAGGCTTGGCGATGTACTTCTGAAAAATCAACCATTGAAAACCCTGTGGAACACAGTTCTACTCTGACACACATGGAGTCTCCAGGAGTCAGAGTTGACTCAATGGCAACTAGTTTTGATATCTTAAATTCAAACATTCAATTCTCTAACCGTAACTGCTATTGTTACAGCTCACTTACTCATCTATTTGTAACACACTTGTTTTCTCAAACTCTTCAAGACCTTCCATCCCCACTACCAGCCAGTCCTCCGTTGTTCTCATTCACCTAGCCTGATGAACACTGGCTGCTAGAGCAAATCTCTTTACTAGGCAGGTTGGCTTTAAGTTCAGCCGGCTCTTTGATTGGCCATTCTATACTATGACTATTTTAAACCATCTCTACCTGACTCGAATTTTCAACTTTACCACTTCTTCCTCACTCTCAGCAGATAATTTCACCTCCGTATATGTAAGCAAAGTAGACTTCATCAGCCACAACTCCCTGTGCTTTGCTCCATCCCATCTAGAACTTTCCTGCAACATCATTGTAGGTGACCTTTCTAAGATTATCAAGGATTTCCTTGTTGCTAAATTCAATTATAATCGCTATACTGATGACCTCTAAATACACATCTCCTGATCAGGTCTTTCTCCTAGCCTCAGATCCATAATATCCAACTTTTTCCTGAACATCTCTAACTGGTTTTCCCCAAGCTAAACTCATCAGATCCCTCACTCTCAACACCAAACCATAATTAACAAATGACACAGCCATTCATTTAGACATCCAAACTAGAAACCTGATTATCAAGCTATACTCCCTCTCCCACAGCCCCATATTTAATTACAGGCCAAATCCTATCCATTCTATTCCTTAAAATTTCCTCCTACTTGTCCTTGGCAGAGTTGTTGGGGAGGCTGGACTTCCCATTATCACTACCTTTGTCCAGAATATCATCTATTGCCTGAACTACTTTAATAGCCTCCTAAATGGCTTCCCTGATACCAGTCTTACCCTCATGACATTCTGTTCTACCTGCAACAAAAGGAAATTTCTAAATATCACCTGATCATGATATTCTTCTATTTAATGTCATTCAATGGGTCTCTGTTGATCTTCAGATAATATCCAAGCTCCTTACCTTGGCCTACACAACTCTGCATACTGACTTCCATTTACCTCTGCACCCACTTCTCCATCATGTGCCCTCACACTCTGTATTCTGTCCTCCCCAGTTAGCTCTTTTTTAGCCACACTTGACTACTAACAGTTCCTCAACAGTTAGTTGCTCTCTTTGGCCTCTGGGCTATTGCACATGTTGTTTCCTATACCTAGAATACTCTTTCCCCATTGACCTCACAGAGTGAGAGCAGAGGGGCACAAGGGATGATAAACCAGTTTGAGAAATTTTTATTTTGGACTTCCAGCTTTGCAAACAGTAGAAAATGGATATATCTGTACAGCCTTGAAAGGGGAGATTAAAGAAAGGGTCATCCTCCTTGACCTTTCTCTCCACTGCTGCCAGCCCCACCCCCAAGCCTCCTCCTCCATTTTCATTTCTTCTATCCATCCTCTCAGGTGATTAACAACTGAATGAAATCCACTTAAAAGATGGTTTCACCAGGCAGCCTGGGAGGGAGCACCCAGTTCCTGACATACCAGGGACTGTGGCATCACTGGAAGATAGAGATGTTTCCACAGAGCTCCTGGATGAGGCAGCACCACTCTTCTTTCTTGGTTTCAGATTATATTCCTCACCCCTCTTGCTCTGAATACAGACACTCCTTGCATGAGCCTTGACAAGAAAAGTGATACTTCTACTAGTTGTGAAGCATGAGATCAACAGAGGCAAGGGGCAGGGAAATGACAGTGAGTAAATGAGGTGGGGTGTGGCTTTTCTTGCTGTCTACATGCTCCAGCTAATGACACAGAATCATTAATGCTATGGCCTTGGTCTGATTTGCTGATTTACACACCCTATAAGAGGCAATTAAAAAATTATTTCTATGCAAAAATTGGGTTTATGTAGAAGTCGCTCTTTACATCAAAGGAAAGTTATACCAAAAAATGTTGTTCAGATGTGAATAACTGTAATAAATTGAGCAGACATCATAAAACGAAGCACTCATTTCCTGGGGGTCAGGGTGATGGTGCAGGACCACAGCTAGAGGCTGGTCCCTATGGCAGAAGAGGCATGAACGAACCAGAATTGGGACAGTCTTCCTTGAAAATCCCTTTCTCTGATGTAGGAAGATGAGCTTCACATTCCTTGTAGAGACAGTGGGACACTTGGCAGGTTCAAGGTCCTTCTGGTGCCTAGATTTCAGGGAGGCCCTGCTGAGACACTGGGTCCATGGGCATGCTGGAAAGTGGGAGCCTGAGACCCTAAGTGATTCCCTAAGAGATGAGCATCCTGCCCAGGAGCCAGAGCATAGAGGTGGCCTGAAAGGCCCACAGACAGGACCTTGATTGCAGCTCTTCCTGCCCCTACAATCCCTCAATTGCTGGGATGCCCTCCCTGGCTGCTAGCTGAAGTCATCTTTCAAGGGAGTTTAATTTAGTTGTCAATCCGCCTAGAGGTGGGTGGGAGAATGAAGAGGTCATCGATGGGGGAGGCAGCTTGGGGAGCTGGCAGCCACAGGAAAAAAAGGTCAAGAGGATGACCGTCAAGAGGATGACCCTTTCCTCCCTTCTTGCTCCCTCCCTGCCCCCCCTTTCAGGGCTATCTAGACACATCTTCCATTGCAAAGCTGACCACTCAGAACATAATTGTGTCTAAGCACCTCACACTGGGGCTGACCGGCTCTCTGGCTCTCTGCCCCACTCCTCCCAGAGGCAGAGGGACGTTAACTCTTGCGTGCCTGGCCCTTCCAAGGACCTGGAAGGTATCTCCCTTCAAAAGGCTCAGTGTCCTGTGGGAGACAGCCGGGTGACCAGCACTGACAACACACTCTGATCTGTGCCTAGGTAGCCATAGTACACTGGGCTGGCGGGCGAGGACAGGAGCCTGGCACCTACCCCAGGATCAGGCAGATCCCTCTACTTTCTCCCAGAGTGGCATTGCCCTCCTGGCACCACTGCCATCCAGGTTCATAAACATTCCCATGGCCTTTACCTGTATTTTAAATGCTTTGCACCCTTGTCATTTTCCCCAACACTTATCAAAACCCCAACTGGTGATCATTCAACTGTGTGGCTTCTCCTTGGAGAAAAGCCCAGGCCATCTGATCACTGTTCCCTCTTAAAGGTGCCCTTTGCCTACCTGTGGGGACAAACAATATTGCTGATAAAATCGCTGAAGTAGGACAGGGCTTTTCTAAAGATGGAAAGCAAAGGATTGGACAGTTGTGCTCCAAGAACCCCACTCTTATTGCATGTTACTAGAAACCTCCCTCTATGCCAGTGCCACTCAGCTTTGTCTGTTTCATTCTCTCCTGTGTCCCTAGATCTAGCGTAGTGCTGTATGTGCAATAAATATTTGTAGAATGAACTGACTGCCATCCCAAGCCAGATTTTCCAACACAATTTGAACAGAAGCTTTCTATTCTGGAGGACTAAAAATGTTTGCCCAAATCAATAAACCAGCACTTCATCTCCGATTCGATTGGTGGCTCTGGTTAGAACCCTGGAAAGAGGAAAGGTGAAGGGTAGTGGATTCATTTCCTATGGCTGCTATAACAAACTACTACAAACTTAGTGACATAAAGCAACACAAACGTATTCTCTTCCAGTTCTGGAGGTCAGTCTGAAGGGAGTCTCACTGGGCTAAACTCAAGGAGTCAGCAGGGCTGTGCTCCTCTGCAGGCTCTAGGGGAGAAAACGTTTCCTTGCCTTGTCCCGTTTCGAAAGTCTACCTTCATTCCTTGGTTAATGGTCCCCTTCCTCCATCTCCCAAGCCAGCAACTTTGGGCTAAGTCCTCAGGCTTCCATCTCTCTAGTTTTCTCTTCTTCCTCCCTCTTCCACTTATAATGACACTTGTGATTCCCTTGGGCCCACCTGGATAGTCCAAGGTAATCTCTCTATTATAATGTCAGCTGGTTAGCAACCTTAATTCACCTTTACCATGTAAGGTAATATAGTCACAGGTTCTAGGAATTAGGATGCAGACATCTTTGGGGGCCCATTTTTCTGGGCTTCCAAACTCGCAAGATGTTCTTGATCAACCGTCATCCTTGCCTCTGGCCCTCTGAACAGTCCTGTGCTCAGTGCCCCACTCCCACTCCATGAGTCTCTCTCTTCCCTTCTTCCCTCCTCTCTTATTTTTCTCTCCTTCTTCCTTTCCTCCTTCTCCCTCCCTCTGGTATCCATTGTCTTTGCTAGACTGCTACTTCTCAGATTCCTTTGCTGACTGCTTCTCCCAGACCCACCCCTTAAGGGCTACTGCTCCTCCTCTGGCTCTGTCTGGGCCACATTTTCTCCTCACCCCTCACTCTCTCCCATGGATGAGGGTGTGGAGTGGAGGCGGGGGACTTCTGGGATCCCAAGATTTCAGTTACTACCCTTACTACACTGACCAAGCTCTGATCCCTGATCCCTGTCTTGAGCCCAGGCCTCAACCCTGAGCTCCCGAACCTGGTATCCAAGTGCCTCCAGGACACCTCCATCAACCATGCCCCACAGATACCTTCATCTTCGTATATCTGGTGCTGTACTCATCATCTTCCACTCAAACTTGTTGCCCCTCAAGTCTCCCATGCCCAGAAATTTTGCTCATACCCTACCCCCAGTCACTCAAACCAGCTTCCTTCCTAGCTGTTGTCTTTGATACCTCTCCTTCTTCAGTTCCAATATCCAATCAATTTTCATGTATTCATGATTTTAGCTCCTAAATATCTCCTAGGTCATCCCCTCTTCCCCCTTCCTGGTTCTAGTAGCATAAGCCAGGCCCCATCATCTCATAAGCAGATGCTCACCCTGGGCTTGCTGGGCCCACACTTGCCCTTCTCCTGACACTCTCTCACTGCAGTCAGAGAGTCTTCAACAGCCACTCCGACCCATCACTCTGCCACCACTCCATCACCACCATCACCCATACTTCTTCCTGCTTAACGTCCTTTAGTGGCTCTCCATTGCTTGGAAGATAAGGTTTAGCGGTGTTGCCTGGCCTGTAAAGTACCCTTTATAAAGGGCCCAGCCCCGCCTCTCTATCCAACCCCATCTGAGACCCTCTTCCTCTGCCAGTCTCCCTCCAGTCATAATAAATTACTTTATGTTCCAAGAAGGCTTCGTACTCTCAGTGTCTGTATCTTTCTTCTTTGCACACACTTTTCTTTCTGCTTGAGCACTCCGACTTCTCCCTCCTGCCTCTCCTCCTTACCTGCACCGCGTTTTGGGCAAGGACAGGCTAACTATTCATTTCAAGTCACAGATTGGATGCTATTTTTTTGAGGAAGCCCTTCCTTGAGCTCAGGTTGGTCAAGGGTCTCCTCTCTGGGTTCCCCCAGCCCTTAACACTTGGTGTTTTCATGGCTTTTTTCCCGTTTCTCTGACATTAGATCGTACCCTCCTTAGAGCACAACCCGTGCCTGCCTTCTCCCCTGCGGAACCCTCAGCACTTTGCACAAGGTTACTCATACCAAGGAGGCTGTCAATAAATGTTTGCTAAATGAATGAAGCCATTTCTGTTTGTTACACCTCACACAACTGAGACTGTTGGTGGCTCGCAAACAGCTGTACTGGTCACTGGAGAACGATGCAGAAGCCATGCCCCACAGATGATGCACAAGAACATCTGCTAACCTACTCCTTGGGCCTTCTCAACAATTCCCAGAACATCTGGATGCCAGGAGATGCACACCCAGACATACATCCACACACAGGCCCTTGAATAGCCTTGTCTCCCTCTCCCTCGGGGCTAACGAGCCCAGCTCAGCCTTCCTCATTGAGCTGAGGCAACCTCCAAGGCGTACCAACTACAAATTGCTCAAGCGGTGGAATGGAACTTTGTACAGTCTGTGGGAACTTAAGTAACTCATGTGACCTCCCTGAGCCTCAGTTTCATAATCTGAAAAATTGAGACTATAATGGCACCCACCCTAAAGGGTTACCATCAGCACTTAGCACAGAAACTAACATCTCAGAAGCACTCAGTGAATAGGAGCTCCAGTGTTAGTCTCAGGGTCATTATCACTACCCCTTATAGCCCACTCATTTCCTTCATTTGACTCCACATTCCTCTATATTTCTCTCACCCTTTCCCAGATCATTTTGGAGAAAGGGCTTCAATTATATTTATTTGTTCATTCAACAGCCTTTTCCTGTACCCCTACTGTGTTCCAGGTACTCTACAGTGTCTGTGAGTGTGGAAAGATAAAGAAGAGGGGGTGGAAAGAAGGAAACCCAAATACCTACTCCATGTCACTTGTTTAATACACATTATTTGCTCCACTACAACACTAGTATCCGTCCTCTCCCAACAGCAGACTTTTTCCCCAGGAAGAGATTTTGTTACCAGAGAACAATCAAGATGAAATAAGAAAGTCTGAAATAAAGAAAACCACAAAGTACTAGCTCATATTGGAAAGCATCTAATTGCACTGAGAATTGTGATAATACCTTCCATTTTGCTCTGATCTGATTACAGCTCAAGGGATAAACACGAGCATGGCAGGCAGTATCTGCCCTGCCAGCACTGGGACTCTGGGACTCCAAGAGCATTGGATTTCCCTCCCCCCAATGCCTACTTTGATGTTGTTTACACCCAAAATGCACACTGCACATTTCCTTCATGTAAACAATAAAAACAATTTTAGACTGTCTTGTACACAGACACAATTGACTTCAGTTCTGATAAGCTTGGCTAGAATCCTGGACTCTCAGACCCAGAAGGGCCCTTAAAGATCACCTAGCTCAAGCTCCTCATTACGCAGGTCACTAGTTGAGTTCCAGAGAGGTGGAGAGCCTATCCCAAGTCAGTGGTAGTGTTGGGATTAGAAGATTTATCCCCTACATATGACCATCAATTGAAGATTCCAGCAATCTTCCATGTGCAGAAGCAGAAACTCATTTGATCCTTATAGTTGTCCCTGGAAAAGTTTTCTTATTATACTTATGTTACATAAATGTTACGTGATTTGCCCAAGGACACACAGCTGAAAAAGTGGTATAATCTGGATTAGAACTCAGTATTCTTGCGTTCCAGTGCCTGTGTCTTTTTACCACTCACACTTGCTCCAATTACCACCAGCTTTTCCCCATGACTATGTTGGTATCTCACTCTTTACGTCAATTTGGCCTCTCACATGGCCAAATAGTAATACTTACAGGAGGAGATGGCCATCTGTCCAAGGTTCAGGCCCTGCTGCATCTGTCACCACAGCTTCTTCTTCTTCAAGGAGATTGTAGTGCAGCCATGACCCAAAGCCAAGAGTCAGTAGCAGCTGCTTTGTACGGAGGGAATATGGTGACTAATAAGACCTTGGATTTCACTGGCTAATACTATTTCTACCAGGGGCTCACTAGCTCTCTACTTCTTTGCCCATTAGAATTCATTAACCATCCCCAGATCTCCTCCCATTAAGAGGCAGGGAGAGGACCAGCATGATTCCAGGTTTGATCTGTATTTTAGTAAGGGGAACCCAGATCGAAGTGTTACCCCACATGATACCTGTGGGCATAAAACTTCACCTGCTGAAGTGCACAGTCCTAAGCCCCTAGCCTGGTGCAGCTGTCAGGGTTGCCCGAGACTATGATAAGACTGAAGGGCCTCCAGTAGGACCTGGCAGCATTGTTATCATTATTCCTCCTGTACTTTTGTTTATTTCATGTGATTCTTTAGTGGCCTAAGAAAGGGCTTGTGGGATTTGGAGTAGCAAGAATGAATGTGACTCTTGGGCAGCAAGGCTAGAGAGAGGCTTCAATGAAGGGAAGCTCTAAGACCCTGAGTTTGCAGTAAGTTTGTCTGGAACGGAGAAATGACCATAAGAATCACCAACCCCAGGGTCCAGCAAGTGGCTCTCCCTAAAGCAGCTCATCTTGTTGGGTCTATGGTAGCCAAACTTCTGGGATCACACATTGGCAAGATGATAGTATAAAGCCAGGTACTCAGACAGGTGATAGACCAGGCATCCCACAACCACCTCTTAGATCCAGAGCCACTAACTCACCATCCACACTAATGAGTAGAAGGCCTAGACAGTTAAGAGGAATAAGCTTGGCCACATACCTCATTATAGTCTTTCTCACTTTTGTCTTGAATGCCCTTCTCTTTGCCTGGCAAATTTGAAATCATCCTTAAATCCCAGGTGAGTTTGGACTGTGCTTCTCAACCGACACAGTGGTGTGTAGAGGCAGCTGTTCCTCACAGAGCTTAGTTTAGTAGGAAATTGCAATGAAGCATGGTGAATTTTGGGATAGGGAGAGGAATGCAGAATAGAGTGGAAACTCACAGCATGGCAAAGCAGCCTACTCTGGGGGGACCAGAAGCATGAGAGAAGGGCCCTTTCAGGTGAGACCCCGAGGGATGACTAGGAGTAAGTCATGTGAAGACAGGGAGGGAAGGAACATTCTAGACTGAGGAAACACCCTGCATAAAGGCCCTGAGACATATTAGTACTTGATATCTGGTTGATATGGCTGATGCATTGTGAGTGAGAGGCAGGCATTGTGGCAATGAGAGGCTGAGCTGTGAGTGGGGTCACATCACACAGGACTTTTAAGACCAGGGTTAGATTTTGGATTCTATTCTAGGTGCAGCAGGATGCCATTGAAGGGTATTAAACAGGCAAGTGGCATAGTCTGGCTTACAATTTAAAATGTTAGCTCTTTAGTAATCTAGGTGAGAGATCATGATTGAGGCTTGGACTGAAGTGCTGGTAGTGGAAGTGGGGAGGAGGGTCCGATATTGGATTTAAATTGGAGGCTCAGCTTACAAGCTATTTAGTTAGGCTGGATGTGGGGATGAGAGAAATACTTCCTAGGCTTTTGGCCTGAGATCTGGGTGAATGATGGTTCAATTTATTGCTAGAATAAAGGAAAGACCAAGGGAAGTACAGAATTATGGGGGTTGCAGAATCAAGAGTTCAGCTTTGAACATGTCAAATTTGATGTGAAATATCTAGGCTGGAGATGTTGATTTTGCCATCATCAGCATAAAGGAGGTGTGACGGTTTTAATACATTTCTTCAAAATCTTTGGCAATCCTCCCAACAGGAGGTGGAGTCAATGTCCTTCCTCTTGAATCTGGGCTGGCCTTAGTGACTCAGTATCACCAACAGGATGCAGCACAAGGTATACTGCATGACTTCCAAGGGTAGGACAGAAAAACCCATGCAGCTGCCACCTGGCTGTCTTGGAAAGCTTGTTCTCCAGGGGCCTCCTCTGGAGGTGCTCTCTTTTGGAACCAAGCCACCATGCTGTGAGAAGTCACAAAGGAAGGCCATACATAGATGCTCCAGTCAACAGTCCCCGATGAGCCTGTCCTTCAGTCATCACAACCCAGCTGCCAGACATATGTGTGAAGGACCTCCACCTTGGTCTGGCATCCAGAACTTTCATCTTCTCAGTTTAGGACCCAACTTTTATCCTGCTGAACAAGACTGGAGCTGGGCAACTAAGAAGCCTGCATTTCATCACAGAATCCTCTGCCACATGGAGCTTGGAAGCTGATCCTCCATTCCCAGTTGTGCCAGTCCCCAGTCATTTAAATCACCCCTGTTCTTTGAGTCTTCCTATCTGAGGTCCCAGGCATCCTCGAGCCTGGGGCAAGCCCACCCTGCTATGCCCTGTCCACACTCTTGACCCGCAGGAATAATAAATGGTTGTTGCTTTATGACACCAAGTTTTGGGGTGTTTTGTTACACAACAGAAGAGAATTGGAGCATATGGTGATTGAAGCCATCAGGACAGATGAGATCACTCCGGGAGAGTGTGTCAAGTGAAAACAGAACAGGGCAAATACCGTAGGGAACCCTACCCTTTAAGGGACAGGAGAAGTTGACTAAGAAACACACAAGAAACAGAAAGTTCGCAGGGAAAAAAGCAGGGTTCCCTGGAGATTGTAGTGTCATGGAAACCAGAGAGACAGTTTCAAGAATAAAGTAGTTGTCAACAGTGTCAAATGCTGCTGACCCGTCGAGTAAGATAACTGAAAAATGCCTTTAGGTTTAAGTAACAAGGGCAGTGTTGACTCAGCAAAAGCAGCTTCACTGAGAGCAGATAACCACGTTAGAGCTCTTTAAGAAGAGAGGAGCAGAGATGAGGATGAAGGAGGGGCTGGCCTTGGACAGAAGGGAGGCCACCTTTTCTCCTGTGACAGAAGGGAAGGCAGCGAGAATGCGTGCAGATCCAGGGAGGTCTGCTGATTTGGTCACAAGAAGTTCAGAAAGTTCCTTTCTGAGAGTTTCTGTTCTCCTCTGAGCTGGACCTTTAGAGGAAAAAGGGGAAGGAGTTTTTGTTCCCACTTTGCTCTCAGCTTACCTGGGGGCCACTTGCTTGGCATCGGCACTCCCTTAATGTCCTCAATATAGGATCCAACTTTTCCCATGCTGTGACTGAAGCTAGGCCGCTAACAATCCTGCATCTCATCACACAAGACCCTGCCACATGGAGCTCAGGCCAAGAAATGGGGGAAGGGGCAGAGAGGTCACTGCTAGACCTGACATTTTGGCTGTCTGCATTCCCAGATTCAGATTCTGTTGTGGATTGAATTGTGCCCCCCCAAAATATGAACTGAAATCCTGGCCCCTGTACCTGTGAATATGATCCTGCTTGGAAATAGGGGTTTTCTGTTGCTATGCTAATGAGACCCTGCCAGGGTAGGGTGGGTCCTAAACCTAATTACTTTTGAGTGGTGTCTTAGAAAAAGAGCAAAATAGACACAGAGTCACAAATACGGGGGAAGACAGACACCAGGGAATGCCGAGGAATGCCAAGAACACTAAGGAATTCCAAGGATTGCCGACAGCTATTAGATTCTGAAATAGATGAAGAAAGACATCTAGTCATGTCCCAAATTCAGACATCTAGACTCCAGAACTGTGAAACAATAAATTTCTGTTCTTTAAGGCCACCTATTTGTGATATTTTTGTTATGGCAACAGTAGGTAATTAAGACAGCCTCGTAGCTGTCCTTGTTTGGTGTTTAATCAAATTCTTTTGAAGTTGCCAACCCATGTGAGTTATGTCACAGGGAACCAAAGGATAGGGTTTATGCTCCTAGGGTGGGCTGGTGTGAGGGCAGCAGCAAAATCAGAGTGAGGCTCCAGGATGTGTGACACTCAGGGCAGAGTGGCCACAAGGCCAGCTGCTAGAAAGAGCACTCTCTTGAGTGTGGCTCTGATCAGTGCCCCGTTTTACTAATGGGGAAACTAAGTCTCCAATCAGAGGGACTTGCCCAGCATTACACAACAACTGTGATGGAATTGAGCCCTGGCTAAAATCCACGTGTCCAGTCTTCTCAGTGTTTTTCCCACAGTATCACATTGTTGGAACTGAGGCAGAAGCAAGGCAGAACAGATCCAGGGAGCCCTCTAATGCAACTGGGAAGTAGGCTAGGGGCGGGAGGCCTAGAGGACGGCTTGCTCAAGTCAACAAGGGCAGGTGCCTCCAGCCTCACTCCAGCAGACGGTCACGGTCACGTGGTGATTAATGTCCCCAGGCTAAAGGGAGCCTGTGTAATTAGAAACTATTGAGGCCGAACTGACGAGATCCCTGCCCCCCAGTTGTAGGGCCTCTTTGACAGAATTTCCCCCAATTGCTTCTTTCCTCTTCCATTGCTGCACCCACTCCTTCTATCTCCTGCTGGACCTCTTCTGAGGATTTAGAGGGGTTCCAGAGGGTCTCCTTCCCAAGCCCAGACTGGGGAGCCCTCCAGAGTGTATCCTAACACAGATGCAGCCTGGATGGGCCAGCGGGCTATGCTTGGGGCCTGATGCCCAAGTAAGCCTTCCTTTCCTGCCCTCAGCAGTCTAGCACTAGGAACTAATAGGTCATTAATTGACTCCCTCCGCCCCAGATTCCAAAGCCCATAGGAACAAGCAGTTGTTCAACCAGGAAAGAGCTATTTAAACTTACCTAAAACAGAGCACATTTATTAGTATAGGAATGCTCTTAGAGCTGCTTTAGAAGGCTGTGTTTCGCATTTGTTTCTTCCCATTTGTCCCCACTGATCACAGTTTGGCTAGTCGTCTCTCCAACATCACCCTGAAGAAACCCTCTCTCATCTATCCCTGATCTACATTAGCACTGATTTAGTCAGCAAATATTTACTGAGCACCTACTATGCACTAGCCACTCTACTAGCAGCCTCTGGACTAGTACCCTCCATTAACTCCTAGGGATATCTCCCCCATGCACTGAAAAACCATAGATACTGGAGTCCAGAGGTAGTGGGCCCAGCCTGGGGCAGGTCTTCAAACTCTAGGAGCCTAGGCAACAGACGTGCTGATGGGAATTGTTTTAAGAGTCAAAGGAATTTCAGAAGGTTCTCAAGGAAATAACTTTTAAATGTTGGCTATCAGGCCATTTTACAAGGGAGATTGCCACTTTGCCTAGCGTGGTTGCTCTGGGGTGTGGATGAACTGGTATGGGACTGCAGGACTGCTGCGGCAGCAGGGCATCCATCAGATGATCGCAGGGACGGAACAGGTCTCTGGGTTCAGATTGTCAAAGTCCTTGCTTCTATTACAGACAAGAAAACCTTTGATATGATGTGAAATGCTTTCCCAAGGAGGTTCTCCCCATCCCTCAGGAGCAGATCTCATGAGATTATTTCCAAGATTTTTCCCTACTCCGTAAGAAATATGAGGTCATCATCCATTTCCCAACACATGCCTCAACCAATCAGACACACACTCCCGCCCTGCCTAATAATTACTGCCTAAGGAAACTACAGACTAAGGAAATAGTAATTGATGGAAAAGAGAAAGCCTTTAGAATTGCAATAAAATACCTTTCTGTATTTAGTGGGTGTGGATGGATTTAGCAGAAGAAGCAATACAGCTGTTTCCTTCTTTGTTATATTGGGTGATGAGGCCCCTGGTCAATCAAAGCTATGTTTTCACATGGGTTCCATTCTGCATCATTGTAATAGGTCTCTTGCTCTGGAGATACCTTTCTTCAAGTTTATTCTAATGGTGCTAAGAAGTGGAAAGTAGAGGTGGAACAAGAGTGGGGATGAAAACCAAGGGCATAGTGTTGCCCGTGAGTTTGTTAGGTAATGCGCAATCAAAAGAAGTTCTCCAGCCCAGGTACAATTCAGAAAGAGTTTAATAAACAGCCGCTAAACATTGCACCAAAGCATTTGGAAACAATTTCTACAGAGAGGCAAAGGTCAGGCTTCCATTCTAAATTTCTTAAGACAATCATTAACAGCCCCACCCACCCCACCCCCCATCCCCACATATCCACAAGACTATACTCTTCTATTCATGAATTTACCTACAGATACAGTCTTAGAAAGAATGGGACTGGCATGCGTTATCCCAGCAATGGCAAGGAAGCAGGGGATGGGGGAAGGACAGATGAAAAGGCAGCCAGCAGCTAGTGATAGACCCCTTAGAAGCTTTGTTCAGGAGGTGGGCAGGGAGTCTCTGCTTGTGGTGCCATCTGTGGCTTTACATTAGGTTTCTGGACCACTCTGAGCTAGTGTAGGTATTCAGATCCAAAGTGGCTGGGGCTGCCATCTTAAACACTTGAGCTGTGATCATTAGAAGTGGTCTCCTTAGATGACATATTGTGACTCTCTAAAAACCTTTTAGGTGTCCAACCTAACTGCACTCAGGACCCAGTAGGCCCAGTAAGACTGTGCTGATTTCAGAGGTCAAGGTGGACCTAGAGTCTCAGTTCTGTCTTCATTTAGGCTGTTGGAAGAGGTGCATAATACTTCTTGATTACAGTTGTAAGGAGCCTTGGCAAGTCATTCAAACTTCAGGAATCAGTTTATCTACCTTACAAAAACTTCCCAGTTATGCCTGTGCCTTTTACTCACATTGAGATTAAGAATAAATGACATCAACTGGTTTCTAGATAATATATTATAAAATCGGTAATAAAGTTAATGATTTAATTGACTCAAAAATAGACTAGAGATATTTATATAGGTCTCCAATTCATCCCTTCTAGAATCAGCATCAACAGAGGACCAGAGATCCCTGACACAGTGGGAGCAAAGTTCCTGGGCCTGAGCTAGGGTCAGGGGTATGGCAGGTATGGAAGGAAGAATGTGACTTTTGCCTGCCAGTGGCCCTCTCTTTTCAGCCAGACATCAAACCCCAAATACAACCCCAGTGGCAAACATCTTACCCTTTCTAGTATTTGACTAATTGCCCTGGCAGGGAGGTGACTTTCCTATCTTGCCCATCTTTTAAAATCCTTGTGTAGGCATTTGATCTGGATTTTTCTTTCTATTTGTCCCTTTTTTTGTTTAAATAAAAAAATGCTTGGTCCTTTTTCCTGAAGAGTTACAGGTGGCAATGAGTCCGAATTTGGCAGTGCCTAGTTGGCTACAAGGGAGGCAAAGAGATTGAGGGCTGCGGGCTTTCCTGGAGGAGAGATACACCAAGGAGGGTTCTTTTCCTGACAGGCTGGACATGGCAGGGCACCAGCCACCTTGGTGCCAGGTTGGTCCAGTTAGCTCTATCTGTTTTGGACATACATGGTGGACAGTGGTGGGCCTCCATTGTCCCCACTAACCTCCAAGCCAAGAAAGGAGTTGGGGGCCGTACTCAGAGGTTCACACTGGCTCCTGCCTTTACCATCAGTACTTATGCCTAGTGGGTCCTGCTTTAGGCAGGGCAAGTGGCAGGCAGGACTCCATGGAAGAGCCCAGCCTGGCTCCCTAGTGAGTCAGCGTCATCTGATCTGGACAAGTCAACAATTCTCCTCAATCTGGACTTCTTGAACAGCCAAGGTTCCCACTCCAGGGAGTGGAGTATCCTGTTCTTTCTGCAATGGGCAGAGTGTAATAAAATACATGCGGTGCCCTCAGCTGGGGGAGATTGGCAGACTAAGATGTGCAACTGGACAAACGGCAGTGTTTGGCTCTGATGGGGGTACACTCAGCAATGTTAGAGGGACAATTATTTTTTCCTTGTTACTGTTTTTTCATTGCCATCCATAAATATATTTGAGAGTCACGCTTGGTGGGGGGTTAAAAAGAAGAATCCTGAAACACATGAAGGGGAGCCCCAGGGTTTGGGTGCCTGAATGCTTCATAGGGTATACAGTGCTCTGGTTGCTGGGCGGCCACCATTATCTACTGTTTGCGGATCATGCCCTTGATAGCTGACTCCCGGTTGACATATGTAGCCCAATAGACCAGATTGAATATGGCAAAGAGCACAGGAAAGATAATGCGGGAAATTTTGTCAACCTTGCTGACACTGTTGTAGGTCTTGGTCTCTGTGGGGGTTTCTGGCACATAGGTGGCCTTGGGTGAACCAATGACTGTTGGGGTTGAGGAGGCACTGGCAGCAGCAGCCTTGGAGATGGTGGAGAACTCAGTATCCTTGGCCAGGTTGATGGGATAGGTGGTCCCCACGATGTTGAAGGTCGTGCTGCTTTTCTTTGTCGGGGCTGCTGGTGTTTTCTTCTAGGGGTCAGAAAAAGAAGGGGAAAGGGGAGGAACAAAATAAAAGTGAGTTAATTCATCACACAGAGCACCGTCAGAGGTTTCAGGGAAGAGGAGTCATGAGGGAAGTTAAGAAACAGGAGCCATGAAGCCAATAGCACTGAGTAGCCAGGTTTGTGTCCAGGGATAATTGAAGATGAATTTGAAAACAGAAAAGTTGCATCACCCTGGCTTTACCATTTACTAGCTATGTGGCTTTGGCCAAATCATTTCTCCTCTTTGAGCTTTGCTTTCTTCATCTGTAAAATGAGGATTGAAATAATGGGCAGGGTTGCCAAGTGGATCAAATGAGAGAATGGCTATCAAAATCACTAGTCAACTGTGAAGTATTGGTCACATGTGGGGTCCTATATACCATGTGCTTTGATCCTCACAGCAACTCTATGAGGTATGTGGGTGAGATTACTCCCATTTCACAGATGAGAAAACTCAGCTTGAGACTGAGTGGCAGAGCCCAAACTAGCAACCTGGGCTCCTGACTTTTACCCAGGGCTGCACCGTGCTGCTTTCTACAGGCACGAGGCACTTTTTGGTTATCCGAGAAAAAACTCCACAATGCCGCGACCATCAAGGGGTACACCTCCTGTGAGGAAGAGAGCTCGGTGAGTCTATAAAGTCATTTTGTCTTAAAGACACAATAAAAGCTACGGAGTGTTGACATGCATCATTAGCAGAGCATTCCACCCTTCATGCACTGTAAATGTGTTCAGTAAGCTAGGGGGCATACCGGGGTTTTCCACCCTTGCAAGGCTGCAGGCAGGAGCCACAGCCTACCCATGGAACTCTGCAAATGGCTCCCTCTGATATAGAAGACAGTGGCAGCTGGGGGCTCACTACGGCACTGTCCTTGGACCTATTCTTCAGAGTTAAAAAAAATACCCAATGGGAAACACGCACACCTACACGTGCACCTGCCCATTGTTTTCATACATAGGCACCTGTGCATAAATGGACCTTCACTGGGGCTCCCTTCATGCAGAGGAGAGAAGAAGAGACAGCTCACCTGGATCAGAATAGAGATACAGGCTGAGGAACCGGGGAAGCCATGGGTATTTCAAATACGAGCAGGGTCACCCATGGTGGACAGGTTTCGGCAGAGGTTACAGACTAAGACAGACCAGGAAGGAAGGCCTGGCAAGCTACTTCTAAAAATTAGGCAGAAAAAACCCTGTGGATCACAACAGAATATTGTCTGATGTAGAGCTGGAAGATGACCCCCCCCACCCCAGGTTGGAAGGTACTCAAGATAGACAGTGGCCACAACAATGGACTCAAGCATACTAACAATTGTGAAGATGCCGCAAAACTGAGCAACGTTTTGTTCTGTTGTACATGGGCTCAGCATTTCTCAAGCTGAAAAAAACTAAAAAAAAAAAAAAAATTAAGTTGCAAGTTGCAATACTGAAGGATTCTATGGGAAAAATATTGAACCAAGCGGGAAGCATCAAAAGAACATGGAAGGAATACACAGAGTCACTGTACAAAAAAAGAATTGGTCGATGCTCAACCATTTCAAGAGGTAGCATATGATCAACAACTGATGATACAGAAGGAAGACATCCAAGCTGCACCGAAGGCACTGGTGAAAAACAACCCTCCAGGAACTGATGGAATACCAACTGAGATGTTTCAGCAAATGAATGCAATGCTGGAAGCGCTCATCATCTATGCCAAGAAATTTGGAAGACCGCTACCTGGCCAATTGACTGGAAGAGATCCATATTTGTGCCCATTCCAAAGAAAGGTGATCCAACAGAACGGAGAAATTACCGAACAATGTCATTAATATCACATGCAAGTAAAATTTTGCTGAAGATCATTCAAAAGCGGTTGCAGCAGTACATCGACAGGGAAATGCCAGAAATTCAAGAAGGATTTAGAAGAGGACGTGGAACCATGGATATCACTGCTGATGTCAGATGGATCTTGGCTGAAAGCAGAGAACACCAGAAAGATGTTTACCTGTGTTTTATTGACTATGCAAAGGCATTTAACTGTGTGGATCATAATAAATTATGGATAACGTTGTGAAGAATGGGAATTCCAGAACACTTATTTGTGCTCATGAAGAACCTGTACATAGACCAAGAGGCAATCGTTCAAAAAGAACAAGGGGATACTGCGTGGTTGAAAATCAGGAAAGGTGTGCATCAGGGTTGTATCCCTTCACCATACTTCAATCTGTATGCTGAGCAAATAATCTGAGAAGCTGGACTATATGAAGAAGAAAGGGGCATCAGGATTGGAGGAAGACTCATTAACAACCTGCAATATGCAGATGACACAGCCTTGCTTGCTGAAAGCGAAGAGGACTTGAAGCACTTACTGATGAAGATCAAAGACTACAGCCTTCAGTATGGATTACACCTCAACATAAAGAAAACAAAAATCCTCACAACTGAACCAATAAGCACCATCACAATAAACGGAGAAAAGATTGAAGTTGTCAAGGATTTCATTTTACTTGGATCCACAATCAATGCTCATGGAAGCAGCAGTCAAGAAATCAAATGACGTATTGCATTGGGCAAATCTGCTGCAAAAGACCTCTTCAAAGTGTTAAAAAGCAAAGATGTCACTTTGAGGACTAAGGTGGGCCTGACCCAAGCCATGGTATTTTCAATTGCTTCATATGCATGAGAAAGCTGGACAATGAATAAGGAAGACCAAAGAAGAATCGACACCTTTGAATTATGGTGTTGGCAAAGAATATAGAATATACCACAGACTGCCAGAAGTAGGAACAAATCTGTCTTGGAAGAAGTAGAGCCAGAATGCTCTTTAGAAGCGAGGATGGTGAGAATTCGTCTCAGGTACTTTGGACATGTTATCAGGAGGGACCAGTCCGTGGAGAATGACATCATGCTTGGCAAAGTGGAGGGTCAGTGATAAAGAGGAAGACCCTCAACGAGATGGATTGACACAGTGGCTGCAACAATGGGCTCAAACATAGCAACAGTTCTGAGGATGGCGCAGGACCGGGCAGTGTTTCATTCTGTTTTACATAGGGTCGCTATGAGTCAGAACTGACTTGATGGCACCTAAGAACAACAACATGGGGTCACCATGAGTCTGAGCTGACTCAATGGCAGCTAACAATAACAACAAATTTCATCCACCTCATGTTTTCTGTCTGGATGTTACTCTGCTTCCCAGTATCCCGTGCTTGGCCTCCTTTGCTCCCCCACTCCCTACTTGTTTCTTCCCTAGGATTCTCTACTCCTGCCTTCTCTTACTGACCCCTTTCTCCTAATCTCTTTCCATTTATTTTCTTCTTTACTTCTGAGTCCCCTGATTTTTTTCTTTTCTCCTTTAGACCTCCATGCCATTTACCACCCAGAGCCTAATACCAACTTTTGCCCCATATTTGCTGAATGGTCAGTGGTTGCTTCAGCTGAGAATCTGCCACAGATACCTTGACTTCACTACAATCCTGTTGGAGAAGCCATGATGACAGATGCTGGTCCCTTCCCTGCCTCTTGATGAGAGGAGATCTGAGGATGTTTAATGAATGCTAATTGGCAAAGTAGAGAGCTAGTGAGCTCCTGGTAGAAATAGTATCAGCCAGTGAAATCCAAGGTCTTGTTTGTCTATTAGTCACCACATTCCCACATTCCCTCTGTGCTAATGTCATGAGCAGCTGCTACTGACCTTGAAGGTCCAGCCTCTTCAAGCCACATCCATGCTGAGCTGGTCTCCTATGATGAGCTATAGCCAGCTTTTCCAGGCTGCTGTGCCACTATCAGGCCTCCTCCAAGTTAAGGTCAATGGCAGATGGTGCCCAAGGCCTGTGCTACTGGGCCAAGAACTACACTAGGTATTTAGGGATAAGTGGAAAAGTTAGAAGATGAGTCAGCTTCAGTCCCTGTCTTCCAGGAGCTCACAGTCTAGTAAAGGAGGCAGCCTCATGGAGAGATCATTGCCATAGAATGTGATGGGAGTTCTAACAAATACCTGCAGAGTGCTATGGGAGTTCAGAAGATGGGGGAACAAATTACCTGTAGGTGGTGGAAAAGGCAGCTCAGAGAAGGTGATGGGGCTTGTGAGCTGTGTCGCAAACCATGAGCAGGAGCTCATCACATGAAGAGGCAGCCAAGGCCAGTGCCCAAGCTGCAGGCACTGTTTGGGGATGAGGAGGAGTTTGCTGTGGCTGGATCACAGTGTGCAGGGCAAAGAATGACAGGCAGGGGCCCAATCTCAAAGAGCCTGGTCTGCCAGGCTCTCCTACCCTGCCTTTCTGCCCTGGCTCCAGGGTTTTTAGCTGAGGAAGAGGAGAGGGACCAATGAGGGGGTGTTGGTTTAAGTAAATGAACAGTCTGAATAAAAGGACATTTTAAAAACAATATCGTTCTTTCTCTTTGACAATTACAGTCACATTGCTACAAGTGGAAGGAGGACAGAACTCTAAGGCTTCTAAGAACCTTGTAAATGCTTTAAATACTACATGGGACTCATTTATAATTAGCAAATTCATTGTGTGAATAGAGTCCTGCTGCTAAATGACTTTGCTATTAAATAAAAGAGCACTTTACTTGTTTTCCTGCTTACTTATTAATTTCCTTAGTAATCTCTTTTTTCATGGGAAGACAAAAAAAAAGAAAGAAAAGCAAAAGAAAAAAGAAAATCTACCACTCTGACTTTGCTAGAATCTTTCACATACTTTCTCTCAGTTAGTCATCTCATAAGCTGGTTATGACCAAGTCTCCCAAACAATCATTCTGAACAGCAAACACTTTCTTTAGCTCTGTAGGCACTACGTGTTCCATAGGTGGGGGAGAAGCAGGAGTTACAGATGTTTTTTTAATAATAAAAGAGAATTACCTTTTAATTTCTCTCACCCTTTCCAACATGACACATTTTCACATTTTCATCAGTCACTACACTTTTTACTTAAATTTTCAAAGAAGAAACCCAACGCAAATGTTGTAGTGTTGAGAAGAAAGGAGCAAGAGGCAGAGAGTAATGGTTCATATCTCCCCAGCTCTACATCTAGTTTTCCAATACTTCTTTCTCCTTGCTCTGGAATTTGGTAGAGACTAGATGGATTTAACTTTGATCAAGTTGCAATTCTATTCCTACCTCTTTAGTCAAGTGTGTGGATGGATGTTTACTGAATGAAAAAATGACACCCCCCCCCATTGTAGATTCTTAGTGCAATTTCAGGTTTTGTTCATCCTGAGTCTTAAGCTTTCCTATACCCAGAGCATACTCTATAGTTCAGCCTGAGGTAATTCCCATACAAGAAAGCTGAACTTGACTCCCCCAAATTCCCCAAGCAGTCTGATCCCATGACAAGGATATCTTTCCTTCTGGAAAGCTGCCACCTGTGGGTTTTGAGAGGAGGCAATGAACACTTTTACAGACCAATGCATGCCCAACTCAAGAGTCTCTCCCCCAGACAGTACTTTTATCAACATTTCCAGCAGTGCTAATTAGAGGGCTCACTGGAGCCCCAAACACACTTGAGACTCAGAGCATATGCAGACATGGTCCAGTACCTCTGTGCCAACCCCATAGTCACCCAGCTTTCCTGAACCCCAGTTTTCAGGAGTGGGGCAAAGCAAAGGGGCATACGCTACGTGGGATTCAAAGATGAATCAGACACTTTGTTCACATGAAGGTTAATTAAAATAAGAGAACTATTAGCAACAATAAGCAACATCATGATAAATGGAGAAAAGATTGAAGTTGTCAAGGATTTCATTTTACTTGGATCCGCAATCAACACCCATGGAAGCAGCAGTCAAGAAATCAAAAGCTGCATTGCACTGGGCAAATCTGCTGCAAAAGACCTCTTTAAAGTGTTGAAAAGCAAAGATGTCACCTTGAGGACTACAGTGCACCTGACCCAAGCCATGATATTTTCAATCGCCTCATATGCATGCAAAAGACCGAAGAAGAATTGATGCCTTTGAATGGTGGTGTTGGTGAAGAATATTGAAATACCATGGAGTGCCAGAAGAACAAACAAATACGTCTTGGAAGAAGTACAGCCAAATGCTCCTTAGAAGCAAGGATAGCGAGATTACGTCTCATATACTTTGGACAGGTTATCAGGAGGGATCAGACCCTGGAGAAGGACGTCAAGCTTGGTAAAGAAGAGGGTCATTGAAAAAGAGGAAGACCCTCAATGAGATGGATTGACGCAGTGGCTGCAACAATGGGCTCAAGCATAACAACAATTGTTAGGATGGTGCAGGACCAGGCAATGTTTCGTTCTGTTGTACACGGGGTCACTATGAGTCAGAACCAATCTGACGGCACCTAACAAGAACAACAACATCTAAGGGAGAAAATGCAATAAACACTCAGAGAGGGATAAATAATAATCAGGGGAATTCAAAAGAGGATGGGGCATAATAGATTTGGAGAGGTCAGGTAAGAGAGAAAATGAGAGTAGAAGAAAATCATTTGTACCAGTTTCCTGTGAGGACAGGAAGTATCTACAGCATAAGTGGGGAGTTAACCTAGGGCCAGAGTACAGCTGAGGAGGAAAGAATGGGAAGGAGAGGTACAGAGTGAGTTCAGGCAAATCTCTGCCAATGGCTTCTGTCTTCTCCATGAGCTAGGTGAAGGGAAAAGTCAAGATTTAAGGTAAATTTTGTGGGAAATAGAAGGCAGAACTGGTATGTGACACACAGAAGGATTATAGGCACAAGTTGAGGGACCAGCAGAACTGAAGACAGTAAGCTCATAGATGTTCACAGCACATCAATGGCTCTGGGATTTTTTCAGAGAGAAGTAGAGGAGGCGGATGGAAGTGACTCTTGTGGTCAAGAGTGCTGGGGAGTGACCACAGTGATACACCACGGGGTCTAAGCCGGATAGAGACCGACAGAAAGCAGAGGGAATCATAGATTCAGAGAAAATGCAGAGGTTATTCCTTCATTTATTAAATATTTACTGAGTGTCTATTATGTGGCAGATACTGTGCTAGGTGCTGGAGAGACAGCAGTGAACAGAATAACGTGGACCTACCCTCAAGGAGCTTACATTCCAGGGAAGGGGGCATATAATCAACACGTAAGCATATGAAGACCTACAGCAATGTAATGCCAGGAGGTGATGAGTGTGACGGAGACACATAAAGCAAGGCGGGGCAGAGAATGATGGTGTTATTTTAGACAGAGTAGTCAGAGGTCTTTCTGAGAACGTGAGCAGAGGCCTGGATAAAATGAGCAAGCAAGTATGAGAAAATCTAACACCAAAATTTCTAGAGAAAGAGAACAGTAAGGACAGACCATCTCGGGTTACAATGCGAATGACTTGTTCAAGGATTATCAGAGAGACCACTGTGACCTGAGCGGAGTGAATGAAAAAAAAAACATCTTGCCAAAAAACGAAACAGAGATGGTAAGAGGTAACATCATGGATCTGGGGCCCAGATCTTAGAAGGCTTTGAGGACCATGGTAATGACTGTGGATTTTGATCTAAGTGTAGTGGGAAGCCATTAGAGTATTTTGAGAAAAATGTTTCTAATTTACAATTTAAAATGATCTTTCTGACTGTTGGGCAGAAGAAAAGAGGTCTGAATACTGAGCCCTGGGGGACTCCAACATTTAGAAGTCAGGAAGAAGACAAAGATAGTGCAAAGGAGAATACCAAAGAAGAAAAGAAAAAGCCGGAAATCCTGATATATGAGAAGCCAGGTGAAGAGCTGGAGCTTCAAAGGAGACTGCTTTAATATAAAAGAGTGGAAGAGTAATGGTCTGAAAGCCGCGTTGGGAATGAAGAGGATGTGAACTCCACTTCTGGAAAATGGAAGTCAGAGGATAAACAGCTTCCACCAACCAGGAAGGCAGTGGAAGGGACGTCTCAGCTGATAATCAGGTGTCAGCTAAGATAGGAAGGGGAGGGGTCATAAAGATAAGAAGTGAGAAAAGCATAAATAACTCCAGAGGAAACTGCAGCTTGGGCAGTGACCAAGGATGGCACGTAATGCCAGTAGAACATATGCCCTCGTGTGTCTGCAATACAATTGATTACGAGGCTCTTCTGATACTAGGTGACAGTTCCAAACATACTACTACTATTGGCTGACTTACTCTCATGGTCTTCCTAAAGAAACCCTAGACCAAGTATACAGGCAATGAGATTCGTTCATTTCTAACATCCTCACCAGTGGGGGAAACAGCAGCAGTGCCTGGCAATTGGGACAACTCGGACCGCATTTAATAGAGCTGGTCATAACTTAATTACAGTTTATGATGTCCAATGGGTCATCCAAGCGAAGAACAAAGACAGGAATTGGGGTGTTTGTAAATAATGTAAAATAGTTGTAAAAGTACCATATATGAAATGAACATGGATAAGAAACAATGATGTTAGTAAGATGAGCAAGATGAAGAAAAATAGCGGTATGGCAAGATGAGGTGAGCGTCAATGATGAAGCAGCTGACGTGAGGTAAAGGAGTAGGTAAGGACTGAAAGCAACAGAAAGGAATGAGGAGGGCCCTCCCCCTGCAAGGGAAGCTGAAGAAGTATTTCCTCAGGAAACAGCCAGGTGGTAAATAAGGTAAAAAAAAAAAAAAAAAAAAAAAAAGGAAAAAAATGGAGACGGAGCACTTCGGTTTTCTCTTCCCTGTGACACTCAGCACTTGGTCTTGTGCAGTACTCAGTAGGTCTACGTATATATAACCTTACTGCTCTCCTTAGACTGTCACTCCTGAGTGCTGGGGCCATGTGGTGTTGAGCTCTGCATCCCACAGATATCCCAGACAGGCCTGCTGTTTGTTTTTCTTTCCATCAGTTCACCAGTTATAGAGTATGTTGTCGGGGCATTTATGCCTACGGTAGAATAGGGTGGGAGGATCATTAGTTGTTGAGTAAAACCTAACCCTACATTGAATGTTTTCAGCTCACAGGGACAATACCAAGGGGTGACTCAATTTACAGGAACGCTCCATAGATTTAAAAGCAGTAATAAGAAACTAAACTTTTCCAAGCTATGGACGGAATTGAGCATTTTCTCCAATAGAAAATAAAATATTATTCTAGAGCAAGATGGTAGGATTTTCTCATTTGAAAATAAGAAAAAGAGTCTAAGAATGACTGTTTCCAAAATTTAGGTAAGAATTTATAAATATTTTAAAAGCAATTCTAAAAATAAGTATCTTCTTTTTAAATGTACAGATTTATTTTTTCATTTTGTTTTTATTACTTTTAGTTTTTTAAATTTTAATCCAAGTACATTCCCATAGTTTAAAAGAAATAGAACTGAAAGACGTGTAATGAAAGCCTGGAAACCCTTACCCTGATGCACCTCATCCCTTTGTCCAGCTCCTCTGAGGTAATTATTTTTAATTCTCTTCACTGATACTCCTAATAGTCATTTATGAATACTGTGCTCACACTGCTATGAGTTTTGCACACCGCCAATTGTGTTCTCACTATGAAAAGACAGGAAGTGGAGGGGTCATTCAGTGAAGATTATAAATAATGACTTACCTCACTTAAACGCCACCCTTCCCCTATCCTCCAACACAATTACAGCAAGATTTTTAGTTCGGTCACCAATACCTCTAGCCTCCTTCTCCAAACTGGACAGGTTCCTCTCGAGGCTTGCTGCCTAGCTGTCATTTTAGGACTTCCCTTCACTTCTTGTCTCTGTTGCATTCCCTCTTTTATGGATCCCATGTCTTTCTCTTTTATGTTTTACTCCCTTGTTCTAATAGAACATATTCCCCAGTATCTTCCTAAGACAGGATACATGGGAGGTGACACGTCTGAGTTCTTGCAGGTCTGAAAATGACTATTTTGCCTCTCCACGTAATTGATAGTTTGGCTAGACATCGGATTATAGATTAAAAATCATTCGTCCCTCAGATTCATGAAGGCACGCCTCTAAAACTTTGCCAATTCACCACTCTATACACTACGAAATCTATCTTTCCCCCCATTTTGAAAACTCTTCATGACCTTTTCTCTACTCCATGATTCTTCAAAAAATGCTGGAATGGTTCAGGGATCCCATCTACCGGTTCTTTTTAACATCGCTGAATGGTCTTCATCCAGATTTAGAGACCTGAACTCGTTTAAAGCAGTTAGGGACACCAGTCTTGATTTCACTGTAATCATGTTTTAGTCGGGTTGTTGTTTTTTCTCTCTTTTTCCTTCCTGTCCATCCATCAGTCCAACCAACATTTATTCAGTTTTTACTATGAGTCAGATGCTGTGCAAGGATGCTGGATAGTTAGAATGACGACGCAGACAAGATCCTGCCCTCAAGAAGTCCACAGTCTAGTGAGAAGGCAGACAAATAACTAAAACACAAATAAATGCTTTTAATATGAGAAGCACCCTCCTCCCAAGAAAAGTTAAGTCTATATGACTCTGGAATGGCTCTATGGAGAAAGTAGCATTTCTGCTACGTCTTGAAGAATGAGCAGATGTTTATGAGGCACAGAAAAAAGAAAGGAATATTTCAGGTAGAGAGTACAGAATGAGCAAAGACCCAGAAAGAATGACGATCACTTTGGTGTGATTCTAATGTGAATATACTGGGAAGTGGGGGGAGGGGTACAAGTGACTCTAGATACTGTTCTCCTCTGTGCTGAAGATGGAGTCCACTCTTCTGGGTGACTTGGTAAATACCAGTGAGTTCCCCTTGAGTCTTTCAGTATCAGACTTAGGTTTGATACCCCACCACAAGACATCAATCCTCCATGACACCTGACCTCTTTCCTTTGCCCCCAGCCAACACTCCACATTGCCAAGAAGCACTCCAGTTGAGAATTGGATTGATGACCCCAGTGTACAGCACATAGCCCTGTCCAGTTCCTGCAGGCTGCAGGCTGCCCACTCCTGGTCCCAATACAGTTCTCTCAGGGGGTGCTTCCCAGCCCCTCTCTTGCTGTATCTCACCTTTGTATCCAGGGCCTCTGGCACCTTCTTGCCTTCCCAAGCCCAACTCCGCTTGGTGAAGTAGTTGACAGTGGCAAATTCAATCAGCGCAGAAAATACAAAGGCATAACAGACGGCTATGAACCAATCCATGGCCGTCGCGTATGCCACTTTAGGTAAGGAGTTTCTGGCACTGATACTCAAGGTGGTCATGGTGAGTACAGTGGTAACACCTGGGGAGAGAGAAGATGAGAACCAATTGCTACTGGAAGACATTGAAGGCATATTTGAAGAGATTACCAACTTCCTACTTGAAAGGAGGAGTTGTGCCCCACTCAAAATTTAAAGTAAAAAAAGTAGAGAACATCAAAGCTGAATAGGTCCCACCTAGTAACCACCCCATCCCAATTAGCACAGGCATAGGAATCTCCAGTAGAGTACTTCTAACATGTGTCCTCTAGCCTCTGTTTAGCCATTTCCATTGAACAGTAAGTAGCTCGTTCCATTGTAAGAGAGGTTGTTTTATTATTTTTATTAGAAAAACCTACCCTAAGGGCTGAAACTGTCTTCCTCTAATTCCCAGCCCACTGACTAATCTCAGCATTTTTTTCTGTGGACAGAAAAGCCTGCTCCTTCCTCCCCAGCCCTTCTCCAGACTAAACATCTCCAGTTCCTTCTCTCATTCCTCCTCCTTCCCCATCCTGGTAGTTCTCTTCTGAACAGCTCAGAACTGAGCCCAAGACTCCAGACCTGGTCTGAGCACAGTAGGGTTTTCACTTCCCTAATTCTGGACACTCTTCTCCTGATAATGCAGCAAACTATTGTGGAAATTGCTTCTGTAGCCACATCACATTCTTCTGAGCTTCGTGGACAACCAAAGCTGTTCCTATAGCTATTTTTTGTGAGTTTTTGCCAAACCAGAGCTTGCTTTTAGATCAATTCTTTTCTTGGTGGTATTGTTAACTTAAATTCAATATTTTCCTTATTCACTGTTGTAAAAAAAAATTCCAATATTTCCATTATTTTAAATATACATATGAGCCACATACTGTTGTGGTTAACAACATGAGCTTTAGAGTCAGACTAAACTAGACTGAGGTCCAGGTAGTTCCCAATTACTAGCAATATGACTTTGAACAAGGTGTTTTACCTCACTAAGCCTGTTTTATCACATGTAAAATGAGTGTGATAACACCAGACTCAGAGATTTGTTGGGGGATTCAATGAGATAAGGTTTATAAAGTCCATAATACAATACCTGGCATAGAGTAGCGACTCAATAAACAGTAGCTTCTATAATTAACACTATTATTGTTTTTACTGTTGTTATTATTAACAATAGTATTGTTATAATTAGAGAATTACAGTAGTATAATTATAATCACATTGTTATTAATAGTATTATCATACTAGTTTTATGATTGTTAGCAATAGTATTCTAGTCTAGATGAGTATTAAACTAGAAGTGAGAAGTCCTGGATTCTGCCATTTACTTGCTCTGTATCTTGGGCAATTTCCTTAATCTGTCTATGCCTTCATTCTCCCCATTTATGTATGAATATTCCCTATTGTCTCTATCCCCCAGAATTTTGATGAAGCTGTACAGTGTACAGGTGCTGTACTCAAAAGACATCCAGAATTGGAGGAAGGGTGATCAGAAGTTCCTTCTGAGCACTGACATGCTGAAGAGGATGGGGAATAGGATCCTCCTGAGCCTGGGTCAAGTAAGGCATGGAGTGAAGTCCTAACAGAAGTCCTAATAGGGGAGGAGGGGAGAGCTGCTATGTAGAAGAAGCAAGCGGATAAGGAACTGCCTCAATTAACTATACCCAGAGGGTCAGCCACTTGTGCTTCAATCTCTGGGGTCTCCTCTCCTATCTTGCTTCTTTGAGCACCTTACTTATAGATTTGCTATATAAATGAAGATCCAGACTTGAAAAGACTCCGTCCGATTCCAACAAAAAACAAAAACCAAACCCGTTGCTGTGGAGTGATTCCGACTCATAGCGACCCTATAGAGAGCCCCTAAATGAGCACCTTTGCACAAATTAGGCAGGGAGTCATCAAGACTGATTAGCAAAAACACATTTTAAGCCATGAAAGGAATCAGCCCAATAGTTAGTGCCTATTAACAAACTATCTGAATTTGTAACCTGAATTTGTAAGCTCTGAGAACGGACCCAAGGCTCAGTAAGCCTCTGACCACATCCAGCAGGGGGTATCTCATGGAGGAGGCAAGCTACCTCATTTACGGTTAGCAGCAGACGGAGGTGCCCAGTCTGCCACATTCACAGCCGTGTGCCCAGCATGGATCAGAGGAACTACGCTGCAACACAACTGTTTCTGGGCCGCAAGGAAAGGCTGTTAGAGCTCTCGCCTCTAGGCCTTAATTAGAGCTATCATCGTCTGGAGAGCTCTGAGCTAGTTGGAGCTGCTAAGATCCTCGATCACGCATTTGGTACACTTCATGGGTGGACAAAGAAAGGCTCGGCATTTTAATAGGTGATTCAGGCCTGCCGCCCACGGCTTCTCTTTCAAGATTCTTCTAGCAAGACTTTCGTGAACTGCTGAGGTAGAACAGGCTGCCCCTCACCCCCTCACTTCCTTTCAGCACTTCTCAAACTTTAGTACACTTACTTGATAACATCTGTCTGTCCACCAAACCAGGAGTTAACTTGAGAGCAGAGACCATGGGTAATTCCTCTTTATGTCTCCAACCCCGAGCACAGTACCTGGCATAGAGTGGGCCCTCAGAGTGTGGTGTGTGTGATGAGTGGAACTGACATTAATCCTCAGGCCCAGATCACAGCCCCTTGCACTACTGCACATGTGCTCCCAATCAGAGTGAAAAATGTACTTTTCTTATAGTAACTATATTGTCATTATTATCAATAACACAGTTCTTATTCTGTCTTCTTTTCTCCAATATTACCAACCGTCTGTTCTGAGCCTTACTCAGGGTTAGAGCCTAGAAATGCAAATTGAAACATTTCAGACCCCAGCATTCAAAATGAGTACCCACCCTCCCCTAGGAGACAATCAGAATTAATCATGCTTTACATATACTTGTTGGCCCCAGACACCAACACAAGGGCAAGGCTTTGTGTTAATTCATTGTCAGTCGGGCTTAATCTTGTTTTATAAAGTGCATTACCAAATCTAACCCTAACTCCCATACCTTCTTTACCACCTTTCTCCGAAACCCTTCCAACTCACCAACTCTGCTGCTCGATGACCATTAGTTCACCTATATTCACAACCTCTTCTCAGAATGCACACTACCCCCTTTCGGTCTTAAATGAAATCTGACTTGAGTACACTGTTTCACTTCTCAAAAGGTGGTTGTACATTCATTCATACCTCAGGATCAAGTGCTCAAGAAGTAGAGTTCACATCTTCCTTAATCTCCATTACTCCCTAGGCCATTACACTGTCACAGTCCTGTGGTAACCTGTGCTCCTTTGAGATTTCTACCATCTCCAACCTTCCTGATAGGTATCTATAGACTATTTCCATCACCCCAAAGGTTCCTTTGTGCCCATTCCATCCCCATCTTGGCCCCAGATAACCACTGATACGCTTTCTTTCACTATAGATGAGATTTTTCTTTCCTAGAGTTCCATATAAATACCAAACAGTATGTACTCTTTTGTCTGGCTTCCTTCACTCAGCATATTTTTGAGGTTCATTCATGTTGTTGCATCTATCAATAGTTCATTCCTTTTAATCACAGAGTAGTATTCCATTGCACTGATATTTCATAATTTGTTTATCCATTCACCTGATAATGAACAGTTGGATTGTTTCCAATGTTTAGTATTATAAATAAAGCTGCTGTGAAGATTTACATACAAGGCTTTGTGTGAGCATATGCTTTCATTTCTCTTGATAAATATCTAGGGATGGAATTACAAGATTATATGGTAAGTACATGCTTAACTTTTATGAAACTGCCAAATTGTTTTCCAGGGTGGCTATATCATTTAATATCCCCAGCAGAAATGTACAAGAGTTTCAGTCCGCATGCATTCTTGACATGAAAATCTAATATGAATTGGTACTTTTACAGTTTTCCCTGACAATTAAAGTCCTTAGATCACTTTATTTCAATTTATCCTCATCTTAACTTATATAAATTACATCACGGGCTACTATTTTATTCTAAGTACATTTTATACCCAATAAGCCATTGTTATTATTTTAGACATATAAGACTCATTTAGGGTTATCCATATAGTTGTCATTTTTTTCTTCCTTTTTTAGACATCTTCAACTTTACTTCTGGGATAATTTTCCTTTTGCTTGAAGAACACCGTTTAGTATTTCCTTTAGTGAGGGTCTGATGACAAAGGTCTTTTTGTTTTTTTCAAAAATTATTTTGTCTGAAAATGTCTTCATTATCTCTGTTGAAGTTAGCTATTAGTCTGTTTGTTATGACTTTAAAGGCAATGTATTTTTTCAGGCTACTTTGAAGATTTTTCTCTTTGATTTTCATTTTCAGCAGTTTTAATATACTGTGTTTCTGTATGTCTTGTATTTCATCCTACTTAGATTTGTAGGACTTCTTGTAACTGTAGCTTTATTTTCTCCATCAGGTTTAGACAATGCTCAGCCATTATCTCTTCAAAAATTGGTCCCCTCTCATTATCTCACTTCTCTCTTGGATTCCAATTACATGTATGTTAGACCTACTCAGTTAATCTTATGTCTTTTAAACCTCTCTCTTATGTATTTCACTTTTTTTTCTTTCTGTTCCTCATTGTAAATATTTTCTTCTGATCTATCTTCTAGTTCACAAATTCTCCCTTCAGCTGTGTCTAAAACACTGAGTTTTTAATCTGTATTTTCCAGTTCTAGAATTTTCAATTATGTTCTATCTCCTCCCCCACTTCTCTCCATCCTCTCTCTCTCTCTGTATTTTTTTCGCCTTTATATGCTGGAATTATCATGTTTCTTTTATCTAATTTAAACACATTCTTCATAGCTATTTGTAAGTCTGTATCTGATAATTCAAATATCTGGAGTCCAAGCAGGTCTGTGTTTTTAAATTGAGGTATAATTTATATACAATAAAATAAAAATATTTTAATTGTACATTTCAGAGTTTGGACAAACGTATACAATTATATAACCACTACCCCAATCAAGATACAGAACATTTGCATCACACCAGTAAGTTCCCTCATGCCCATTTTCAGTCAGTATACCACCCCAGAGGAAACCACTGCTTTGATATCTAACACCATAGCTTAGTTTTGCCTGTTTTAGAATCTGACATAAATAAAATAATATATTATGTGCTATTTTGTGTCTGGGTTCTTTTGCTTGACATGTTGTTGCTGTTGTTAGGTGTCATCGAATCTGTTCCAATTCATAGAGACCCTGTGTACAACAGAACGAAATACTGCCCGGTCCTGCACCATCCTCACAATCATTGCTATGTTTGATCCCACTGTTGCAGGCACTGTGTCAATCCATCTCATCAAGGGTCTTCCTCTTTTTCACTGACTCTGTACTTTACCAAGAATGATGTCCTTCTCCAGGGACTGATCCCTCCTGATAATATGTCCAAAGTATGTGAGATGTAGTCTCGCCATCCTTGCTTCTAAGGAGCATTCTGGCTGTACTTCTTCCAAGGTGGGTTTGTTTATTCTACTGGCAGTCCATGGTATATTCACTATTCTTTGCCAACACCAAAATTCAAAGGTGTCAATTCTTCTTTGTTCATCCTTATTCATTATTCTGCTTTTGCATGCATATGAGGCAACTGAAAACACCATGACTTAGGTCAGGCACACCACAGTCCTCAAGGTGACATCTTTGCTGTTAAACACTTTAAAGAGGTCTTTTGCAGCAGATCTGCCCAATGCAATACATCGTTTGATTTCTTGACTGCTGCTTCCATGGGCGTTGATTGTGGATCCAAGTAAAATGAAATCCTTGACAACTTCAATCTTTTCTCTGTTTATCATGATGTTGCTTATTGGTCCAGTTGTGAGGATTTTTGTTTTATTTATGTTGCTTGACATAGTTGTTGAGATCCATCCACATTATTATATGAATCAATAGTTCATTCATTTTTATTGCTAGTTGGTATTCCATTGCACAAATAGACCACAATATATTCATTCATTCACTTACTGATGTATATTTGGATGTTTTCCAGTTTTTGGCTTTTATGTGTAAAGCTGCTATGAACATTTTCATATAAGTATTTTTGGACATATGTTTTCATTTTGCCTGGGTATATACCTAGGAATTGAATATCTATAGTGTGAATGTATTTTTAACTTTATAAGAAACTGCCATACTGTTTTTCCAAAGTGATTGTACCATTTTACATCCCCACCACTGCGCCTCACCTCACCAATATTTGGTATTATCAGTCTTTTTAACTTTAGCCACTCTAACGTTTGTAAAGTGGTGTCTTTGTGAGGTTTTAATTTGCATTTCCCTGATAAAATATGATGTTAAAGATCATTTCATGTGCTTATGGGTCCTGGTGGTGCAGTGGTTAAGTGTTTGGCTGCTAACGAAAAGGTCGGCAGTTCAAATCCACCAGCTACTCCTTGGAAACCCTATCAGGCAGTTCTACTCTGTCCTATAGGGTTGCTATGAGTCAGGATTGACTTGATGGCAACGGGTTATGGGAATTTGTATGTATTCTTTGATGGAATGTCTGCTCAAATGTTTTGCCCATTTGTTTTTTTTTTTTTAGTTGGGTTCTTTGTCTTTTTACTACTGAACTGTAGGAGCTCTTCATGTTTTTCAACACAGCTCCTTTGTCAGAAATATACATATATAAAATATTTTCTCCCAGTCTATGGCTTGCCTTTTAATTTTCTTGATGTTATCCTTTGATGAGCAGAAGTTTTTAATTTTGATGAAGTCCAATTTATTAGATCTTTTTCTTTACTGTTAATGCTTTTTGTTTGTGTGCACTAAGAAATTTCTGCCTACCAAACGTTGCAAACATATTGCGTTATAGTTTCTTCCCAGAGCTTTATATTTTTAGCTTTTATATTTAGGTCCATGAACAATCTGAAATTAATTTTCTGCAATTCCAGCTCTGTCATAAATCAAATTTTCATATATGTGGGCCTACTTTTAAGCTCTCTATAGTATTTCATTCATTTATTTTTCTATTATTTTGCCAATACCACATTGTCTTAATTACTATAGATTTTTAATTCTTGACATCTGTGGGACAAGTCCCTCCACTTCGTTCTTCTTCTTTAGGAGTATCCTGGCTATTCTTGGCCCTTTGTTCTTACATAAAAATTATGCAATCACTTGCATTAACATTTCAGCTTGGAGGTTCTCATACCATGCAGTTAGCGTAAATATGAACTCTAAGCTCACCTGAGCCCATGTTTGAATTAAAAAAAAAAGCACTTAAAGAATTATATTTTTTACACAGAGCCCAGTCCAAAATAGACATGCTTCTTTATTGTCTCCCTGCACTGATGAGTGTATTTTTCTAGTGCTCTCTTGCATTGGTGGTATAACTCTTCAATGGTACTGAATTTATAGGAAGGGTCATTGTATTAGTGTCCAATAGCTGATGTAACAAATTACTACCAATTTAGTGGCTTAAAACATAACAAATTCATTCTCTTATAGTTCTGGAACTATAAGAAACTCATTCCAGAAGTCTGAAATGAGTTTCACTGTGCTAAAGTGAAGGTGTCAGCTGGGCCGCACTCCTTCTGGAAGTTATTGAGGGAATTTTCCCTTGCCTTTTCCAGTTTCTAGAGCTGCATGCCTTGCATTCCTTGGCTTATGGCCCCTTCCTCCATCTTCAAAGCCAGCAGCGTAACATCTTCAAATCTCTCCTGCTTCCATCACACCACCTGTTCCTCTATAGTCAAATTTTCCTGTCTTCCTCTTATAAGGACACTTGTGATTGCATTTAGGGTCCACCTGGATAATCTAGGATAATCTCCCCATCTTAAGACATTTAATCACATCTGCAAAGTCTCTTTTGCTATATAAGGTAACATTCACAGGTTCTGGAGATTAGGACATGAATAATTTGGGGAGCTATTACTCAGCCTACCAAGTCCTAGTTCTAACTCTTGACATAACTTAAGCTAATCCTTTCCTTGTGTAACCTTAAAATCCATAGTCTTGGGTTACCAAGACCAATTACCATCAACCCACCTTCCTGCTACCACAGTATCAGTTCCTGTGATTAACACTCCATTTTTCAATTCCATGTGGGTCCTGGAATATTTCCTTTAATTCCTTATGAGCTCAGATGTTAACTTAAAAGAATGCTTTCTGTTTTACCTAGCTTTTTTAGGATTTTGTAGAGAAAGATTTTTCAGAATATCTAGTTTGCCATATTTCCAAAAGTAAACATCTTTAACCCACTCGAATATAGCTTCTGCTCCTTCCACTTCACTAGAACTTTTCAAGATTGCTAACAACCAAGTCTATCACCATACCCAATAGCCAGTTTCTGTCTGCATCTTACCTAAACTCACAGTAGAATTCAACTCTGATCTTGAAACACCTTCCTCTCTTGACTTCCATGATATCACACACTTCTGGTTTTCTTTCTACTTTACAGATCACTCTTTGCCTTTCTCAATCGCTGGCCCCTCCTCTGACTGACCTGAAATGCTGCTTCTTTTTGAAACAGCATTGACTATATAACTACACAGTGCAGCTTCAGGGTATTGGTAGGCATGCCTTCTGTGTGGGTACCCAGTATATCTAAGTATATGCCTCACAGCCATCATTGCCATGGGGGGCATTTTAGTAGCTTGAAAGAGTTCATTAATACTTATCTCCTAAAAAATTTTACAGTGAGAGGAACGGGCAGAAAATGTTTTATATGCTTTAAGTCTCTGAGGGAAAAGTGCTAATGATATGCAAGTCTCTTCCTAGACATCAGTAAACTCATATTGAAGAAAAACCTTCTGATGTGGGGACTATTGAAAAACTCTTCAAACTTTGTACAGCCTTTACTGAATATCAGATCACTCCTACTCCCAAAAAGGCTGTAGAAAGAGCAGCAAATTCAGAAGCTCATACCAAAAATCAGTCATATATAACAGCCCCAGATCCACTTCTCAGTTGTCAGTTTAGTTCCCCACCCTTCACCTTCTTCAGCTTTGCCCACTAATCTCGCCTTTTCACTCTCCAGCTCCTGCGGCAAACCTGACTGAGATAGGGAATATTTCGGCAAGGTTTCTACTCCAACACTCTTCTTATTCCCACTTCCTCATTAAGAATTCAGTCATCCGAAGCCCCAGGATCTGATGACTCATTTATGACTGCTGGGCTCAGGCAGGGACCTATCTATGGAAAATAGCGCCTATGGCATTTAGTTTTAAATGGCTGAATGAGCTCTCACAGCTGGCGATGGAAACTGCGATGGCCAATAGAAACTGCTCGGTAGCGCTCCTCCTCAAGCAGGACCCAGGGCACGCACCCCACCTGCCATACCTTAGTTATGCCTCTGGCAGGTGTTGCTCCCATTATCTCCAGGGATGGTTCTTCCACCTTTCTTACCTCTATTCTGGCTGCCCCTGGTAAGGCTTTGCAAAGGTCCTTCCCCCATTCTCCATAACCCAACACTCACCAAAGACCGTGCGAGCAGGGACAGACTCTCTGTTGAGCCAGAAAGACACCTGTGACAGAATGACAGTCATGATACATGGCAGGTAGGTCTGGATAACAAAGTAGCCAATTTTTCGCTTGAGATGGAAGTGGGTTGTCATGACGACATATTCTCCTGGAGAGAGAGAGTACAATTATGTAGGATGTAGCCAAATAAACTATTGTTAGATCAAGTTGGGCTCTAATTCAGTTTACAAAGTTCCTCAACCTTATATTCAAAACAAGACATCCCAGCCCCTCCCAAGTCCACGTAACCACATCCCTTTACTAATCATGAAGCAGTATGGTTTTTGTCAAAATATATACTTACAGTGTACCCGCACAACTTGTTCAGAGCAACTGTGACACAAGTTCATTCAAATAAATTGATGTTCTCGTTTAAATAATTATAATAAATAACAATCTCTTCTATAGTACTTGCTATGTGATAGGCACTCATCTAGTACTTTATATTCTTAAAATATTTAATCTTCACAACAACTCTATGAGGTCAGTACTATTATTATCTTCATTTTGTAGGTCATGAAACTGAAGCAAAGAGAGATTGAGTAACCTGCACCAGCTCACCCAGCTAGTAAGTAATGGAGTCTGAAATCAAGCCCAGATAGGCTGGCTACATAGTTTGTGCTTTTTAACCACTATTGCTCTGCTGTGTCAATAGACTTACATGGTTAGGACCAGAAGTTCACATAGCAGAATGTGGACTGACCTACATCACCCCTCTCCCAAAATAAGAGTAAACACTTACTGAGTTCATTTTTATAAGTCTTTTTGGAATATTAACTTTACTTCCTCACAACCGTCCTGTGAGGTTGGTACCAAACATTATTCAACGTTGCTACAACCAATGGTCAATTCTCAGCCTTACTGAATGTGTCAATAGCATTTTACACAGCAGCACACTCCCTCCTTCTGGAATCACTCTCTTCACTGAACTTCTTGGGCACTATAATCTGATGGTTTCCCTCCTACCTCACTGACCACTCCTTCCCAGTCTCCTTTGCTGGTTTCATTTCACTTCATTTCATTTGCATTGGAAGGCCTTCGGGTTCAGTCCTTGTATCTTTTATCTTTTCTGTCTTACTCACTTCCTTGGTATTCTCACCCAGCCTGTGTCTTTCAATAATATCTTAAACTCTGATGACTCCCAAATGTGTATCTTCTGCCTGGGCTCCTCACTCAACTATCGATTTGTATATTCATTACCTACTAGTCATCATCACTTGGAGATCTAATAGGCATCTTGACGTAATGTATTCAAATCTGACCTTTTGTTCTCCTCATCTCCCCATTCCCCTCCAAACTGGTTCCTTCAACAGACTTCCTCATCTCAGTAAATAGTACCACTCAAGAGCCCAGGCCCAGTTCTTCAAAACCCTCTGCATTGTTGTTGACTTCTCTCTCTCTCTATCTCTCTCACACACACACAATCAGTGAGCAAACTTTGCCAGTTCTTTCTTCAAAATATGTCCACAATTGGACCACTTCTCACTACCTCCACCACTACCACGTTGGTCTCAGCCACCATCACTTCTCACCTAGAGTACTGTTAGAGCTTTCTAACGGATCTTGCTTCTGTCTTTGCACCCTTCAATGCATTCTTGGCACAGCAGCCAGAGAGATCTATTAAGACATAAGTCAGATCCTGTCTCTCTTCTGCTCAAGACCCTCCAATGGTTTCCCATCTCTCAAAGAGTAAAAGCCAAAATCACCAGAATAGTCCACAAAGACCCATGTCATCCTTTCTTGTCAGAGCTTCTTATTCTTCACCTTTCCCCCTCCACCCACATTTGGTTTTGGCAGGTCTCCCGAATGAGGCAATTTCCCACTTTCCTATCCTTCCCACTCCCTTGTATCTAAGTCTAGGAAGCACCATCTGGTCATCTAATGCTTAATATACAATCCATATTGTGTGTGTATTCACATCTTAGCTTGTTTATGTGAGCACAAAAAATACACGTAGACTTATTTTTAATTTAGCAAAGGATCTTATACAAAACTACGGCATGTTTTCCTCATTACAGGTTTGGAGTTTCTATCTCTTCTTTATCTCTGCTTCTTTTTCAATCTTTTTCTTTCTGTCTGTGTTCCTTCTCTATCTCTTTTCTGTGTGTGTCCAGGTCTATTCCTCTCTTCTTTTCCTTGCCTTCACTCTCTTTCCACTGAAAAGGAATTGAAGATCTCTTTTTAATGAGTTGGGCTTTGATTGGCTTGGGCGATTTACTCCCTTTCTCATCTTATCTCACACTCCTGAACCCCAGCCTATTGATTCTATCTGTGATCATCTGAAATATTCAATATAGAAAACATGATAAATATGTATTCATAAACTAGCTATATTCAGTGGAGCTGAGATGAAAAGCAAGTGGATTTTTCAAAAAGCTTAGCAAATTAACCATTTGTTTAAAATAAATGAATATATTTTCTTCAACTCTCTCCTTTTCTGTCCTTTCCTTCTCTTTCTGTTCTGCTGTCTCTCTCCCAAAGAGGCAAAGGGAATTCTTCTTAATGAGAACTGAAACCTCTTACCACATTGGGAAGATTTTCCCTATTCTGCCAGACTATCTGGGTCCAATGGGAAATAGTCAAAGGGACAATGGAAAGCCAATTTTGCATATTCATAGATATTTGCAATCTAGATAGTTTCTATGGATATAAAATTACAAGTGGGCTTTTAGAAAGCTTAGCAAATTAATTCATTTTGTCAACGAACTGAATATGTTTTCTTAAATACAACCCTGATATTTTGTATCTCTACACCCTCTTCTCTGCCAAAGTGACAACTGACGCTTTGACCAGATTGGAAGATCTTCCTAACTTCCCCTCCTATTTCCACCCCACTGCCGCAGCTTATGAAGCTGATTAAGTACCATCTGTGTTGTGTGTGAAATATTCAAGGGTACAAGATAAAACATATCATGAATATTTATTTATAAATTAGTTATTATCTATGCATCAGACATGTAGAACAGCTTAGCAAATTAATATTTTACATAACCGAATATATTTTCCTAAAGTGGATCGTTGTGTTCCCTCCCTTATGCCTCTATTGCTGCTTCTCTCTGTGTCTCTTATGATGAAGGATGACCCTTTAGGTGGTTTGGAGAAACGTCCCCTGCCTTGGCTTCAGCTTATTAAGCTCCATCTGTGTTAAGTGTGAAATATTTGAGAATATGATGTAACACGCATTTGCAACTTAGCTAGTTTCTAAGGTTGTGAAACACACAAGAGGATATTTTGAATAGCTTGGCAAATCAACCCATTATACTAAGCAAGTGGATATACTAAATCCATGTTTGGTGTTTTTGCCATCTCTCTATCTCTGCGCTCCTAGTACTTTATCTTGCCTCCTGGATTCTTTTTCTCTCCAGCTCGCTGTCTTCTCTTCTCTTTGTGTCTCTTTCACTCTGTCTCTTATTTTCTGTTTTGTCTTTAGCTACCTTTGTCACATATCCAAAGAGATAATATATACAATGCCAATATTAATATGTTATAGATGTTATTCTATCAAGTTACCACATTTCCAGGAAAGAGTGGAAAATAAGATCATGCATGCGAACTCACATCCTGGAAAATTAATGAAATAATTTGCCAAATGGGAGGAAAACGGAAAATAAGGAATAGTGTTAACAACTAGCCACCTATTTTGAGGAATTTGATTCATTTATTTAACACTTGTTTAAGTCCGGAGCAAAAAGCAGGAGCCTTCTGCTTGGAGCTACTTCATGCTGAAGACTGAGAGCATTCAGAGAGAAAGCCAGTCACACCAACAGAACAGCCATGGTCCATTCTTGAGCCCAGCTTCCATTAATACACTGAAGCCTATACATGGAGGAGCATATTCAGGATTCAGAAGTGAAAGTCAATAATTCATAGTCACAATGAAAACATAAACATACACATATATTCAAGGACAATAAGAACATCCATATGGTGCCTAAATCAAAGATATACAAGGTTGTACATCAAAAAGGCTCCCTCCCACATCTGTCCCCAAACCACCCGTTTTATTTCTCCTCCCCTTAGGTAATTACACTGAATGATCTCTTATGCTGTATCTTTCTAGAAATATTATATATATTTATATCTCCCTACACTGTTTAGACGCCGTGACACTGTCCTGATCTGGTGGAAGAGAGAGGAGGTAGGCGATAATGAGTAAAACACTCATACTTCAGAGTAGGGGATCCATATTTCCTTCATCTCTGAAGGTGTTTAGCATTGTTTAGAGCTATGCAGGGAGTCAACAGAAGTAAAACATAACTGGTTAAAACGGGAAATGTTACCTTTGAGAGTAAACCTTTCTGTGTTATTTGATTTTTCTCTCTCCCCCTCCTCTCTCTGTCTGTCTGTCTCTTTTTTCCTAAATCAAAAGCAGAGGGAGAGATCCGTGTTGTGATTATGAGTGTAGACTCAGGAGCCAGGTTGCTGTCTGGTTTCAAGAGCTTACCCGCTGTGTGACCCTGGGAAAATTATGTAATCTGTCTAAGCCTCAGTTTCCTTATCTGGAAACATGTTAAGTGAGTTAATACATGTCCGCAGGGCAGTGCTTGGCACATATTACATGCTCAAAACTGGATCTTTATTACTTCCACCCCACCCCCTGCCCATGCATTACTTTGATCAACAATAACAAAGCAAGAAAAACCATATCCTGTGCTGCCGCCAAGGGTGAGGGGAGCTGGCTTGCTCATGCACTGATAATGAGAGTGTGAATCGTTTAACCTTTCAGAACAGCGATTTGTCAACATGCATTAACAAGCTTCAAAAGGCCCCTACTCTCCGAAACAGCACTCTCAATATTCTACCTCTATCCTAGGCAGATAATTACACTGGAACAAAATGATAAATGGAAATAGAGGGTCTTTGCATGTTGCTTACAGCATTAAAAGGCAGAAACTAATAGTAGATAATTGGTTAAATAGATGATCCATACACATGAGGCCATTAAAAATGAAGATATTATTTTACCGAGTTTCCCAATGAAATGCTACATTTCCCCGTAGTAACAACACATATCATATCATCGCTGAGAACGCTCCGGCCTTGGAGGAGGGCATTTTAAATGTATGTTTTTTTTTTTTAAAGTAACTAACACAAGTAATAATGCATGTGTGTCCATTCTAATTGTTAAAATATTGTTTTCATTTGTTAGATTATTATGTGTACATTTTATTTGCATCCTATGCCTTTAGTGACATGAAAACATATTTACACAAAAATTCAACAAAAGTTATACATCAAAATGTTCAATCATCAGTTAATGTACCCAAATCATCTAAGAAGATTTTTCTAGATGATGGAGTGACAGAGTATTTTAATTTCCATCTTTGCTTCTCCGTGTGGTCTAATTGTTCCAGCATAAACTGTATATTGCCTGTGTGATAAAGACTAAGCATCGATTCAACCAAACGAAACAGGAGCTGGGGCTGCTTGGAGAATGAATGAATGGGAAGTGGGAGCAGAGGCTGTGGCCGGGGTGAGAATCCAGGTGGCCAAGGGGAGACTCTGGGCAGCTAGACGCCCAGCCATGCGGACTGAGAAGGCCGTGTGTGCTGTGTCAGAGGGAGGGGGCCGGCAGGTGTGTTGCAGGGCAGCCTGGGACACTGCACAGGAATGCTGGGAGCAGGACACTGATTTCTCTGCTTAAAAAATAACAAGGAGCACAGGAGGGACAAACAGACAGAGGAGCCTAGAAGTAAGTAACTGGGAGGACTTGAAAGTGACGAGGCTCGTTGATGGCTTCTGTCTGCTTGGAGAGAGTGGACCGATGACCAGGTTGGGAAGACTGTCCTGCCCTCGGCTCCCCACTCACGTCAAGTCAGTGGGACCGGTGTAGGGAAGAGTGTAGTCAAGGGTACGGGAGAGACCCCGTGCTGTCACAGTGCTCACATCTTGCTAAACTGCTCGGTTCTAAGGGCCACAGACATAGCAGGCTGCACGGTCTGAACAGATTATTGTAAAGATGTGGATGTGCACTCTCAACACAGCTGTGGGATGTGTGCTTTGCTCTTGGAGAGAGAGACAGAGAAAGAACACATAGGCCATGCTACCTGGGTACCCGGGGAAGGCCGGCGACAGATGGGGACGGCCCATTCATATTCATGGCATCAGAGCTAGGCTCTCTTAAGGCTGTAATTGGCCCACGTGGATTCAGGCGGCTTTGGGTTCAGCCGTCTGGGCCTGCCACGAGCCTGTCCTCCAGGGACCCCTTCTCCGCCCACTGGTGCCCAGCCTGCCCCAGTGCTATCCCCAGGGGACAGGGGAGGAGGCTGCTCTGAGCATGGCTGTTCACAGAGATGATACAAGAATATCTGTGTACTGGGACTGTCGCCTCCTGGAATGTAGGGCCACCAGGATCTGAGCACTATCAGGCTGACTCCGACTAACCCCACACACAACAGAATTGAACGCTCAAGGCCAAGTGACAGGGTCCAGTAGCCCAGGCGCACCCACCACTGGCTGTCTCCTCTAGAGCCGAGGCAATTGCCATCAGCAGCCAACAATCATCTCCTAAAGGGAGGGGACTCTTCAGACTCCCCCCATTCCCCAGTGCCTTCCCCAGGGACTCCGCCTGGTCTCCACACACATGGCCCCAGAATGCCACCTCAAGAGAGTGGCCCCAGCCACCCTGCAGCCCTGGGCTCTCTGTCCCACCGGAGCTCTAACCCATTGCTTGCCTTCCCCCTACACACCATGCCCTCTCATGCCTTTAGCTTGTGACATCTCAGTATTTCCTTTGTGAAGAACAGCTTGTCCACACACCTCATTCCAAATCTCTAAATCCTGCTTATCCTTCAAATCCCTTTCAAATACCACTGTTTTCAGATACCCTCCCCTGGTCTTGGGGTGGAGAGAGAACAGAGGAGGGGGGCAGACAAGGTGACATCACAAAGAGAGGGAACAGCATGTGTCCAGATAATAAAACAAAAGGGCAAGAGCACCCTTCAGCATTTGTAATTGTGGATGTAGAGATTTTTTTCACTGAGACAAATGTTGCTAGATTAATGTGGAGAGCTCCCAGCCTTTCACAGCAAAACTTAGTGTAAGATATGTAGGCACCAGGATAGACTCCATTTTGCCAAATACCCTAAGGTTAGTTGGGATTCAGGGTCCCTCCTTCCTCAGGCCCATGCAACTGGTCGGTTTCCAAATGGACAGAACTTAAGGCTACAGAACAAGTCTCTAGGTTCCAGTTGTCAATACCCAAGGATTAGCCATTAAGAGAACCCTGCAGGTTTTGCCAGACAAGCTTGTTTCTCAGGTGGGTGATCCACTTAAGAAAATAATTCCAAGGCTAATCCCCAGATCTGGCTGTGTGTCTGACCTCTCCTGCGGTTATTAAATTGCCACCTCAGCATTGGCTGAGTTAAGCAAATGTCTTAATGAAACCTTTAGGATCAAAGCTCAGCTCTCCCACCATTACGGCCTCCCTCTTCCTTCTCTTTTACCACACCCCAACCCTAATGCCCTTGACCTTCTGCCCCACTAGAGGGGCAGGGCATCATGTAAGAGCATGGGCTTGGGATCCAATCTGCCTGGTTTTCCAGTCTTGGCTCTGCCATTGTATAACTATGATTTGAGGCAAATTACTGAACTTCTCTATGCCTCCGTTTCCTCATGACAATACTAGCTACATCACAAGATTTTTCTGAGGATTAAATAAGTTATCACGTGTAAAGCACTTAGAACAGTGGCTGGCACATGGCACAAGTTACCAAAATGTTTGTTAAGTAAAATAAATAAATACCTGTACTAGACCGGATTATTTCTGTCCCAACAACATGGCCCAGCAAGTCATACTGGTTCAGGCGAGAGCCGTCCTGTGCCACTTCCACAGATTTGTTCTTCCCAAGAGTCCAAGAATAAACCACTTCAGCTGTTGTATAGGCGTCTAAAGCAGAGAAGGGTCAAGGAGGAGAAGTTGAAGGAAAGGACAACAATTACCCTTGCTACTAAACTCACTTGAGATTGAAATACAATTTCCAACCCCAAAGAGTTCTGGAAAAGTGCTCTGTCTTCAACTAAAGTACATTTATCCATCTGTCTAGTAAACGTTCACTGAACAACCACTACAGTACTTGCTGGGTACACAGAAATGAACCCGAGATGGTCGCTTCCCTCAGTGGCTCACAGTCTGCCGCACTGCTAATACAATTGTTAAAAATGTCCTTCCCTGGGAGGGTAGAGAGGAGGGGCAGGGGGAGGAACGGCTAACGTATTATCTAATGCAGACACCACAGACTCAGATACCTACAGCAGCCAGAGAGGTACCTTCAATGAGGGAGTCAGGCTACTTGTAAGAAAAATAACTGCCAAATATGTAATGAAAGTTTCTTTAATTAATTATGGGATGAGCATATGAGATAATGCAAAAATTCTTACTAGTGATACTTGAAATTAAAAAATGAAAAAGTCCAAATTAAAAATAGCCATAACTAACGAGTACAATTTTCTTTCATAATGTATTACGACTTCCATTTGCAAACCAGAAACTTGACACCTTTTCTTCTGCATCAGGGTCTTAATGTCAAGCCTTGCAGTCGGAGTTTCAATGTAGAGTACAGCATTTAGTAGAGATTAACTTTGAACAGGAGTGTGGGTAAGGGATATGGTGGGGGAATGAGGAAATGAAGAGTAGGGGCTATTGTGTTTTAGTCAGTAACTTAACGGAAGAGAGCTGCATACCTACACAGTTCCAGACATGGGTTGACCTTTACACAGTGGATTTCCTATCTAGACTGAGCACCTTGCCTTCACTCAGGCACCTAGGCTCAGAAAGGGCAGCTGACCACCATACTGTTCACCCACTTCATCCAAGTGTTGTGCTGTCTGTTGTCAAGCCAGTGGGGTCTCCAGCTCATGGTGGTAACTACTATATTCTTCTACTTAAACCTTTGATCACAAAGCAAATAATTCCTGGTGAATCTATCAATGATCAAATGTAAATTCTGTGTCCCTGCAAAACTTGGCAATGTTGGACATAAGTTTCATAAAAAGTCTGACATTAAAACATACTTACATGTAGTAATTGTGATCTGCTACATTAAACTTTTTAGGACTTTTCAATATACATAAGTCATTTCCTGATTTGCTTATAATGGACAACTTGCCCAAACAATCTTCATTCACATGAAAATTCCCACTGACATGATGAAAAAAATATAGATAACTATGATATTTGTGGAGCCCTGGTGGCACGGTGGTTAAAGCACTCAGCTGCTAACCAAAAAGTCGGTGGTTCAAACCCACCAGTGGCTCTGGGGGAGAAAGATGTGGCGGGCAGCTTCCATAAAGATTTACAGCCTTGTGAATTTACAGCCTGCCCTATAGGGACGCTATGAGTTGGAACTGACTCAACAGCAGTGGGTTTGGATGATATTATTTTTATCTGTGCTCTCATAAACTGCAAAAAAAGAATGCCACGGGAAATTTAACTTTTCCAAATAACTTGCCCTGTATATAGTCTCAGTCATTTCTTGAACACACTGAAAACAGTACTTCTAGTTAGACACATAACTTCTGCTGCAATTAATAGATACTTTAAAAATAAATTTGGCACCTATAAAATGTTTTGATGTCTGGGAAGCCTTTTTTTTTTTAACTGAATGCATAACTGCATTTCCCAGCAGCAACACTTATTGTGTCTCCTTTCAAACACAAAATCTGTTGAAATTTCAGTCTGTTTTTTCCAAGGTAATTCTCTATATAGTGATCATAGATTGTTTTTTTTTTACAAAGGATTGCATAATTTTGATATCTAAAGTTTTATTTTTTCAACAAAGGCATACTTTGTATACATAGGAAAGATGTAGAAATATTCTATAAGGAAATGCAAAGTCTCCTATCTTTTATGAAAAACACAGTCACCTCAGTCTTTTTTTTTTTTCAATTTTGATAGATATAGGTACAAGAACAATTTCACTTTCCATTTGACTCTACTGGGAGCCCTTGATTATACTATAAGTAAAACAAGAGTGCAAGTAAGTGATTAATGGCAACTGACATTAGACCTTGTTTTCTGGGAGAGAGTAGAAAATGATAGGGACTGTGGGAAATGGGCATGCATATGCCCATCTTCAAGGGACAGCCACTACTTAGCTCCAGTTGATTGTGGGAATTTGTGCCGAATGTTGTCAAATCTTTTGATTTCATGAAATAATTAAAAATCCACATTTTATTTGAAATCTTCCAAATGTCAAGTCTTGGTAAATAATTTTAAAAAGTCATAAATACTATATAGGTGGAACAAATCCCATCTACACACCAGCAATTCGCAACCTATGGCCTAGAGACTTCTCCCCAGAGATGGCTATGGTCCCTTGTGATTCAACCTTCGAAACAAAGCATCCTCTGCTACCTGTGGGGACTCTAGGGCTCCCAAGTGGAATTGTAGCTCCTTAACCTACTATCACTAAGAAGAAAGGGGAATCTTCTCAGGACTCTTCTCACATCTTACCTAAATTTATTTGAAGACCATTATGTGAGGACTGTCATATGACTATTAGTGAAATGACCTTTATGTCAGCAGTTCAGGATATTTTTAAAAATTGTTAACTATAAACTGCATGGAATACTGGAAACATTATTCTGGAAATCAGAAATCCTGGGGCCAAGCCAATAAATATTTGAATAAGAGAAGGAAGAGAGGACAGATACCTGATTTCACAAGGTCCTTGTCCTCTCATTTCCCCCAGTGCCTTCCATCTTTAGTACATATGCTTGGAATTCCTCTACACCTAAGCAGAGAACCACCTATATAGGTCTTCTTAACTTTGCTCTTCAGGCAGTTGTAACTCCCTATGTTTAAAGGACAATGCAATGTTCCAGCCAATCTGCCCAAGTATTTGACAACGTAAAAACTAGAACAGAAGTCTGCTCAGGGACACAGTGGGTGATGGAAGATGTTTTCTACCCCTAAAAGAGAAGAGAAATTCTTGCTTGCTCTCTTAACGTAAGTAGAATAGGTGGAGCAGACAACACTGAATATTAGCCCTGGGAATTCTAACTTTTTTTCCAAGTGCAGATGTGACAATAAATTGTGCAGCTACCATTAAGTACCTCAGAAGCTTCATCAGGCCAAGAGTGGCACCTTGCTCTATGCAAAAAGCAGTGGTTTTATTTCTTTGACAATAATATATGGGAGCAAAGGGATTTGTGGAGGAAAAAAAAAACCTCTCTTCTCATAAGATGGAGAGCAAAGCAAGAGAGGCATGAACTAATGAAGGAAGAGAAGGAAGAGGAAGAAGGAACTTAAAAAACAAATTGAAAACTACTTGATTGGGGGTCTGCTTAGAGCCACACTCTGTTCTGGTAGACAAAGGTTAATCAGGTGCAGTGATCACCTTCAGGGAGCCTAGCCCATAGTCTACTAGGGGAGAGAGAGAGAACATAATCATTATAGTACAAGTCTGAATGTGAGAAATATGCACACAAGTGGAACAAAAACAAGTGTTTGGCAAAAACATAGGTGAGCGTTATTACTCCTGCTCAGACTGGGATGTTGGAGAAGGCTTCATAAGGCATATGATACTAGAAGATGAGGCTGCCTTCAGTAGGTGAAAGAACATTCCTAGCAAAGGAACAACATAGCCAAGGCAAGACCATGAGTGCTAAGGGAATTAATGGTATCACTGAACTGTCAGGCAAGAGATAAGCTGAAGCAATATTATAAAATATCTTAATGGCTCACACTAAGAAATAAGGGCTTTAGTCCGCAGGCTATAAGGAGTTGTGTGCGTACTTGAAGTAGAGAGATGATATGGCTAGATGTATGCTTTAGAAGGGTAACTCCAGCTGCAGCATGGATGACAGATTGGAAAGCAAAACTGAAGCCAAGATAGTAGTTAAAAGTCCACCACGGTGTTTGGTGTGAGTGACACACAGGGAACAATATACGTTAGTAGACAGTTGGCTGAATTGAGTGGGGCAGAGAGAAGATTTCAGAAGTAGAGCAAACTATAACTCATAGCTTTTCATGATGGTTAAGAGAGGAAAGAAGAAAGGGCTCTAGATGACCCTGAGACTGTAGCTTTTGCAAGCACATGAATCATGATGGAATTCATTCACCCCGTGGGGAACAGAACTTTACAACTTTTTCTTCTCTCCTTCTATGGCCCTTGGTTCCTTTAGCTCCTCCGCTTCCCTCCCTCCCCCCTTCTCAGTTCCAATCATTCCATTTACATGGAGGAGCGGGGTATAGTAAGGGAGTGTTTTGGATACTGCAGAAAGGATATCTACCAGACAATTAGACCTTTTGCATTCCCAGAATGGCTCCCTCAACATATTTCCTATGGGTTATTATGGTACAAGCATTTCCTTACCTTTAGTAGTTTTACCAAATGTCCCCTTGTCTTAATCGAGCCATGGTGTGTATCAGGCCCCAGGAAAATGGGGAGTAAAAAGCAATCCTACCACAATAGTACCAATGGAAAAGCATTCCATTTGAACTCATTTTGTCAGAGACTGATTTATTGCTTGCTTGACTGATTCAGTCAGTCACCCATTCAACAAATATTAAGGCACTGTATTAGATAGTGAAGGTACAAAGGTCATAACACATTTGAGGTCCCATTCTCCCACTGAGCTTACAGTTGTAGGAAAGAATGACAATAAACAAGTAAATAAATAAAGAAGATAATATGAGATAATGGTGTAAGTGCTATGAAGAAAACAAAACTGAGTTACGGGGGTGAGGCAGGGTTTCATTAGACAGTGATCAGAGAAGCCCTCTCTCAGAGGCTGGCTTTTAAACTGAAACATGAGAAATGAGAAATAGCCAGTTGTACAAAACCTTCTAAGTGGGAAACATCCTGTGGTGTTCTAGGAACTGTCAGAAGGCCAAAGTAAAGAGGAGAGAGATATGAGATGAGGTTCAATAGGTAAGTAGCTATCAAAATGCAGGATCTAAGCCAAGATAGGAGACACAGAAGAAGGCTTCAGAGGCAAAATAATCAGTTTGGTTTGAACATAATCAGTAAAAATACGTTATGAATTGAATTGTGTCCTCCAGAAACATATGTTGAAGTCCTAACCCCTGGTCATGTGGACACGATCTTGTTTGGAAATAGGGTCTTTGAAGATATTGTCAGTTAACATGAGGTCATACTGGAGTAGAAAAGAAAAGAAAAAAACTTTGCCATAGAGTCGATTTCGACTCATGGCGACCCTATAGGACAGGGTAGAACCATCCCACAGGGTTTCCAAGGAGAGGCTGGTGGATTCGAACTGCAAATCTTTTGGTTAGCAGCCGTAGTTCTTAACCACTGTACCACCAGGGCTCCTACTGGAGTAGAACCCCCCCAAAAAACCAAACTCATTGCAGTCGAGTCATTCCAACTCACAGCGACCCTATAGGATGGAGTAGAACTGTCCCATAGGGTGTCCAAGGAGTGGCTGGTAGGGTGGGTCTTTATTCTATCTAACCCCATGAGTAGTGTTTTATAAAAGAGGAGAAGAGTCAAAGAGAGAGATGGAAGAAGGATGGCCATGTGACTAAGGAGCCACCAGGGACTAGGAGAGAGGCATGGAACAATTTCTCTCTCACAGCCCTCAGAAGGAATAGCCACAACTGATATCCTGATCTGGACTTCTAACCTCCAGAACTGTGAGATGATAAGTTTCTGTTCTTTAAAGCCACCCATTTTGTGGTACTTTGTTGAGGCAGCCCTAGGAAACTAAGACAATCCAAGGATTCTGATGAACCTGGCAGCTACAACCTAAGGTTGGTATACATTTAGAACAAAATGGAAACAGACACTGTACAGGTTTATCACTACATGAAATAATTACATTTATTAGGGCTTTTAATTAGCCAAAGTGAAGGGACAAGTTATAGCCACTAGTTACTGGTAAATCAGGACAAGAGTCTAGACTTATAGCATGAAGTAGCGGAGAGAATACTAAACTCCAAATGTGTGTGTGTGTGTGTGTGTGTGTGTAAAACACTTTCCAGGGTCTTTTACCTGGCTGTTTCCTCTTCTGGGAGTACTATTTCCTCAGATATCTGCATTACAATTTTCTTTACCTTTTTAAAATTTCTGCTGAAATGTTACCCTTCCTAAGAAGCCTATCCTGATCACCCCCACTTTGAATTGCAATGGCAACACCTATCCCCTCTAGGCATGACTGATCCCCCTTATCCTGCAGTACTTTCATTTTTTCTGATGGTGCTTCTCACCTTACGATACACTTAATACTTTACTTTTTTATTCATAGTTGATTTCTCTTTTGCTATCACCCTTCTCATTATAATATAAGCTCCACAAAGGCAGGGTCTTTGTTTTATCTATGGATGCATTCCAAGTTCCTAGAAGAGAGCCTGGCACACAAGAGGCAATCTGGAAATATTTGACAAATTAATGATTGAAAAAAATACATTACATGTGATTATTTGGGTCTATTCAGATACACTGTCTACTTCAAAATACAGAGCTAAATCTAATGTAGACATAATTAACACAAACCTTGGTATACCCCCTATATGAAACTGCCTCCATTATTCTTAGACTCAGAAACTCACTCAAATTCTAATCAATTTTTATTTTTCTAATTCTACTCTTCTTTCTATAAGATGTACAGCTACTGGCAGAGGCAATACTCTCTAAAATGAGAAACACTCCAGAGTCTCTTCCTGTCTACAATTCACTGTTGAGAATTGGACAGAGGCATATGAGGAAGCAGACAGAATGGACATTTCAAAAAACAAAAACACATTCTTTTTGAGGGATCTTGTCCTTTGTAAACAGCTACTGTATATCACCTCTGTCCTGCACTGTCCTCTAAGCAATTTAGAAAACAGATGTTAATGTTTGAGACTAATGACAGAGAAATTAGTCTGAAATGGTGAAATAAGATTGCTGTCTGGAAAGAAAACTCTATTAAAGGCCGAGTCTCCTCCTCCTGATCAGTTAGTACCACTCAAGCTCACTCCCCTGCCTTACTCCCATACCATCCTGGGTAAGGGCCTCAGCTTTAGAAACTCCTAAGGGGGAAATCCCATTGCCTTAGAGTCGGTTCTGACTCATAGCGACCCTATAGGACAGAGTAGAATTGCCCCATAGGGTTTCCAAGGAGTGCCTGGTGGATTCAAACTGCTGACCTTTTGGTTAGCAGCCATAGCTCTTAACCACTACGCCCCCAGGGTTTCTAGGGGGGAAGAAATAGGAAGCACGATATTTCTTTTGGAAGAAGATTGGGCAAGCAAAATGTGAGAAAATACGTACAGCTTCCAAACTTCAGTGGGCAGGCATGCACATCCATGGGAAAATCCTCCAAATGCATGGGGCACTCAGCATGAATTGTTAACCTAAAAGAGAGAAGATTAAATTAAGTTAAAGCTAACGGTATTAACATGGGGCTCAGTTCCTATTCACCAGCGATGGTGTGCTCCTAAGAATAACAGTAGATTTTGTTAGTTTAGATTCACTGAGATTTGAGTCTTTAAGAGCACAAAGGACGGATTAAATGGACTAGGTAGCCTCTTGAAGCAGCATTCAGTTTGCGGATTTATTGATCAGCTCTGAATCCCACCCTGCCACCTTTAGACAAACAAGTATAACTTCTCTACCCTAACTGTGCCACCTTAACCAGCCCCTACGAGCCTAGAAACACCAGGTCACTGGCTCATTCACTCCTGATCACAGTGTAGTTATCTCTGAAATGGGGTTGATAATCTTGATTCTTCTCAGCAGGCTATCAGGTAAATTAACCAATTTAAAGATTGCACTGGAGACGAGAGGTGTGTAGAAATAATATCTTTACCCTGATAATGAACAGACACAAAAGATGGCTCTGCTGCTCACAGCAACTGCAAGAGACGGCTCTGAGAGAACACGCACCACACACACACACAGTGGAAAATATGGAAGTAATGGAGGACATTGGAGACCTCTGAGGGCAAGTCTGAAGAGCTCATGCTTTCCCAACATGTGGGAGACACTTACATGGATTCCTCAGTGGGAATCTGGATGGAGTACGATTGACCATGTCCACACACCCAGGTAGGAGGCCCTGGAAGTAGCATTCCCCCATCCTACAAGGCAGTTTAGTATCCTGTCCTCCCTTCCACTTCCTTCCCTCTCAGATTAAAGTCCTATGATGTGCCAGGCCCTGGGCTCACTTACTCTACTGCATCTGACAGGCTTGGTCCAGGGCCCTAGTGACTTCTTTCTAATGGAGGGAGACAAATAATCATATGTATGCACACACATACATTGTGAAGACGTACAGGGCAAAATGAGAACTCGTGGCCCTCTACCTAACAAAGAACAAGCCTCACTTCCCCTTTGGTCACTAACTTGGAAGTTGCAGTCATGCAGTGGAAGTGTGGTAGAGTGGCCAGAGTACGCACTTCGGAATCAGGCAGACCTAGACTTGAATTCCCATCCCACCCGTTTCAGACTGTGAGATCTTGTGGATGCTACTCTTTCTTTCCGTTCACTGCTGTATGCCCATTATCTAGCACAGCATTCGGCAGATAGCAGGAATTTTAAAATGCCTGTTGAATGAATGGATGAATACATGAATAAATGGAGATAAACACCATCTGGAATGGAGGAACACGTAGAACAGGTAGATTTTGCAAGGTTCTGAATGCTACTTAAAAACCTAAATTACAGGGCCTACAACAACAAAAGCCCAGAACGGAGAAGGAACTTTCCTAGGATCACCAATCTATTTGGTGGCAAAGCTGAGAGTTAAACTCAGTCTTGACTTCCAGGCCAGAGCATTTCCCACTTCTTGGTACAGGAAAGGATGCTCCTGAGAAAAGCATTTCTAGGTGAAGTCTGACCCAAAGCAGTGAGGACAGAGGCCGGCAATGCTGGTATATTGTGCATCTGTTACCTCCCTGACTATGTAAGGATAAGGAGAGGCTTCCCGGTTCTGGCAAAGCCTTGAATCTTAAGATGTGGGTGACCACTGCTGTTTCTCAAATCTACCTAGAAAACTGAAGCCATGGAAATAAAACAACAAACAAATAAAAAAAAAACTGAGGTGCCCAGATCGGATGGGTAGATTGTGGGGGCTTCCCCTGTAAGATTGTTGGAAGAATGACCTTCAGACCGGGCATCCTCCTGAAGCTTTACTACATCTTTATAGGCAAGATTGGCCAACTTCTTTTGCTTTCTAGTTTACATTAAAAAAATTAAATAAAATTTATTAAGGTACAATTTACATATTATAGAATTCACTCTTTTTAATCATATGGTTTTGATGAGTTTCGACAAATGTACACATCCATGTAACCACCACCAGATCAAAATATACAGCATTTCTATCACCCCAAAAAAGTCCCCTCATGCCCTTTGGAGTCAGTACTCCAACCCCTAAGCCCTGGCCATAAGCAACTACTGGTCTGCTTTCTGTCCCTATAGACTAACTTTGCCTTTTGCAGAATTTCATATAAATGGCATCACAGAGTGTGTTCAGCGTAAGACTTATGAGATTCATCCATGTTGTTGCATATATCAGTAGTCCATTTTTTATTTATTTTATTACTGAGTAGTGTTCCATTTTAGGCAGATGCCACAATTTGTTAATCCATTCATCTGTTGATGGACATTTGGGTTATTTCCAACATCTGACTATTATAAATAAAGTTGGTATGAACATTTCTGTACAAGGTTTTATATGGATACGTATGGTTTCATTTTTCTTGTGGAGACCCCTAGGAGTGGAAATTAGGATGCTAAACGCATGTTCAGTTTTTATAAGAACCTGCTACAACTATTGCCATTGCATTACCACCAGGAAAATATGGGTATTCTAGTTACTCTACATCCTCGCCATCACTTGCTTTTGCCATTCCTTTAAAGTTTTAGCCATTCTAGGGAGTGTGTAGTAGTAACTCAGTGTGTTTTTAATTGGTATTTCCATGACAACTAATGATGTTCAGCATCCTTCCATACACTTATTGTAGTTTTCCATGAAATGTCTTACAAATATTTTGCTACATTAATGTCTTAGTACTTGTGTTTTTGATACTATTGTAAACGGTGTTTCTTTTTAAATTTTCTTTTCCAATTGTTTATTGTTCATTGCTAATATATAGAATAAGGAAGACAGAAGAGTAGACGTCTCTGAATTGTGGTGCTGGCGAAGAATATTGAATATCCCACGGCCTGCGAGAAGAACAAACAAGTCTGTCTTGGAAGTGCAGCCAGAATGCTCCTTAGAAGGAAGGACGGCGAGACTTCATCTCACATACTTTGGACATGTTATCAGGAGGGACCAGTCCCTGGAGAAGGACATCATGCTTGGTAAGGTAGAGAAAAGGAAGAAAAAGGAAGACCCTCAACAAGATGGACTGACACAGTGGCTGCAAGAATGGGCTCAAGCATAACAACGATTGTGAGGATGGTGCAGGACCGGGCAGTGTTTCGTTCTGTGGTGCATGGGGTGGCTATGAGTGGGAACTGACTCAAAGGCACCCAACAACAACAATACATACACGTATACTTGACTTCTGTACATTGACCTTGCAGTCTGTGACTTTGCTTAATTCAGTCACTGATTTTAGCAGCTTTTTTCATAGATTCCTTAGGATTTTTTGTGTATACAATCAAGGTATCTGTTAATAAAGGCAATTTTCCTTCTTCCTTTATAATATGTATTCCTTTTCTCTCTTTTTCTTCCCTTATTTCACTGGCTAGATCTCCCTGTACAAAGTTGGATAGAAATGGTGACAGACAACATTCTTTCCTTTTTTCCTCATCTTAGATGGGGGAAGCGTTAAGTCTTTCACCATTAAGTGTGATGTTGACTATGAGTTTTTCATAAATGCCCTTTATCATGTTGAGGAAGTTCCCTTCTATTCCTTTTTGCTGAGAGTTCATATCATAAATGGGTACTGTAATTTGTTACTATGCATTTTCTGCATCTGTTGAGCTGATTCTATGGTTGTTCCTCTTTTATTCTGTTATATGCTAAATTACATTGATTTTTCAAATGTTAATCCAACCTGTATTCATGATGTAAATGCCACTTGGTAAATGCATTATTCTTTTTTTTATATATTGCGAGACTCAAAATCCTAATATTTTGTTAAGGATTTTAGCATGTATATTGAAGAGGGATATAGGTCTATGATTTTCTTGTCATTTAATATCTTTGCCTGATTTGGGTATCAGGATAATACTGACCACATGAAATGGAAAGTGCTCCTTCTATCTTTTGAAACAGTACATTATCTATCTGTGCCTTTGCATTTTTTAATACATTTCTCACAGACACCATATAGTTGAGTCTACCATTTTTATCCAATCTAACATCTGCCTTTTGATTGGTCTGTTAATCCATTTACATTTAATGTAACTATTGATATAGTTGAATTTAAGTCTATCACCTTTCTATTTGGTTTCTATTCATTCCATCTGTTCTTTGTTCCCGTTTCCATCTTTTCCTGCCTGGTTTTGGATTGACTTATACTTTTTAAATTTTTTTTTATTGTACTTTAGATGAAGGTTTACAAAACAAATAGTTTCCCACTAAACAGTTAGTACACATTTTTTTATGACATTGGTTAACAACCCCACAACATAAGTCAACACTCTCCCTTCTCGACCTTGCGTTCCTTATTACCAGCTTTCTTGTCCCCTCCTGCTTTCTAGTCCTTGTCCCTAGGCTGTTGTGCCCCATTAGTCTCATTTTGTTTTATGGGCCTGCCTAATCTTTGGCTGAATGGTGAACGTCGGGAGAGACTTCATTACTGAGCTAAAAGGGTGGCTGGGGGCCATACTCTCGGGGTTTCTCCAGTCTCTGTCAGGTTAGTAAGTCTGGTCTTTTTTTGAGTTAGAATTTTGTTCTACACTTTTCTCCACCTCTGTTCGGGACCCTCTGTTGTGATTCCTGTCAGAGCAGTCGGTGGTGGTAGCTGAGCACTATCTAGTTGTACTGGACTCAGTGTGGTGGAGGCTGTGGTAGGTGTGGTCCATTAGTACTTTGGATTAATCTTTCCCTTGTGTCTTGTTTTCTTCATTCTCCCTTGCTCCCAAAGGGGTGAGACCAGTGGAGTATCTTAGATGGCTGCTCACAGGCTTTTAAGATCCCAGACTCTACTCACCAAGGTAGAATGTAGAACATTCTCTTTATAAACTACGTTATGTCAATTGAGCTAGATATTCCCCGAGACCATTGAGGCCCCACAGCCTTCAGCCCAGCAATTCGGTCCCTCAGGGAGTTTGGATGTGTCCATGGAGTTTCCATGACATTGACTTTTACAAGTTATACTCGCTTCCCCAGTATTGTGTACTGTCTTACCCTTCACCAAAGTTACCACTTATCTATTGTCTATTTAGTATTCTCCCCCCACACCCCTGCCATCCCTTGTAACCAACAACGATTGTAACATTTTTTGTGTAAACTTTCTCATGAGTTTTTACAGTAGAGGTCTCATACAATATTTGTCTTTTTGGGATTGACTTATTTCACTCAGCATAATGTCCTCCAGTCTCATCCATGTTATGAGATGCTTCACAGATTCATCATTGTTCTTTATCATTCCATAATACTCCATGTGTGTATGTACCATAGTTTGTTTATCCATTCATCTGTTGATGCCCGTCTAGGTTGTTTCCATCTTTTTGCTATTGTGAACAATGCTGCAATGAACATGGGTGTGCATATGTCTATTTGTGTGATGACTCTTATTTTTCTAGGATATATTCCTAGGAGTGAGATTGCTGGATCATATGCTATTTCTATTTCTAGCTTTCTAAGGAAGCGCTATATCATTTTCCAAAATGACTGTATCATTTTACATTCCCACCAGCAGTGCGTAAGAGTACCGATCTCCCCGCAGCCTCTCCAACATTTGTTAGTTCCAGTTTTTTTGATTCTTGCCAGTAATGCCGGGGTGAGATGGTATCTCCTTGTGGTTTTGATTTGCATTTCACTAATGGCTAGTGATCACGAGCATTTCCTCATGTGTCTGTTGGCCACTTGAATGTCTCCTTTGGTGAAGTGTCTGTTCATTTCCTTTGCCCATTTTTTAATAGGATTATTTGTATTTTTGTTGTAGAGGTGTTGGATTTTCTTGTAGATTTTACAGATTAGACCTTTGTCGGATTTGTAATGGCCCAATTTTTTTCCCCAGTCTGTAGGTTCTCTTTTTACTCTTTTGGTGAAGTCTTTTGATGAGCATAAGTGTTTAATTTTTAGAAGATCCCAGTTATCTAGCTTATCTTCTGGAGTTTGTGTGTTGTTGGGTTATGGTTTGTATCCTGTTAATGCTGTGTATTAGGGCCTCTAGCATTGATCCTATTTTTTTCCTTCTATGAACTTTATAGTTTTTGGCTTTATCTTTAGGTCTTTGATCCATTTTGAATTAGTTTTTGTGCATGGCGTGAGGTATGGGTCCTGTTTCATTTTTTTGCAGATGGACATCCAGCCCTCGTCGAAGGTCAGTGACCATAGGTGGATGGATTTACATCTGGTTTCTCAATTATGTTCCATTGGTCAATGTATCTGTCGTTGTACCAGTACCAGGCTGTTTTGACTACCATAGCTGTATAATAGGTTCTGAGGTCGGGTAGTGGGAGTCCTCCTACTTTATTCTTCTTCTTCAATAGTGCTTTACTTATCTGGGGCTTCCTCCCTTTCCATATAAAGTTAGTGATTAGTTTTTCCATCTCTTTAAAGAATGTTGTTGATATTTGGATAGGGATTGCATTGTATTTGCAGATTGCTTTGGGTAGAATTGTCATTTTCACAATGTTGAGTCTACCTATCCATGAGTATGGTATGTTTTTCCATTTATGTAGATCCCTTTCTGTTCCTTGCAGTAATGTTTTTTAGTTTTCTTTGTATTGGTCTTTTACATCCATGGTTAGATTTATTTTTATGTATTTTTTTAGGGGCTATTATAAATGTATTGTTTTCCTGATTTCCTTTTCATCTTTCCTTTTATTGGTGTATAGGAATGCAACCGATTTTTGTATGTTTATCTTGTATCCTGCTACTCTGATGAATCTTTCTATTAGTTCCAATAGTTTTCTAGTGGAGTCTTTAGGGTTTTCTATGTATAGTGTCATATCATCTGCAAGTAGAGACGGTTTAACTTCTTCATTACCAATTTGGATGCCCTTTATTTCTTTTCCTTGCCTTACTGCTCTAGCTAGGACTTTCAGCACAATGTTAAATAGGAGTGGTGATAAAGGGCATCCTTGTCTTGTTCCTGTTCTCAAGGGGAATGTTTTCAGCCTCTCTCCATTAAGAATGATGATTGCCATTGGTTTTGCAGATATGCCCTTTATTATGTTGAGAAATTTCCCTTCTATACCTATTTTAGTGAGAGTTTTTATCAGGAATGGGTGTTAGACTTTGTCAAATGCCTTTTCTGCATCAATTGAGATGATCATGTGATTCTTTTCTTTCCTTTTATTTATGTGGGGGATTAGGTGGATTGATTTTCTAATGTTGAACCATCCTTGCATACCTGGAATGAATCCTACTTAGTCGTGGTATATTATTTTTTTGATATGATGCTGAATTCTATTGGTTAGAATTTTGTGGAGAATGTGTGCATCTATATTCATGAGTGATAATGGTCTGTAATTTTCTTTTTTTGTGCAGTGTCTTTGCCTGGTTTTGGTATCAGGGTTATGCTGGCTTCGTAGAAGTTTGGGAGTATTCCATCCTTCTCTATGCTCTGAAATACCTTTAGTAGTAGTGGTGTTCTCTCTTCTCTGAAAGTTTGGTAGAATTCTCCAGTGAAGACATCCAGGCCAGGGCTTTTTTTTGTTGAGAGTTTTTTAATTACCTTTTCAATCTCTTCTTTTGTTTTGGGTTTATTTAGTTGTTCTACCTCTGTTTGTATTAGTTTAGTAGGTAGTGAGTTTCTAGAAATTTGTCCATTTCCTCTAGGTTTTCAAATTTGTTAGTGTACAATTTTTCATAGTATTGTTATGATTCTTTTAATTTCAGTTGGGCCTGGCGTGATATAACCCATCTCATTTCTTATACAGGTTATTTGCTTCCTCTCTTGTTTCTCTTTTGTCAGTTTGGCCAACGGTTTATAAATTTCGTTGATCTTCCCAAGAACCAATTTTTGTTTTTGTTGATTCTTTCTATTGTTTTTCTATTCTCTATTTCATTTATTTTCTGCTCTGATCTTTATTATTTCCTTTCTTCTGGTGGCTGTGGGCTTTTTTTGCTGTTCTCTTTCTATTTGTTTGAGTTCTGTAGTTAATGTTTTGATTTTTTCCCTTTCTTCTTTTTTGATGTGTGCATCTATTGCTATAAATTGTCCTCTGAGGACTGCCTTTGCTGTGTCCCAAAGGTTTTGGTATGATGTGTTTTCATTCTTGTTTGATTCTAGGAATTTTTTGATTCCATCTCTGATTTCTTCTATTACCCAGTGGTTTGTAAGCAGGGTGTTAGTCAGTTTCCATGTATTTGATTTTTTTTCCTTGCTCTTCCTGTTGTTAATTTCTACCTTGATGGTGTTGTGGTCAGAGAAGATACTTCGTATTATCTTAATGTTTTGGATTTTGTTGAGGGTTTCTCTGTGGCCTAAGATGTGATCTATTCTGGAGAATGTTCCATGTACGTCGGAAAATAATGTGTACTTTGCTGCTGTTGTTGGAGTGTTCTATATATGTCTATGAGGTCAAGTTGGTGATTGTGCCCTTTAGATCTTCCGTATCTTTGTTGGTTTCTTTCTAGATGTTCTACCTAGAGTGGTCTGTTGAAGTCTCCTACTATTATTGTGGAACTGTCAATTTCTCTTTTCAGTGCTGTTAGAGTTTGCTTTATGTATTTTGGAGCCCTGTCATTGGGTGCACAGATGTTTGTTATGGTTATGTCTTCATGATGGATCGTCTCTTTAATCATGATATAGTGTCCCTCTTTGTCTTTTATGGTAGATTTTGTTTTAAAGTCTATTTTTTCTGAGGTTAGTATTGCCACTCCTGCTCTTTTTTAGTAGCTGTTTGCTTGATATATTTTTTCCATCCTTTGATTTTTAATAAATTTATGTCTTTGTTTGTAAGGTGTGTCTCTTGTAGACAGCATATTAATGGATCCTGTTTTTTTATCCATTCTGTCACTCTCTGTCTCTTTATGGGTGCATTTAGGCCATTTACATTCAGTGTAATTATTGATAGGTGTAAGTTTATTGCTGTCATTTTGTAGTGTTTTTTTTGTTTGTTTATTTGTTTGTTTGTTTTTGTAGTGCTGACGTTTTCTCTGTTATTACTCTCCTGTGCTGAATTTCTTTTTTTTGTGGATTTTTTTTCATTTCTTTTGTTTTTGTAGATTTTTTTTTTTACTGAGACTTCATGTTTTTCATCTTTATGTTGATGAGTAGGTTTGTTAACTTTCTTTGTGGTTACCTTGAAATTTACCCTTACCTTCCTAGGTTTGAACCAGTCTATTATTACTTTGTATCGCCTTGCCTTCCTCTTCATTAGAAGGTTCTATACCTACATCATTTATTCCCTCTTTTATTTTTTTGATGTTTTTGATGGATTGAGTATTTTTTAATGTTCCATTTTATCTCTTCTATTCACTTACTAAGTATATTGATTTCTTTCAAATTTTTAACATCAACTTCCTTTGGTCTTGATAGTAGCCTCCTATGTAGAAATGATACCCTCACAGCAAAAACTCAGAATTCTTTGGAACCTGGCTCTCATGAGCTATTTCTAGTTAGCCTTTATACCTCCTGGTTGTATTGGACCAAATCCATGCCATCCTTTTAGAGCTCTAATAAATTGAAAAGCTGGTTATCAACTATAGTGTCACTCATTCATCCAGTAGTGTCTTCCCCTAGACAGGCACTCCTGCTCATAACTTTTCAGGGCCCAGGTACTCCTTGGAACCAGAAGCCCTGCCTGATAAAACATCAATATATCAGACTTAGAAGAATATGTCTCACTTTCTAGGCAATTACTAAAGAAACCTGTTGGAGAAGTGTCTTGCTGAGGCCATAAATACATGAAATGCCTGTAAGAAATTGTATGCATATAGTCTCCATTTCTCATTCTTCTCAACCCCCGTGCTGCTGTAGCAGTGTCAGGAAGCACTATCCTAGCAAGAGAATATCCTTCCTAGGCCATTGCTTCCTAGCACTGCTTCTCTGGTGTTGATGAGGGTGAGATATCAGGTGATATGGATGGAACTGTGTCCCCCCAAAAGATATGTTGAAGTCGTCACCCTGATACCTATGAATGTGACCTTGTTTGGAAATAGAATCTTTGAAGATGTTATCAGTTAACATGAGGTCAGCCTGGAGTAGAGTGGGTCTTAATCCAGTTTGAGTAGTGTTTTGTAAAAGAGAAGAAGAGACACAGAGAGGAAGAGAGGAATGATGGCCATGTGGTGCTGCAGTTGCAAACCCAGGGACACTTGGAGCTTCCAAAAGCTAGGAAAGAGGGATGTAACAGATTCTCAAAGCCTCAGAAAGAATCAACAAGGCCGACACTCTGAATTTGTACTTCTAACCTACAGAACTGTGAGACAATAAATTTCTGTTCTGATAAGCAACCCAATTTGTGGTACTTTGTTATGGCAGCCCTAGAAAATGAATACACCATGGAAATGTTTACTGGCAAATTAAAGACTTCCATGTGTCTAGGATGGCACAGGAGGTCATTATATAATTACTATCATTATGATGGTCATTGCTAATAACCCATGAGATGCCCACAGCATGTCAAACTTTTAAAGCACATTCACACTGATAATTCTATTCAGGCCTGTTCCTAACATTTGGGAGGCAGGGTCACTGATTGTTTGGAACTAAAGATTGTTTTGGCCCCATTTGCTCCCCATAGTGATCCTGTGAGAGACATATTGCAGGCATTATTATTCTGATTTCAGAGTCAAGAACTCATGGGGTTAAAGTTACTTGCTCAAGGTCACACAATTGGGAAAGCTGAACTGCAAAACCAGTGTTCTTTCTTCTTTCAACTATCTTCTATTCATCTGAGGGCAAATGTCTCCTCAGATCCTTCAAGAATCTTTCAGTCATATGAGATATTCCCTAATTATCTATGGTTATCTTTGAGCAATAAGGTCCCTTGGTGGCACAAATGGTTTATACTCGACTACTAACCTAAAGGTTGGTAGTCTGAACCCACCCAATGGCACCGTGGAAGAAAGGCCTCGCGATCCACTTCCATAAAGATTACAGCCAAGAAAATCCTGTGGAGCTAAGATCTACTCTGTAACACATGGGGTAGCCAAGAGTTGGAATTGACTTGACAACAACAGAATAAAAAATCTTTGAGCAAACATTTCCTAAGTGCAAGGTAGTTGTAAGAAGATATGATGAGACGGAGGAAGAACCAGAGACGCAAAGCCAAACTCCCTGCCCGCACAGTGACTACTGTTAAAGAAGGAGACAGAGAGCACTGACATATGCAGTTAACTATTAACACAAGGCAGGAGTTGAGGATATTAGGGTGAGTACAGTCAGGGTGCTTCCTGCTGCAGAGAAGCCTTGAAGGGGTCTTGTAAGCTGTAGCTAGATGGAGGGTTAGAGGGAGGGCAAGAAGGAAGAATATTAAGGCACAGAAGGTCAGAGAAGATGTGTTGAAGAACCAAGAAATCATAGTTTGGCTTGTGAGGTACCCTGCCCCCACAAACATCTGCTTTCTATTCTGTGCTTAGGAGGGATGGGTAAGAAGTGGATGGGAAGGAAAGTAGGAAAGTTATTATAAATCCATTCTGCACCTAATCAGAAATCACTACCTTTTACATCTTGTCTTGATAATCTATTTGCTATGGTCTTACTCCACATCCCCAAGACTGCTGGGTAGACATAAAGTAATTTCCCCTTGGCATTACTCATAAGAGGCAGTATCTTGGAAATATAAGTAGAAAAAATGAACACAATTTTCTTTATTAAACACTCATGGAATTCTTTCAGTATCTAACACAAAGAGCAGGTTTCTCAATGAAATACATTTCTCTTGTGCCTGGTTCTTTGAGCCATGAAACCCCTTTTATGCCTTAAGAATAAAAGGTAGACTGGTAGGATATTACAGATTGGGCTTGATAATTGAATCTTTGTCCAAGACACATGGGGAATTTTGTAAATATCCAAGGAATTACTTAGAGGTTCAAAGATACTTGCCATCTAGTTCCAACCTCTTACTGTTTAGATGGGGAAACTGAAAATAAGAGATGGGAAGAGATTTGCGCAAGAGAACACACTTGGTTTCCGTCGTCAGCCTGGGGCTCTTGCTAATAGACACGTCTCTGCCAATGTTCTTCCTCCAAATACCTAGATGACTAATTCCTACACCTATTTTAAGTCTTTGCTTAATTATCATCTTCTATATGAGGCCTACCCTGACCTCTACCAGGTTACTACCCACCCTCTGTGCAGTAAACCTTACCAAGCTCTTTCTTTTGCCGTAGCCTCTAACATCCAACATACCATATAATTTTTGTTGTTGTTGCTGTTTTTCATCTATTTTCTTTCTCTCCTTACTATAAGGTTAGGAGTTTTTGTCTCTTTTGCTCTTTGATGTGTCCAAGAGCCTAGGACAGTACCTAGTACACTGTAGGTGTTTAATAAATATCCATTGAATGAATGGATGGATGAATGAATGACTTTTCTAAAGGCATTTATTTTCATGGGAACCTTACAGAGAGGAGGTGTAGGTTTGGCAAGACAAGAGTTTAGGTATTACTGGAGCTTTTGTCATAATAACAATATAATTCCTTAATAGCATAATATCTCATTCTGTCCCTCCAACAGGCGTGTAATCTCTTTCCTAGAATTTTAGAGCAGGAAGAGCCTTACAGAGAACATCTGGTTTTAGCCTTGCATATATTTTACATATGAGAAAACAGAAGGGAAGAAACTTGCCCCAAATCACCCAGAATGTCTTAGACAGAGCTGACTATCCAGGTTTCCTGGCTCACTGATGTAGTCAACAGATATTTATTTATCACTTACTATGTGTCAGGTATTATTCTAAGCAATGTAAATACAGCAGTGAACATACCAAGATTATTGCCCTCTTACAGCTTACATTCAAGGAGAAGACAAAAAAATAAACAAGATAAATAAATAAATTATACAGTATATTAAAAGGTGGTATGTCCCAGGAAGAAAAATTAAGATGCAGGTAGAGAGTATTAGGAAGGGATTGCAGGTTTCAATAGCGTATTCAGGGAAGACTACACTGAGTAGGTAACATCTGAACAAAGACCTGAAAGAGATGACAGAGTGAGTCTTGTGGACGCCTGGGAAAAGGACATTCAAAGTAGAGGGAGCAGCAAATGTGAAGGCCCTGAAGTAAAAGTGTGTGGTGGTAGTGGAGGAGTCAAGCGGGAAGATTAATAGAAGATGAATTTGAAGAGGAAACCATGGAACACGGACTAGATGGTGTAAGGCCTCCTAGGATATTTTGGCTTTTACTCTGAGTGAAGTGTGGAGGTATTGCAAGATTTTCAGCAGAGGGGTGACCTGATCTGACTAAAACTGTAGAATTATTCTGGCAGCTATATGGAGAATAAATTGAAGGAGAGCAAGAAAAAAAGCAGGGAGTTGAAATTCAACACATATCATGATTCAAAATACTCAAAAAAGTAGGGATAGATGGGAACTTTCTCAAACTATATAAGACATCTATGAATAACCCACATCTAACTTCATACTTAATGGTGAAAGACTGAAATGTCGGTGGTTTGAACCACCAGCCACTATGCAGGAGAAGGATGTGGCAGTCTACTTCTGCAAAGATTCACAGCCTTGGAAACCCTATGGGGCAGTTCTACTCTGTCCTATAGGGTCGGTAGGAGGTGGAATTGACTAGATCACAATGAATTTGGGTTTAAGACCAGGATCAAGACTAGGATGTCTGAGGGCAGGGCAAAGATGGTGGAGTAGTCAGAAGCTTCCGGTGGTCCCTCTTACAAAAAGACCCAAAAGAACAAGTGACTCGATTATATATGACAATCTGTGAGCTCTGAACATCAAAGGCAAAGTTGAGGAATTGGACTGAGTGACCGGGGGAGGGAGAGATGGTTCAGAAGTAGCGAGGAGTTGCCAGACCTAACCCAGCAGGAACGGGCACCATGCAAGCCAGATTGCCTGGCGTGCGCAGTGAGGCAAGCAGTGGTGTTTGGGGCACGTTTTCCACATCAGGAGAGATCGAGCAGCAGAGAGAGTACTCAAGCCTCCAGAACCAGTGAAGAGTGGCACTCAATTGGCAAAAGATAATTACGTGCATCTAACCTATCGTGCGGACCAAAAAAAAATCCCATTTGGAAAGAACCTCTCTCCATTTACCTGCTCCCTCCCAGCTCTGCACCTGGTCCCAGGCCTGCTTCAGCAACTGCCACATCCCCTGGGCAAGAAGTAGTATTCATTGTGTGCCCAGAGCCATTCTCTCGGCCATGGAGAGGGAACAAATTAACAAACAGAAAAAAATAATCTGCCAGCTCCCCTAAGCCAGGAACTCAGGGCAGGCACAGCTCCCTAGGCACAGGCATAAGGGGTCCATGGAATGCCTTTCATACCTGCATAGACCTTGTGGGCCCATTTCAACAGCATGGGTCCTTATTTCCACAGTACAACAGGGTATATGCCTGACGCCTAACTTCAACTGTATCAGCTATATGGTAGAATGGCAGGTTTGTGACATTTGGCACAGCTTTACCTATTAAGCAGGGTACTCACCTATACACATCAGGGGCCTGAGGACTGGTCATTCCACCCACGCCACCTAGCCACCTGCCACAAGGGTCCAAGAATAAGTGGTGCCTCCCAGTCCTTACAACCAATAGCATTGGGTACCCAGAGTCCAGCTGCAAAAACCACCCCACTACGCACTCTAGGGAACAGGGACACTCCTTCCTCCTAGACACTCAGGGGCAACCATTAGCCCCCCGCCTTGCTCAGCACATGACCCCCCTACTGCAGCCAGATACCTGTGCCTACTCTAATCACCCCTGCCCATCAAGGACTGTAGGTGAGAGCCTGCACCACACACTTGGTAACCTACTATCTGGACACCTGAGGTGAATCCATACAAGAAAAGTAAACGGACTCCTGGGCTCACATACCTAGTAACAGATCTAACCACCTGATGACAGGATGTTAGAGCTTCAAAGGTGCCAATAATCAAACTAGATCACACGAGCAGCCTATTTGGGCATATCGAAACATAACAAGACCTAGGATACAGTGAGCAAACATAAAATAAATAAATACAATAAATTATTGATGGCTGGGAGACAACAGTCAATACCAAATCACATAAGGAAGCAGACCATGATGGCTTCAGCAAGCTCCCAAAACAAAGAACCAAGAAATTTTCAAGAGAAATAGAACTTCTTGGAATTACCAGAGGTAGAATACAAAAGATTAATATACAGAAGTCTTCAAGAGTTCAAGAAGGAGGTTCATCAAAACCCAGAACAAGCCAAGGAACACACAGACAAAGCAACAGAGGAACTTCAGAAGATTATAGAAGAGCACAATGACAAGTTTAACAGGCAGCAAGAATCCACAGAGAGACAGCAAACGGAAATCCAGATTAACAATAAAATTTCAGAATTAGACAACTCAATAGAAAGTCATAGGAGCAGAAATGAGACAATGGAAGTCAGAATTAGTGAGATTGAAGATAAAGCACTTGACACCAACTTATTTGGGGAAAAATCAGATAAAAGAATTTAAAAAAATGAAGACTTCCTAAGAATTATGTGGGACTCTATCAAGAGGAATAACCTACAAGTGATTGGAGTACCAGAACAGGGGAGGATAAAAAAAAAATACAGAGAGAATTGTTGAAGATTTGTTGGCAGAAAACTTCCCTGATATGGTGAAAGATGAGAAGATATCTATCCAAGATGCTCATCTAACCCCACATAAGATAGATCCCAAAAGAAAGTCACCAAGACATATGATAATCAAACTTGCTAAAACCAAAGATAAAAAGAGAATTTTAAGAGCAGCTAGGGATAAATGAAAAGTCATCTACAAAGGAGAGTCAATAAGAATAAGCTCAGACTACTCAGCAGAAACCACGCAGGCAAGAAGGCAATGAGATGACATATATAAAGCCTTGAAGGAAAAAGACTGCCAGCCAAGAATTATACATCCAACAAAACTGTCTCTCAAATATGATAGTGAAATTATGGCATTTGCAGATAAACAGTAGTTTGGGGAATTTGCAAAAACCAAAAAAAATGACAAGAAATACTAAAGGGCGACCTCTGGTTAGAAAATCAATAACCATCAGATAACTTCCCAAGACTAGAACACAGGACAGAGCAACCAGATATAAACCAAGATAGAGAAGTCACAAAAATGAATCAAAGTGAAAACGCTGAAAATAGGGAAAAAGAGATGTCAATATGTAAAAGATGATAACACTAAAACAAAAAAGAGGAACAAAAAGTGTAGTTATACATCTTTCATATGGAGAGGAAGTCAAAGTGATATAAAGAAATAAAAGATTGGTGTAAACTTAGAAAAATACAGGTAAATACTAAGGGAACCACCAAGGAAACTAACAATCCTTCACAACAAAATAAAAAACAAAAAAAACATAAAGACTCAGCAAATACAGAATCAACAACAATGAAAAAGATGAAAATAAAATACATAAAGAAAAACTATTCAGCACAAAAAATTAAGTGGAACAAAGAAACTGTCAACAACACACACAAAAAAAGACATCAAAATGACAGCACTAAACTCATACCTATCAATAATTACACTGATGTAAATGGACTAAATGCACCAATAAAGAACAGAGAGTGCCAGAATGGATAAAAAAAAAGATGATTTGTCTATATGCTCCCTACAAGAGACACATCTTAGACTTAAAGACACAAACAAACTAAAACTCACGAGATGGAAAAAAAAATATCAAGCAAACAACAATCAAAAAAGAGCAGGAGTGGCAATATCAATCTCTGACAAAATAGACTTTAAAGTAAAATCTACCACAAAGGATAAGGACGGATACTATATAATGACTAAAGGGTCAATACACCAGGAGAACATAACCATAATAAATATTTACAAACCCAAAGACAGGGCTTTAAAATACATAAAACAAACTCTAACAGCATTGAAAAGAGAGACAGACAGCTCCACAATGATAGTAGGAGACTTCAACACACCACTTAAGGTGAAGAACACAACATTGAGAAAGAAGCTCAATAAAGACATAGAAGATCTAAATGCCACAATCAACCAACTAGATCTCATAGACATATGCAGAACACTCCACCCAACAGCAGCCAAGTACACTTTCTTTTCCAATGCACACGGAACATTCTCCAGAATAGACCACATATTAGGCCATAAAGCAAGCCTTAACAGAATCCAAAGCATCGAAATGTTACAAAGCATCTTTTCTGACCATAAAGCCAAAAAGTAGAAATCAATAATAGAAAAAGCAAGGGAAAAAAAATCAAACACACAGAAACTGAACAACACCTTGCTCAAAAACTACTGGGTTACAGAAGAAATCAAGGGTGGAACAAAGAAATTCACAGAATCGAATGAGAATGAAAACACATCCTATCAGAACCTTTGGGACACAGCAAAAGCAGTGCTCAGAGGTCAATTTATAGCAATAAATGCACACATCCAAAAAGAAGAAAGGGTCAAAATCACAACATTCACTCTACAACTCAAACAAATAGAAAGAGAGCAGCACAAGAAGCCAGAAGAAAGCAAATAACAAAAATTAGAGCCGAATTAAATGAAATAGAAAATTAAAAGACAATTGAAAGCGTTAACCAGACCAAAAGCTGGTTCTTTGAAAAGATCAACAAAATTGATAAACCATTGACCAAACTGACAAAAGAAAAACAGGAGAGGAAGCAAATAACCAGAATTAAGAAATGAGATGGGCGATATCACAACAGACCCAAATGAAATTAAAAGAATCATAATAGAATACAGTGAAAAATTGTACTCTAACAAATTTGAAAAACTAGAGGAAATGAACAAATTTCTAGAAATACATTGCTTACTTAAATTAACACAAACAGAGGTAGAACAACTAAATAAACCTATAACGAAAGAAGAGATTAAAATCGTAATTTAAAAATCTCAAACAAAAAAAAACCCTGACAGTTTCACTGGAGAATTCTACCAAACTTTCAGAGAACAGTTAACACCACTACTACTAAAGGTATTTCGGAGCATAGAAAAGGATGGAATACTCCCAAACTCATTCTGTGAAGTCAGCATAAACCTAATATCAAAACCAGGTAAAGACACCACATAAAAGAAAATTACAGACCAATATCCCTCATGAATGTAGACACAAAAATCATCAACAAAATTCTAGCCAATAGAATTCAACAACATATCAAAAAAATAATTCACCGTGACCAAGTGGGACTCATACCAGGTATGCAGGGATGGTTCAACATTAGAAAAACAATGCAATCCATCACATAAATAAAACAAAAGACAAGAAATACATGATCTTATCAATCGATGCAGGAGAGGCATTTGACAAAGTCCAACACCCATTCATGACAAAAACAAAATAGGAATAGAAGGGAAATTCCTCAATATCATTAAGGGCATTTATACAAAGCCAACAGATAGCATCATCCTAAATGGAGAGACTTTGAAAGCATGCCCCTCGAGAACGGGAACCAGACAAGGATGCCTTCTATCACCACTCTTATTCAACATTATGCTAGAGGTCATAGCCAGAGCATTAGGCTAGAAAAAGAAATAAAGGGTATCCAAATTGGTAAGGAAGAAGTAAAAGTATCTCTATTTGCAGATGTATGACCTTATACACAAAAAACCCCAAAGAATCCACAAGAAAACTACTGGAACTAATAGAAGATTACAGCAAAGTTTCAGGATACAAGATAAACATACAAAATCAGGTGGATTCCTCTACACCAACAAAGAGAACTTCGAAGAGGAAATCACCAAACCAATACCATTTACAATAGCCCCCAAGAAGATCAAATACTTAGGAATAAATCTAACCAGAGATGTAAAAGACCTATACAACGAAAACTACAAGACACTACTGCAAGAAACCAAAAGAGATCTGCATAAGTGGAAAAACATACCTTGCTCATGGATAGGTAGATTCAACATCGTGAAAATGTCAATTCTACCCAAAGGGATCTACAGATACAATGGAATCCCAATCCAAACTCCAGTGGCATTTTTAATGAGATGAAGAAACAAATCACCAACTTCATATGGAAAGGGAAGAGGCCGCCAATAACTAAAGCATTACTCAACAAGAAGAACAAAGTGGGAGGCCTCACACTACCTGATTTTAGAACCTATTATACTGCCACAGTAGTCAAAACAGCCTGGTACTGGTACAACAACAGATACACAGACCAATGGAACAGAATTGAGAATCCAGACATAAATTCATCCACCTATGAGCAGCTGATATTTGACAAAGGCCCCAAGTCCATTAATTGGGGAAAAGATAGTCTCTTTAACAAATGGTGCTGGCAAAACTAAAACTGAAACAAGACCCAGACCTCACACCATGCACAAAAACTAACTCAAAATGGATCAAAGACCTAACTATAACATCTAAAACAATAAAGATTATGGAAGAAAAAAATAAGGACAATGCTAGGAGCCCTAATACATGGCATAAACAGAATACAAACCATAAGTAACAATGCACAAGCACCAGAAGAGAAACTAGATAACTGGGAGCTCCTGAAAATCAAACACTTATGCTCATCAAAAGACTTCACCAAAAGAGTAAAAAGACAACCTACAGACTGGGAAAAAAATTTTGGCTACAACAAATCCAATCAGCATTTAGTCTCTAAAATCTACAAGATCCTGCAAAACCTCAACAACAAAAAGACAAATAACCCAATTAAAAAATGGGCAAAAGATATGAACAGACACTTCACCAAAGAAGCCATGCAGGTGGCTAACAGACACATGAGGAAATGCTCATGATCTTTAGCCATTAGAGAAATGCAAATCAAAACTACAATGAGATACCATCTCACCCCAACAAGGCTAGCATGAATCCAAAAAAAAAAAAAAAACACAAAATAATAAACGTTGGAGAGGTTGTGGAGAGACTAGAACACTTATACACTGCTGGTGGTAATGTTAAATGGTAAAACCACTTTGGAAATCTATTTGGTGCTACCTAAAAAAGCTAGAAATAGAAGTACCATAAGATCCAGCAATCCCACTCCTCGAAATCTATCCTAGGGAAATAAGAGCCGTCACACAAATAGATACATACACACCCATGTTCATGTTAGGAAAATTGGGAAACAACCTACGTGCCCATCAACAAACGAATGGATAAACAAATTATTGTATATTCACACAATGGAATACTATGCAACCATAAAGAACAACGATGAATCTGTGAAACATCTCATAACACAGATGAATCTGGAAGGCATTATGCTGAGTGAAATTAGTGGCAAAAGGACAAATATTTTATGAGACCACTATTATAAGAACCCAAGAAAGGGTTTAAACACAGAACACATTATTTGAATGTTACGAGGGTGGGGAGGAAGGGAGAGGGGTATTCACTAACTAGATAGTAGACAAGAATTATCTTAGGTAAAGGGAAGGACAACACACTATAATGGGGAAGTCAGCACAACTAGACCAAAGCAAAAGCTAAGAAGTTTCGTGAATACAACCAAACACTTCGAGGGATAAAGTAGCAGGGGTGGATGTCTGGGGACCATGCTTTCAGGGGACAGACATCTTGGTCAGTTGGCATAACAGAGTTTATTAAGAATATATTCTGCATCCCACTTTGGTGAGTGGCGTCTGGGGTCTTAAAAGGTAGCAGGTGGCCATGTAAGATGCATCAATTGGTCCCAACCCACCAGAAGCAAAGGAGAATGAAGAACACCAAAGACACAAGGAAAATATTAGTCCAAGAGACAGAAAGGGCCACATAAATCAGAGACTCCATCAGCCTGAGACCAGAAGAACTAGATGGTGCCTGGCTACCAACAATGACTGCCCTAACAGGGAATACAACAGAGAGTCCCTGAAGAAGCAGGAGAAAAGCAGGGTGCAGAACTCAAATTTTAGTAAAAAGACCAGACTTAAGGGTCTGACTGAGACTGGAGGGACCCCGAAAGACATGGCCCCCAGACTCTCTGTTAGCCCAGGACTGAAACCATTCCCGAAGCCAACTCTTGAGACAAAGATTAGACAGGACTATAAAACATAAAATAATACTTATGAAGAGAGTGCTTCTTAGCTCAAGTAGATACATGAGACTAAATGGGCAGCTCCTGTCCAGAGGTGAGAGGAGAAGGCAAAAAGGGACAGGAGCTAGTTGAATGGACACTGGAAATCTGGGGTGGAAAGGAGTAGTGTGCTGTCACATTATAAGGAGAGCAACTAGGGTCACGTAACCATATGCGTATAAATTTTTGTATGAGAAACTGAAAAAAAAATAAGACTAGGATGTTTGCTACCTTTTACTCACCATTGTACTGGAGATTTTAGTAAGCGCAAGAAGGAAAACAGTACAGGGTAACTGCTAATGGGTATGGGGCTTCTTTTTGGGAAATTAAAATGTTCCAAAATCGATTGTAGTGATGATTCCACAACTGTATGAATATACAAAACTTATAATTATATGCTTTAAAAGGGTCAGTTGTACGGTACGTAAATTATAATCTCAATAAATCTATTTTTAAAAATAAGGCAGACATTGACAAACTGATTCTAAGGTTCATATGAAAAGGCAAAAAAACAGAATGGCCAATACAATAATGAAGAAAAGCAAAGTCAGAGGCCTGACACTACTTGACTTCAGGACTTATTATAAAGCTACAGTAATCAAGACAGTGTGGTATTGGTGAAGGATTAGACAAACAGATCAGTGGAACAGAATAAGACCCGGAAATAGACCCACACAAATATAGTCAACTGGTCTTTGACAAAGGAGCAAAGGCAATTCAATGGAGAAAGGATAGTCTTGTCAACAAATGATGCTGGAGTAACTAGACATCTGCATATAAAAAAAATTAATCTAGATGCAGCGCTTACATCTTTCATGAAAGTTAACTCAAAATAAATTATAGAACTAAATATAAGATGCAAACCAGTAACAACATCTAGACAACAACATAGGAGAAAACTCAGTTGACCTTGGGTTTGGCGATGACTTTTTAGATACAACACCAAAAGCACAATCCAAGAAATAAATAATTGATAAATTGGACATTTTTAAGACTAAACAATTCTGCTCTACGAAAGACACCATTAAGAGAACTAATAGACAAGCCACACACTGGGAAAAAATGTTTGTAAAACATGTATCTTTGTATCTAAAATACACAAAGAACTCTTAAAACTCAAAAATAAGGAAACAAACAACTGAATTACAAGATGGACAACAAACCTGAACAGGCAAGTCCCCAAAGAAGACATACAGATGGCAAGTAAGCATATGAAAAGTTGCTCAAAATCACACATCATTCTTTTGTTGTTGTTGTTAGGTACTGTCGAGATGGTTCCAACTCATAGCAACCCTACGTACAGCAGAACCAAACACTGCATGGTCCTGAGCCATCCTCACAATTGTTGCTACGCTTGAGCCCACTGTTGTAGTCACTGTGTCAATCCATCTTGTTGAGGGTCTTCCTCTTTTTCGCTAGCCCTCTACTTTACCAAGCATGATGTCCTTCTCCAGGGACTGATCCCTCCTGATAACATGTCCAAAGTATGTGAGATGTAGTCTTGCCATCCTCGCTTCTAAGGAGAATTCTGGTTGTACCTCTTCCAAGACAGATTTGTTCGTTCTTTTGGCAGTCCATGGTATATTCAACATTCTTCGCCAACACCACTGTTCAAAGGCGTCAATTCTTTGGTCCTTCTTATTCATTGTCCAGCTTTCACACGCATATGAGGAGATTGAAAACACCATGGCTTGGGTCAGGCGTACTTTAGTCTTCAAGGTGGCATCTTTGCTTTTCAACACATTAAAGAGGTCTTTTGAAGCAGATTTCTGCAATGCGATATGTCTTTTGATTTCTTGACTACTGCTTCTATGGGTGTTGATTGTGGATCCAAGTAAAATGAAATCCTTGGCAACTTAAATCTTTTCTCCATTTATCATAATATTGCATATTGGTCCAGTTGTGAGGATTTTTGTTTTCTTTATGTTGAGGTATAATCCGTATAGAAGATTGTGGTCTTTGATCTTCAACAGTAAATGCTTCAAGTCCTCTTCACTGTCAGCAAGCAAGATTGTGTCATCTGCATATTGCAGGTTATTAATGAGTCTTCCTCCAATCCTGATGCCCCGTTCTTCTTCAGATAGCCCAGCTTCTCGGATTATTTGCTTAGCATACAGATTGAATAGATATGGTGAAAGGATACAACCCTGACACACACATTTCCTGACTTCAAGCCATGCAGTATCCCTTGTTATGTTCGAACAACTGCCTGTTGATCTATGTACAGGTTCCTCATGAGCACAATTAAGTGTTCTGGAATTCCAATTCTTTGCAATGTTATCCATAATTCGTTATGATCCACACAGTCAAATGCTTTTGCATAGTCAATAAAACACAAGTAAACATCTTTCTGGTATTCTCTGCTTTCAGCCAGGATCCATCTGACATCAGCAATGATATCCTTGGTTTCACAACCTCTTCTGAATCCAGATTGAATTTCTGGCAGTTCCCTGTCAATATACTGCTGCAGCCGCTTTTGAATGACCTTCAGTAAAATTTAATATTAATATTAATGATATTGTTTGATAATTTCCACATTCGGTTGAATCGTCTTTCTTGGGAATAGGCAAAAATATGGATCTCTTCCAGTCTGTTGGCCAGGTAGCTGTCTTCCAAATTTCTTGGCATAAATCAGCGAGCACTTCCAGTGCTGCGTCTGTGTGTAGAAACATCTCAATTGGTAGTCTGTCAATTCCTGGAGCCTTGTTTTACTCCTATGCCTTCAATGCAGCTTGGACTTCTTCCTTCAGTACCGTTGGTTCCTGATCACATGCTACCTCCTGAAACGGATGAACATCAACCAATTCTTTTTAGTTTAGTGAGTCTCTGTATTCCTTCCATCTTCTTTTGATGCTGCCTGCGTCGTTTAATATTTTCCTGGCAGAAACCTTCAGTATTGCTACTCAAGGCTTGTAATTTTTCTTCAGTTCTTTCAGCTTAAGAAATATCGAGCATGTTCTTCCCTTCTGGTTTTCTACCTCCAGGTCTTTGCACGTCATTATAATACTTTACTTTGTCTTCTCGAGGCAGCCTTTGAAGTCTCGTGTTCTTCTACTTCATCATTTCTTCCTTTTGCTTTAGCTACTCGGCATTCAACAGCAAGTTTCAGAGTCTCTTCTGACATCCACTTTGGTCTTTTCTTTCTTTCCTGTCTTTTTAATGACCTCTTGCTTTCTTCATGTATGATGTCCTTGATGTCATTCCACAACTCGTCTGGTCTTCGGTCATTAGTGTTCAATGAGTCAAATCTATTGTGGAGATGGTCTCTAAATTCAGGTGGAATATGGTCAAGGTCGTACTTTGGTTCTTGTAGACTTGTTCTAATTTTCCTCTGTTTCAACTTGAGCTTGCATATGAGCAGTTGATGGTCTGTTCCACAGTCAGCCCCTGGCCTTGTTCTGACTGATGATATTGAGCTTTTCCATCGTCTCTTTCCACAGATGTAGTCGATTTGATTCCTGTGTACTCCATCTGGCGAGGTCCATGTGTATAGTTGTCATTTATGTTGGTGAAAAAAGGTATTTATAATGAAGAAGTTGTTGGTCTTGGAAAATTCTATCATGCAATCTCTGGCATCTTTTCTATCACAAAGGCCATATTTTCCAACTACCAATCCTTCTTCTTTGTCTCCAACTTACGCATTCCAACCACCAGTAATTATTAATGCATCCTGATTGCACATTCGATCAACTTCAGAAGCAGAAGTTGGTAAAAATCTTCAGTTTCTTCATCTTTGGCCAAGTGGTTGGTGCATAAATTTGAATAATAGTCATATTAACTGATCTTTCTCGTAGGCATGCGGATATTATCTTAGCACTGACAGCGTTGTACTTCAGGATAGATCTTCAAATGTTCCTTTTTATGATGAACGCAACACCATTCCTCTTCAATTTGTCATTCCCAGCATAGTAGACCATATGATTGTCTGATTCAAAATGGCCATTACCAGTCCATTTCAGCTCACTAATGCCTAGGATATCGATGTTTATGCATTCCATTTCAGTTTTGACTTTTTCCAGTTTTCCTAGATTCATACTTTGTAATTTCCACGTTCCGATCATTAATGGATGTTTGCAGCTGTTTCTTCTCATTTTGAGTTGTACCACATCAGCAAATGAAGGTCCCAAAAGCTTCACTCCATCCATGTCATTAAGGTCGACTCTACTATGAGGAGGCAGCTCTTCCCCAGTCATCTTTTGAGTGCCTTCCAACCCAAGGGGCTCATCTTCTGGCACTATATCAGACAATGTTCTGCTGTTATTCATAAGGTTTTCACTGGCTAATTCTCTTCAGAAGTAGACTGCCAGGCCCTTCTTCCTAGTCTGTCTTAGTCATTCTAGAATTTCAAATTAAAATAACAATAAGATACCACTATAACACCTATTAGAACGGCTAAAATGCAATACTAAATGCTGGTGAGGCAACAGGGACTCTCCTTCATTGGTGGTAGAAATGCAAAATGATACAGCCACTTTGGAGGACAGTCTGGCAGTTTTTACAAAGCTAAACATACACTTACCATATCATCCAGCAATTGCACTCCTAGATATTTACCCAAATGAAGTGAAAAAATATGTCCTCATAAAAACCTGCACATGAATGTTTACAGAGGCTTTATATAATTGCCAAGAATTAGAAGCAACTATTCTGTCCTTCAACAGGTGAATGGATAAACAAATTGTGGTATATCCATACAATGAAGTAGTAATCAGCAATAAAAAGAAATGAGCTTACAAGCTATGAAAAGACATGGAGGAAACTTAAATGTATGTTGCTAAGTGAAAGAAGTCAATCTGAAAGACCTATATGCTGTATGATATTTATTATATGACATTCTGGAAAAGGCAAACTGTTGAGACAGTGAAAAGATCAGTGGTTGCCAGGGGCTCAGGGGGAGGGACGTGGAGCATAGGGTAGTGAAACTATTCTGCATGATACTGTAATGGTGGGCAGATAATATTATGCATTTGTCAAAACCCATAGAACTGTACAACACAAAGAGTGAACCCTAACGTAAACTATGGGACTTAGTAATAATGTACCAATATTAGTTTATCAATTGTAGCAAATGTGCCATACAAATGAAAGATATTAATAATAGGAGAAACAATGTGCAGAAGGGAGAGCTGGTATATGGGAACGCTCTGCAATTTCTGCTCAATTTTTCTGTAAACCTAAAACTGCTCTAAAGAATAGTCTATTAAAAAAAATAGGGATATCATTGTTGACGTCAAATGGATCTTGGCTGAAAGCAGAGAATACCAGAAAGAGGCTTACCTGTGTTTTATTAACTATGTAAAGGCATTCAACTGTGTGGATCTTAACAAATTATAGGTAACATTGCAAAGAATAGAAATTCCAGAACACTTAATTGTGCTCATGAGGAACCTGTACATAGCCCAAGAGGAAGTTCAGACAGAAAGAGGGAATACCGCATGGTTTAAAATCAGGAAAGGTGTGTGTCAGGGTTGTATCCTTTCACCATACTTATTCAATCCGTATGCTGAACAAATAATCAGAGAAGCTGGACTATATGAAGAAGAATGGGGCATCAGGATTGGAGGAAGACTCATTAACAACCTGCAACATGCAGACAACACAATCTCGTTTGCTGAAAGCGAAGAAGACTTGAAGCACTTACTGATGAAGACTTGAAGCACTTACTGATAAAGAGCAAAGACTACAGCCTTCAGTATGGATTACACCTCAACATAAAGAAAACAAAAATCCTCACAACCGGACCAATAAGCAACATCATGATAAACGGAGAAAAGACTGAAGATGTCAAGGATTTCATTTTACTTGGATCCATAATCAACACCCATGGAAGCAGCAGTCAAGATATCAAACGACGTATTGCACTGGGCAAATCTGCTGCAAAAGACGTCTTTAAAATGTTAAAAAGATGTCACTTTGAGGACTAAGGTGTGCCTGACCGAAGCCATGGTATTTTCAATTGCCTCGTATGCATGCAAAAGCTGGACAATGAATAAGGAAGATTGAAGAAGAATTGATGCCTTTGAATTATGGTGCTGGGGAAGAATATTGAATATACCATGAACTGCCAGAAGAATGAACAAATCTGTCTTGGAAGAAGTACAGCCAGAATGCTCCTTAGAAACAAAGATGGCGAGACTTCATCTCACGTACTTTGAACGTGTTATCAGGAGGAACCAATCCCTGGAGAAGGACGTCATGCTTGGTAAAGTAGAGGGCCAGCAAAAAAGTGGAAAACCCTCAACCAGATGGATTGACACAGTGGCTGCAACAAAAGGCTCAAATATATTAATGACTGTGAGGATGGCATAGGATAGAGCAGTGTTTCGTTCTATTGTACGCAGGGTCACTATGAGTCAGAATCAACTCAATGGCACCTGACAACAACAACATCAAAAATAATAATAAGGCAAGCAAAAGAAATGAAAGACATAAAGACTGGAACACAAGAAGCAAACTGTCTTCATTTGCTTCATTAACATAATCCTAAAATGGAAAATAAAAAAGAATCCACAAAAAATATTAAAACTAATAAATAAGTTTAGCAAGTTCACAGGATAAAATATCAATATACAAATATTAATTGTATTTCTATACACCACAATAAACAACCTGAACGTGAATTAAGAAAACAAGTACATCAACAGCCTCAAAATAATAAAAATACTTAGGAATAAATCTAAGAAAAGGAGTGTAAAACCTGTACACTGAAAACTACAAAACATCTTTGAAAGAAATTTAAAAAGACCTAAACAAATGGACGAACACCCCATATTTGTGGATTGGAAGACTTAATATTGTTAAGATGGCAATACATCCCAAGTTGATCTATAGATTCAAGGCACTGCCTATCAGAAATCCAGTAAGCTTTTCTTACCAAAAAAAAAACAAAAAAATGGCATGCTGATCCTAAGATTTATATGGGAATACAACAGATCTAGAATAGTCAAAACTTCTTTTTTTAATAAAAGAATAAAGAGTGAGTACCTTCACTTCCCGATTTCAAAACATAGTATAAAAAACAAAACAAAATCCATTGCTGTCAAGTCAATTCCAACTCATAACGAATTCATATGTTACAGAGTAGAACTGTGTTCCATAGGGTGTTCTTGGCTATAATCTTACAGAAGCAGATCACTAGGCCTTCTTCCATGTTGCCACTGGGTGGGTTCGAACCTCCATACTTTAGGTCTGGAGTCAAGTGCAAACCACTTGCATCACCCAAGTACCTAAAACGTATTATACAGCTACAATAATTAAGGTAGTGTGGTTTTTGCCTAAGGAAAGAGATATAAATCAGTGGGGAGAAAAATAGAAAGTCCTGAAATAAACTTTCATATGTATGGCAATGGATTGTTGATAAAGGTGCCAAGGCAATTCAGTGGAGAAAGGATAGCCTTTTCAACAAATGGTGGTGGGAGAATTCAATATCCACATGCAAAAAAAAAAAAAAAACATAGACCCTTATCTCACATCAAAAGCAAAAATTAACTCAAAATGAATCGTATTTATAAATTTAAGAGCTAAAACTTCTAAAAGAAAACAGGAGAAAAATTTTGTGACCTTTGGTTAGGCAAAGATTTATTAGATATGACAGCAAAAGCATGATCCATACAAGAAAAAATACCATAAATTAGGCTTCATCAAAATTCAAAACTTTTGCTCTTCAAAAGATACCATTAAGAAAATGAAAAGACAAGTCACAAAGTGAGAGAATATATTTGTGAATCCCATATCTGACAAAGAACTTGTATCAAAAACGTATAAATAACTCTTACAACTCAATAATGAGAAGAAAAACAACCAATTTATGAACGAGCAAAATATTTACATAAACTTCGTCAAGGAAGAAATTACACTGACTAACAAGCACATAAAAAGATGCTCAATATCCTTAGTCATTAGAGAAATACAAATCAAAACCACAATGGGCTACTACTATGTGCCCACTAGCCCATTAACCTAACCCATGGCCATGGAATTGATTCTGACTCACAGTGACCCTACAGGACAGAGAAGAACTGCCCCATAGGGTCTCCAAGGAACGGCTGATGGATTCGAACCTTTTGGTTAGCCACCGAGCTCTTAAACACTGCACCACCAGGGCCCATGTACCCACTAGGGTGACTAAAATCAGAAAAATTGACAATACCAAGCATTGCCAAGGAGTTGGAGAAAATGGAACTTCGTGTATCACTGGTGGAAATGTATAACACTACAGTCCACTTTGGGAAACATTTTGGCAGTTTCTTAAAAAGTTAAGACATTCACTTACTATGCGACCCTGGATCCTTCAGTTCCACTACCCAAAAGAAATGAAAACGTATCCATAGAGACAAATCTACAGAAAGACCTGCTCATATCAGCATTATTCCCAATAGGCAAAAGGTGGAACCAACCCAAGTGTCCATCGACAGATGAATGGATAAACAAAATGTGGTCTATCCATACAGTAGAATAGTATTTGGCATCAAAGAGAAACGAAGTCCTGATACATGAGACAACATGGATGAAACCTTGAAAACATTATGCTGAGTGAAAGAAACCAGTCATGAAGGACCACATACTGTATGATTCCATTTATATGAAATACCCCAGAATAGGCAAAAATCCATAGAGACAGTACAACCAGAATGCTCTTTAGAAGGAAGGATGGCGAGACTACGTCTTACATACTTTGGACCTGTTATCAGGAGGGATCAGTCCCCGGAGAAGGACATCATGCTTGGTAAAGCACAGGGTTAGCGAAAAAGAGGAAGACCCTCAACGAGATGGATTGACACAGTGGCGGCAACAATGGGCTCAAGCATAACAATGATTGTGAGCACGGTGCAGAACCAGGCAGTGTTTCGTTCTGTGGTGCATAGGGTCGCTATGAGTCGGAACCAACTTGACGGCACCTAACAGCAACATAGAGACAGAAAGCAGATTAGTGGTTACCAGGGGCTGGTGCGGGGGAGAGGGTAGGAAGAGGGATTGACGGAAACAGGCTGAGTGAAAGAAACAAAGAGAATTTGGGAGAATTTCCATATTCTGAAACGATTGTGGTGATGGTTGCGCAACTCTGTAAATGTACTAAAAATCATTGAACTGTACACTTAAAGCAGCTGAATTTTATTGTATGTAAATAATACCTTTGAAAAGCTGTTATAAAATTTGAGAAAAAGCAAGAGTGGCATTACAGTACAGCCATGAAGAGTGTGGATTCCAAAGCAAAACTGCCAGATTTGAAAGCCAGCTCCACCTCGTAGTAGATGTGAGCAAGTTACTTCAGTTCTCTATGCCTTGTTAGCTTCCATCTTACAGATTCCAATGAAAGCCATGAGACTGGCCGGCATTATGAAGGAGTGATGGTAGCTAAGGAAGACAAGAAGTCTGAGGACTGAGATCCTGGGTACAATAACTGGGTTGATGTCTTATTCTCGACATTTCGTCTGTTTCCTATAGCATGTGCTACCCATGAGCAGCATTGCTTTCAGCTCGGGCAGAAGGTACATATATCAGAATCTCAAAGTGGGAAGGGATATGAGCTAAAGGAGTAAACAATAGACTGAATACGGTAGTTGGAAAAAGTTTATTCCCGTAATTATGCTATGCTGTCTCCACTGAGTTAACAATCACTGCTATTGACTTAAAGCCACTAGGTAAATACAGTAGTTTCTTTTCTATTCTTTTCAAATTGAGATGAATTAGTGACTCAGCTATTTGGTGCCTTTATCTCATTCTCACTGGAAATACCTAAGTACATTTTCAAAATAAGCACATATATCAGAGATTATTTTATTATGCTGTTTTGCAATTGTTTTCTATTTTATTATATCACTGTATCTACTTCACACTTATTATACAGTGTTTTGCATTTTCAGGGATTTTTTCAAGTACATACGTCTCATCTCTTGAACTAGATTGAATACCATATATGAGTCATTTGCTTTTAGGTGGCAATCCACCTAACACTCACCCAAAGAGACAATTTTTACAGCTCAAAAGCTATTGCATCCATGTCCTCAATGCCCATTTGCCTTTGGCCCAGGCCAGATAGCCTCAGGAAAAGTGTTCCTCCCGGAAAATGAGGCTCTGGTCTTCATATTCTGAGATAATCTCTCTCACTGTACTAAGCCACTTCCCCATTTCTTTACCCTTCTACTACTGCAAACTCTAGCACACATTCCTTGCCCAGAATGCCATGGAGCTATACATACAACATTTGTACACTTTAAATATGCATGTCATACCTCAATTACAGAGAATTAAAAATTATAAAATGAATATGAATGAAATTGAATCATCTAGCTCTTAACAACTAACACACAGGGGAGGGGAAAAATAAATTATTCCTAGATTCTTGCATATAAAATACCAATTGCTTTTTTAAAAATGAGGGCATAAAATAGCAGAAAATCCTAGAGGAAAAAAAAGTTTCTGCAATAACGAAGTCCTAAAGGTTAAGGCTCTAAAGTTTATTGAGTATGTGCACTAGTTGTTCCATGCGTAATGTAGGAGGGAGCAGCTTAAACTTTGTTGGGGACGAGTGTCTCAGGACTTCAATAGGAGCTCCATTGTAAGCAATATGTCACCTAGGCCTTTTGGAAGTGGAACAATCTGCTCTGCACTTTGAGGAATGTTTTTCCTGGAAACCAAAATGCAGACAGCACTGCTTCATGGTTGGGTGAGGAGCAAGGCTGGCTAATTCTATAGTCATGGAATAAAAGGCAGGGTCTGGGATTTATGGTGAAAAAAGGATAGGAAATCATTCTTAGCCATTATCGGTATGGTACGCATCACCTGAAATACCACCAGCAAACACCCAAACCAAGCAGCACGTTGGTCACAAGAGTCCCATTTTTCTGTGGCCTTCACATTAACTCCTCAAGCTATAGACAAGAAGCTTCAGTACAGTCGAAGCCCTTGGGCTTTCGAATTACAAGGCCACCATTTTACTGCTGCATTCTGCCTTCATAGGGAGTACGTCCGCGTTTTAACAATGACCTCAAACATGTAGCTCCAGCCTCATTTTCCAACACTCGTATTTCCCCCCACCCTTCAGCCATCTGCAAATACTTGTGATTTTACCAAACAAAGCTGTCATGCTTCTGTATCTTTGTACACATCGTTGTTGGGTTTTTTTTTTTTTTCTGCCTGGAATGTCCTTTTCTCTTTATGTGAGCAACAAATTTCCTTCAAGTCTTTTCACAAATATTACCTCTTCCATGATGCTTTTTCTGTGCTTTCCTGGCATACTGAGTTCCTCCAGCTCATAGAAATCCCAGAGTGCTTTGGACAAACATCTTAGTACTTACCACATAGGATTATCAGAATATGTTTATGTGCCTGTCTTCCCCACAGACATCACCTATCTGTCAGTTTGCCGTCCTGTGGTGGCTTGCATGTTGCTGTGATGCTGGAAGGTACGTCACTAGTATTTCAAATACCAGCAGGGTCACCCATGGTGGACAGATTTCAGCGGAGCTTTCAGACTAAGACAGACAGGGAAGAAAGGCCTGGTGATCTACTTCCAAATATTAGTCAATGAAAATCCTATGGATCACAACAGAATATCGTCCAATACAGTGCTGGCAGATATACCCCCTAGGTTAGAGGCACTACACAATAGCTGCAACAATGAACTCAAACATACCAACGATCATGAAGATGGCACAAGATGAGGCAACATTTACTTCTATTATACAGAAGGTTGTCATGAGTCAGAGTCGACTTGACAGCAACTAAGAACAACAACTTCCCCACAAGACTGTGAAAAACTTGAGAGAAGGGTCTCTGTGTTTTTCATCATATGACCCTGTCCTTAGTATGGTGGTTAGCACACAGTAGATGGTGGGTAAATGCTCCTTGATTTAATAAACAGTTCTGTGAAGTAGGCAGAGCAGATATTTTCAGCGTCACTTCACAGAAAAAGAAACTGAGTCTCAGAGAGAGAAATGCCTTGCCCATGGTTACACTTGCTGATCCAAGCCAGAGTCGGGACCCACACCTAGAGCTCATTCCTATTCTAATGTTCATTCCATTACAACACAGGTCTCTACTCTATCTAAAATAGCTGGGTTCTTTGGAACAAGAAGGCCCTTCTGGTGGTCTGTAAAACCTCCTTGTGTTAGAATGATGGTGGAGTTTTTTCACAGACTCCATCTGCCTGGAGACCAGCTTCTTGCCTTTAAGAATGAATGTGGTCCTTACTACTCCAAAGCCTTATATTATGCCATCTAGTACAGTGACTGATGCATCCTATCTTTCCTACTAGGATGTGAGCTCTGGGAGTGTAGGGACTCATGTCACCGCACAGAGTGCATCAGACTACTTTGTGATTGACTGAGGACTTGTACTATTCCTTGCTTCTCACCTCACTGTAAGCTTTCTGAGAGCCCAAAAGGAGACACTCCATCTCTTCTATGCTCTTACTTCTGTTCATTAGAGTAAGGCTCACTAAGTGTGGGTTTGTGAGTTAGTTGCTAGCTTAATGAACAAGTAACTACAGGTGGAATGCCCTAGAGCAAAAGCCATTACAAAGAAGGACTATATGAAGTAAAGCTATCTATGCTTGATTGGTCTGATTACATTAAGTCCTATACAAGTAACAATCTGGCCCTAATGTGTTCCCTAGTTCCTGGCCATTTCAGAGGCACTAGCTATAATGAAAACTCAAGTGCAAGCTATTTGCATCTTAAGTAGAAAGAGAGGAACCTTACTGGTAACATTTTTAGGGGGTCCGGGCATCATGCAGAATTTATCCTTCAAATAATTTGTCTTTTGAACGTTCTAAGTCCCTAAGCAAAACCGACCTGATACTACAATCAAAGCATGAAGGGCGGTACGGTGGTCTGAAGATGACGGCTCCCCATCTTAATTGGTTCAGAACACTGCTTTCCTCCTGATGATTCAACATGGAGAAACTAGTGCTATTTTCTTTAATTTTCAGCTACTTCTTTAGAAAATGTAAGACATTATGACTGTGTAGCTTAACCCACAGAAGGCACTTTGTGCACTGAATTCAGTTTTAGAAAATCCCATTGTGTCAAAATTCTCCTGAGTTCCAGACCTGAGTTTCCAACTGCAGTTGGTCATGTTCACCTCAGACCCATTATGTTTCAAATTGATATTCCCTACATCCCCTTCTTAGAGGAAGTGGCATGATGTAGTGGAAAAAAAAACACATTTGCTTTAACATAAAAGTGACTTGGGTCTCTATAGCAGCTCTGCCACTTAACAGTGATGTGAACTATAAAAGTGAGGATATTAACAAAAAGCCTCTACAGAGAGCTTGACATGTACCAGGACGTATGTCAAGCAATTCATATGCCTATCACATTTACTTCCCACGACAACCATATGAGGCAGGTATTGTTATGACTCACTCCATTTTACAGAGGAAGGACCAGAAGCAGTCTTACTGTGGAACTCACTTCCTCATCACAATGCTGTACTGTGCCTCCATAATAAACACACACACATGATGACTGCTGTGACGATTCAATGAGGTAAGCACATGCAAAGCACCTAGCACAGCACTTGGCATATAACAAATCCTCAGTAAGCATAAATTCTCAATACACCACCTCCCCTCTCCAGATTATCTGCTGCTTCTCCTATACTGCCTGTTTTCATTAATAGCAACACAATCCTTCATTATCCAGAGAGAATATGTCAGGGGTATTCTCAGTCTTCCCTTTTCCTCACTATCCCATATCCAGGTGGCCTCCAAGCTCCGTTGAAAACCTTTCTTGTCCTTTCCTCTCCCCTTCTACTTTCCACTACCTTTCTTTGGGCCCTCGTCATTCTTACCTGGACTAAGAAATGTTCCACCAACTGGTATCCCTGCCTCCAATTGATCCTCCAGACTACAACCAGAGATTTTATTCATGAAATTGGAATTGGCAGAGACTTGCTAGCTGTTCACCAAACCCATTTTCTCTTTCTTGGGCACATAACATTTTTCTTCTCAGCCTTCCTTGCAGTTAGGCGTGTCCACATGACTTCGTTCTAGCCAAAGGAATGTCAGTACAAATGAGTGTGCCCCTTCAGGGCCACACATGATCCTCTATGCTCATTCCTCTTCTCCTCACTTGATACAGACAAGCACAGTGGTCTTGGAAACCATGTGTTGAATATGGCAGAGTGACCAGATGATAGGAGTTTGGGTCCCTGAAACACTACTTGGAAATGAGCCACCTGTCAATAAGGAACACCTGCTTTGAACTTTAAGGAGCAAGAAATAAACTTCTATCATGTTTGAACTGTTAGACATTTTTGTGTTCAGCAACTTGTGTTAACTAATACAAACGATCTGATCATGCCACTCACTTTTCAAAAAGCCAACAATGGTTCCCTATAGGTACGGGGTAAATGTATTCCAGACTAGTGTCCTTCATCTTTCATGCAGAAATAGTTCCACATAGGTATGCTATTAGGCTGTATTTCCCACTACCCCTCATCACTGCCATGTTCCAGAAGCTTATTTACTCAATGGGAATGTTAGCACTTGGCCCTACACCCTTTACCTGTTGCCGTTGAGTCCATTCCAACTCATAGTGACCCTATAGGACAGAGTAGAACTGTCCCATAGGGTTTCCAAGGCTGTAATTTTTACAGAAGCAGACTGCCACATCTTTCTCCCGCGGAACGGCTGGTGGGTTCAAACCACTGACTTTTCGGTTAGCAGCTAAGCGCTTAACCACTGCACAACCCATACAACATCTTGACCCCCAAACTTCCAATTAGGCACCAAGTACCATCAATGGTACCTCCTGAACATATCATATATCCATATCCTTCTTCAATGCCTTATTTAGTGGAAAAAGTAGTAGCTTGAAGGCAGATAGACCTGCATTAATCTAATAATTGCCTGCTCTCGGGCACATCATTTTTATTTTTTAAGCTTCACCTTCTGGATCTGTCCATAGGGATAACAATTCTTATACTGAATAGTTGTTGGGAATATTAGAGATGTTTTACATAAAGAGCTTGGCACCTAGTAGGTGTTCAACACATAGCAGCTGTTATGTGTATCATTATGAGAACATGATAACAGCTTCCTAACTGGGCACTTCATCTTCAGCCTTGCCTTCCTCCAATGCATCTTCCACGCTATTCCCAGAGTGACCCATCTAAAATGCAAATCTGTCTCATTTCACAAACTCTTCAATGCATCCGCATGCTTTTAGGCCAACATAGCTTATTAGCACTGCTCCCACCCAAGATCACTTCCCTCTACTCTGTGGTTCAGTCATACTAACCTTATTTTTGTTCCTTTTATATATGATCAATCCCTGCACCCTGGGCCTTCATATACACTGTACCCTCTCTCTGTAACATTTCCTTCCTATCTTTTAATCTAATTTACTTGTACTCAAGTTTTTAGGTTTTGGTTTAAAAGTTATTTCCTGTGGAATTCATTGTGGGTATTCCCTGCAGATCTGCTTTTTTGTTCCTGCTGGATGATCCCATGGTGCTCTGTATTTCTCCTTCCACTTCACCATTGAGATTTGCTTAGTTGTCTTCCCAACTAGAATATAAGTTCTGTGAGGGCAGAAACCGCATCTCTTTTGGCTCACCATTTATTCCTAGTGCCCAGTCTCATTAACCCTTCAGGAAATATTCTTTGGAAGAATAAACAAATGAAAGCTTTAATAAGAGAATGAATTTTCTGATATATGAGGTCAATTCATGAATACAAGCCTTTGTGCATGTGGTTATTTCTGCCTGGAATACCCTCCTATATCTCAACCTAGTCCTTTATCTTTTTGATAGCTACCCACAGCTCCTTTCAGATCCAAGAGACAGGATAAGTGTCACCTCCTTTTGCAGATTTCCTTGATGCTCCTACATGATTTTGGATGTTCCGTACCCTGTAATTCCATCACATTTTACACCTCTCTCTATTTAAGGGCTTTTAGAAGGCCCTGGCAATCTACTTCCAAAAGATCACAGCCATTGAAGACCCTATAGAACACAGTTCTACTCTGACACACATGGGGTTTCCATGAGTTGGAATCGACTCAAAGGGACAACTGTTTTGGTTTTTATGTGTGTGTGTGGGTGCAATGATCTGTGCACATGCCTGATTTCACCACTAGACTGCAAGGTAATTAAGAGCATGGCTTGTGTCTATTTATTTCTATAGCTCAGCACATATTCCAGAGGCTTGAACATAATAAGCACTCTTAAATATGTTGGATGAATGAGTCAAATCAATGGGATAAAATCTAGCTAAATTCAATGAATATTTGTCTCTTTTACTCAGATAGTGTATGGAACTTTTTTTTACTGTATTATATATTATGCAATGTTTATATACAATAGGTATAAGGAACAATACAGTAACTATGCTTAGTCATATTTTCAGCAATAACTAAAATGTAGGAGAGACGGAGCCAACGTGGTGCTACAGAGAGAAGCACCATGCTGTCCCTCTACAGCAAAGACCCAAAGAACTAAGTAAAACAGATACAAACATCAATCCTGGAACCCTAAGTGTCAAATGCAGGGATAAAAAACTCAGTAGAGCACCAAATGGAATAAGAAATTGACAGATAACAGAGAATGAGGAGAGCTATGGAGTGGAGGTACATGACAGGGAATTCAAAGTTCTTAATATTCAGGGCTTTCCAAGACATTAAGGAAAACGTAGACAAAAATAAAGAAAAAATAGACAAAATCATGGAGAATACAGACAAAATCAGGGAAAACACAGACAAAGCAATGGAAAATTTCAGGAAAATAATACAGGAACAAAATGTCAAAACAAACGGCTAGATATCGTACAAAAACAGCAATTAGAAATCCAAAAGATAAACAACAAGATTTCAGAAATGGACAGTGCGATAGAAGGTTTTAGGAGCAAATTTGAAACAACGGAAGACAGGATCAGTGAAATTGAAGACAAACCCTTGGATACCAGGTTTGAGAAAAAGTCAGAGAAAAGAATGAAGAAAACCTGAGAACGATGTGAGATACAATCAAAAGCAAAAATTTGTGTGTGGTCAGAGTTCCAAAACGGAGAGAAAGCAGAAAACACAGACAGGATCATTGAAGATTTACTGACAGAAAACTTGCCTAATATCATGAAAGACAAAGAGTTGACCATCCAAGAAGCTCAACAAACCCTATATAGGATAGACCTCAAAAGAAAAATACCAAGACATGTCATGATCACACTCACTAAAACCAAAGACAAAGAAAGAATCTTGAGAGCAGCTCAATAAAAACAAAAAGTCACATAGAGAGGGGAAACAATACAACTAAGCTCTGATTACTCAGTGGAAATCATTCAGGCAAGAAGGCAATGGGATGACATATATAAAACCTTGAAATAAAAAAATTGTCAACCAAGAATAAAATATCCTCCAAAACTCTCACTCAAATATGATGGTAAAAATAGGACATTTCCAGATAAGTAGAAATTAAGGGAATATGTACAAAACAAAACAAAACTTACAAAAATTATTAAAGGGAGTCCTTCAGTTAGAGAACCAACAATATCAGACAACAACCTAAATCTAGGACACAGGACAGCATCAGCCAGATACAAACCTAGGTAATGAACTCTCAAGGCTAAAACAAAACTAAAAGATTTCCAACAGGGAACCAGAGAGGTCAATCTGTAAATGACAACAATGTCAAAACAATAAAAGAGGGAATAAAACGTGTAGGTATAGAACTTTAAAATGGAGAGGAAGTCAAGGAGATATCAAGGAATAAAACATGGTTTAAATTTAAGAAAGTAGGGGTAAATTTCAAGGTAACCACAAAGAAAGTGAACAAACCTACTCATTAAAATAAAGAAAAAAAAAAAAACAAAGTCTCAGTAAACACAAAATCTACAAAAACGAAAGAAACAAACAAAAAAAAACCACAAATAAAAGGAATTCAGCATAGGAGAGTAAGAGGAACAAAGAAAATGTCAGCACCACAAAAAAGGCACTACAAAATGATAGCAATAAATCCACACCTATCAATAATCACACTGAACATAAATGGCTTAAATGCACCCATAAAGAAGCATAGAGTGACAGAATGGATGAAAACACAGGACCCATCAATATGCTGTCAACAAGAGACTCACCTAAGAAACAAAGACATAAATATATTAAACATTAAAGGATGGAAAAAATACATCAAGCAAACAAGAACCAAAAAAGAGCAGGAGTGGCAGTACTAATCTCAGATAAAACAGACTTTAAAACAAAATCCACCTTAAAAGACAACAAAGTACATTATATAATGATTAAAGGGACACTCCACCATGAGGACATAACCATAATAAATATCTACACACCCAATGACAGGGCTTCAAAATACATAAAAGAAACTCAACAGCACTGAAAAAAGAAATTGACAGTTCCACAATAATAGTAGGAGACTTCAACACACCACTCTTGGTAAAGGACAGAACATCTAGAAAGAAACTCAAAGAAAGATACAGAGGATTTAAAGGCCACAATCACCCAATTTGACCTCACAGACATATATATAACACTCCACCCAACAGCTGTAAATACACACTCTTTTTCCATGCACGTGGAACATTCTCCAGAATAGACCACATCTTAGGCCACAAAGCAGCCCTCAACAAATACAAAACATTGAGATAATACAAAGCACCTTCTCTGATCACAACACCATAAAAGTAGAAATTAATAAAAGGAAGAACAAGCAAAAAAATCAAATACATGGAAACTGAATACACCTTGCTTCAAAACCACTGGGTATTAGAAGGAATCAGAGATGGAATAAAAAAAATTCCTAGAATCAAATAAGAATGAAAACATATCATACCAAAACCTTTGGGACACAGAAAAGGCAGTGCTCAGAGGCCAATTTCTAGAAATGGATGCACACATCAAAAAAGAAGAAAGGGACAAAATCAAAACATTAACTACACAACTCAAACAAATAGAAAGAGAACAGCAAAAAAGCCCACAGCCACCAGAAGAAAGGAAATAATAAAGATCAGAGCAGAAAATAAATGCAATAGAGAATAGAAAAACAACAGAAAGAATCAACAAAACCAAAAGTTGGTTCTTTGAAAGGATCAACAAAATTGACAAACCACTGGCCAAACTGACAAAAGAAAAACAGGAGGGGACGCAAATAACCCAAATAAGAAATGAAATGGGAGACATTACAACAGACCCAAATGAAATAAAAAGGATCATAACAGGCTACTATAAAAAACTATACTCCAACAAATTTGAAAACCAAGAGGAAATGGACAAATTTCTAGAAACACCCTACCTACCCAACTAACACAAACTGAAGATGAAAATCTGAACAGACCCATAATAAGAGAAGAGATTGAAAAGGTAATTAAAAAAAAAACCAAAAAATCCAAACCAAAAAAAGAGCCCTGGCCCAGATGGCTTCACTGGAGAATTCTACCAAACATTCAGAGAAGAGCTTATACCAGTACTACTGAAACTATTTCAGAACATAGAAAAGGAAGGGATACTTCCAAATTCATTCTATGAAGCCAGCATAACCCTGATAACAAAACCAGGCAAAGACACCACAAAAAAAGACAATTACAGACCACTATCTCTCATGAATATAGATACAAAAATTCTCAACAAAATTCTAGTCACTAGAATTCAGCACCATAAAAAAAAAATACACCCCGATCAAGTGGGATCCATACCAGGTATGCAAGGATGGCTCAACAGTAGAAAATCAATCAATGGAATCCACCACATAAATAACACAAAAGAATCACATGATCATCTCAATCAACACAGAAAAGGCATTTGACAAAGTCCAACACCTATTCCTGGATAAAAACGCTCAATAAAATAGGTATAGAAGGGAAAATCTTCAACATAATAAAGGGCATCTATACAAAATCAATAGCCAATATCATTCTTAATGGACAGAGGCTGAAAACATTCCCCCTGAGAACAGGAACAAGACAAGGATGCCCTTTATCATCATCCCTATTCAACATTGTGCTGGAAGTCCTAGCTAGAGCAATAAGGCAAGAAAAAGAAATAAAAGGCACCCAAATTGGTAATGAAGAAGTAAAACTGTCTGTATTCAAGGATAATATGTTACTATACATACAGAACCCAAAAGACTCCACAAGAAAACTCCTAGAACTAATAGAAAGATTCAGCAGAGTGGCAGGATACAAGATAAACATACAAAAATCAATTGGATTCCTATACACCAATAAAGAGAACTATGAAAACAAAATCAGGAAAGCAATACCATTTATAATAGCCTCTAAAAAAATAAAGTACTTAGGAATAAATCTAACTAGGTATATAAAAGACCTATACAAAGAAAACTACAAAACACTACTGCAAGAAACCAAAAGGCACTTACATGAATGAAAAAACATACCTTGCTCATGGATAGGTAGACTCAACATTGTGAAAATGACAATTCTACCCAAAGCAATCTACAAATCCAATGCAATCCCTACCCAAATACCAACAGCATTCTTTAAAGAGATGGAAAAACAATTACTAACTTTATATGGAAAGGAAAGAGACCCTGGATAAGTAAAACACTATTGAAGAAGAAGAATAAAGTAGGGAGGATTCACACTACCTGACCTCAGAACCTACTATACCGCTATGGTAGTCAAAACAGCCTGGTACTGCTACAACACACACATTGACAAATGGAACAGAATGGAGAACGCAGGCGTAAATGCATTCCCCTACGGTCACCTGATCTTCGACAAAAGCCCAAAGTCCATTAAATGGGAAAAAGACAGTCTTTTTAACAAACGGTGTTGGCAAAACTGGCTGTCCATCTTTAAAAAAGTGAAACAGGACCTATACCTCACACCATACACAAAAACTAATTCAAAATGGATCAAAGACCTGAATATAAAACCAAATACTATTAAGACCATAGAAGAAAAAATAGGGTCAATGCTAGAGACCCGAATACACAGCATAAACAGGATACAAATCACAACTAACAATACACAAACACCAGAAGATAAGCTAGATAACTGGGATCTTCTAAAAATTAAACACGCTCATCAAAACACTTTACCAAAAGAGTAAAACCAGAACCTACAAACTAGGAAAAAATTTTTGGCTATGACAAATCTGACAAATGTCTAATCTTTAAAATTGATAGGAAAATCCAACACCTCTACAACAAAAAGACAAATAACCCAATTAAAAAATAGGCAAAGGATATGAACAGACACTTCACCAAAGAACACATTCAGGCAGCTAACAGACACATGAGGAAATGCTTGCAATCACTAGCTGTCATGGATTGAATTGTGTCCCCCCAAAATATGTGTATTAATTTGGCTAGGCCACGATTCCCAGTATTGTGTGATTGTCCACCATTTTGTCATCTGATGTGATTTTCCTAGGTGTTGTAAATCCTACCTCTATGATGTTAATGAGGTGCGATAGGCAGCAGTTATGTTAATGAGGCAGTACTCAATCTATAAGATTGATTGTGTCTTGAGCCAATCTCTTTTGACATATAAAAGAGAGAAGCCAGCAGAGAGAGAGGGGGACCTTATATCACCAAGAAAGTAGTGCTGGGAGCAAAGCATGTCTTTTGGACTGGAGGTTCCTGCACTGAGAAGATCCCAGACCAAGAGAAGATTGATGACAAGGACCTTCCTCCAGAGCCGACAGAGAAAGCCTTCCCCTGGAGCTGACGCCCTGATTTTGGACTTGTAGCCTACTAGACTGTGAAAAAATAAATTTGTCTTTGTTAAAGCCATCCACTTGTGGTATTTCTGTTGCAGCAGCACTAGAGAACTAAGACACTAGCCATTAGAGAAATGCAAATCAAAACTACAATGAGATATCATCTCATCCTGACATTACTGGCACAAATCAAAAAAACAGAAAATAACAAATGTTGGGGAGGCTGCAGGGAAATTGGAACTCTTATGCACTACTAGTGGGAATGCAAAATGGTATGCCATTTTGGAAAACTATAATGGCTCTTCCTTAAAAAACTAGAGATAGAAATGCCATATGATCCAGTTATCCCACTCCTAGGAATATATCCTAGAAAAATAAGAGCCTTCACACAAGTAGACGTATGTACACCTCTGTTCATTGCAGCATTATTCACAATAGGAAAAAGATGGAAACAACCTAACTGCCCATCAACAGATGAATGGATAAACATACATACACACAATGGAATACTACCCAATGGTAAAGAACAATGGTGAATCTTTGAAACACCTCACAACATAGATGAACCTGGAGGGCATTATCCTGAGTGAAATTAGTCAGTCACGAAAGGACAAACACTGTACGAGAGCACTATTATAAAACTCATGAAAAGGTTTACACATGGAAAGAAACAATCTTTGATAGTTACCAGGGAGAGGAGGGGTGGGGAGGGAAAAACACTAACTAGACAATAGATAAGTGGTAACTTTGGTGAAGGGTAAGACAGTACACAATACTGGAGAAGCTAGCACAACTTGACCAAGGCAAGGTCATGGAAGCTTCATAGACACATCCAAACTCCATGAGGGACAGAATTACTGGGCTAAGGGCTTGGGACCATGGTCTGGGGGGGACATCTAGCTCAACTGGCATAACAAAGTTTACAATGAAAATGTTCTACATCCTACTTTGGTGAGTAGCGTCTAGGGTCTTAAAAGCTTGTGACGGGCCATCTAAGATACTCCACTGGTCCCACCACTTCAGGAGCAAGGGCGAATGAAGAAAACCAAAGACACAAGGAAATATTAGTCCAAAGGACTAATGGACCATAACTACCAAGGTCTCCACCAGACTGAGTCTAGCACAACTAGATGGTGACCGGGTACCACCACCGACTGCTCTGAAAAGGATCACATTAGAGGGTCCCAGACAGAGCTGGAGAAAAATGTAGAAGAAAATCCTAACTCACAGAAAAAGAAAAAAAGACCAGACTTGCTGGTCTGACAGAGATTGGAGAAACCCCCAGAGTAGGGCCCCCAGACACCCTTTTAAACACAGTACTGAAGTCACTCCTGAGGTTCACCCTTCAGGCAAAGATTAGACAGGCCCATAAAACAAAAGGAGACTAAATGGGAACACCAGCCCAGGGGCAAGGATGAGAAGACAGGAGGGGACAGAAAATCTGGTAATGGGGAACCCAGGGTCAAGAAGGGCAGAGTGTTGACACATCATCAGCTGGCAACAAATGTCACAAAACAATATGTGTATTGTTTAATGACAAACTAATTTGCTCTATAAACCTTCATCTAAAGCAAACAATATATAAATAAAATGGTATTAATAGTGATGAAGTTGCCTATTTATCCATATTTGAAAACTGGGAAATACATCATAAATGTTTGTGTGTCATCTTGTGCTGGAGCTATGTTAGTCTTTGTCTTCTGCCAACTTCAGTGCGTGTGCTGCTGAAGCAAGCAACAGGTAATGGGCCTTGGCTTGCATTTTTATAGTTGTCCTCAGGCAAGCCAGGACTTCTTTCTAAACTGCCCTAGTTACACAGTAACACAACCCTTGGTCAGATTTTTTACTAGGAAGATGTCCTTCTGTAGTGTTTTCATGGAATCCAGACAAAATATCTGAAGGTCAAAATAATAATAGGGATGTTGCAGAATAGCAGTTTCTGAAAAGTTGTAAGCGTTCTGCAGACTTTATCCAATTTGCGCTTTTGTTGTGCCTGCAAGACAGGCAGCAGCTACATTATTACCAGAATGAGGAACTGGGGAAAGGAGACAGTTTGTGACTTGCAAAAGGTCACTAGATGAATCAATTGTGCGGCCATAAATAGAACTAAGTTTTTATCTTTCAGGTTTGAGCTTAGTCCTCTCTCCAGATCTACCTCCTTGGGTCTAAGATGAAGCATCTGCTATAGAGGAGAATCAGTGGTTTCACTATCTTCTGTGCTAGGGTACCTCCTCTTGTCTGAACTTCCAAATAAGCCCGAGGACATCTCCCATAGACTCCTATCTCATCAAACTTCACATTCTTGTCCTCTTCAGACCGGAATGAGGGGGTCAGTGGACATTTCTTCCCATTATTCCAGTTCTATTTTCAGGTGATTAATCCTTTGTTCAGAAACCCTGGTGGCGTAGTGGTTAAGAGCTACCAAAAGGTCGGAAGTTCGAATCCACCAGGTTCTCCTTAGAAACTCTATGGGATAGTTCTACTCTGTCCTATAGGGTCGCTATGAGTCGGAAGCAACTCGATGGCAACGGGTTGGTTTTTTTTTTAATCCTTTGTTCTGCTTCATCCTCTGCTCTCCTATACTTGCATCCTCTCCTTTCTTCTCTCTTCTCTATCTCTCCTCCAAAACTCAAATCTATTTAACTACCTGTTTCCTCAATGTATCTCCCTTTCTCTACCTTCATTCGCTGCTCTGAATTAGAACTTCATCATTTTTCACCTAGACTACTTCAGCTGTCTCCTAACCAGTTTCCCTAATTCCAGCCTTGTTTTCCTCAAATGCATTCTTTACACAGTAAATAGTGTTATATATAATTAGAAAACTGACCACTTCATTCTCTTGCTTAAAACCTTCCACTTCCAGAATGATGCTCAAGTTCTTTAGTGTGGCATACAGTGTCTTTCATGAGTTGGGCCTGCCTTCCCCCACATTCACATCTCTTCCTATATCCTCCTTTGTGCTATATTCCAACACCGACTTGTCTAAAGTTTACTCCCATGTACCATTACATTTCTTGAAACTGCTCACTTGGTTTTCTCTGTCTAGAATGTCCCTCCTCTTTTCCCACTCCCCACCTACAATTTGCTTGGCTAAATCCTACTTATCTAATAATATAAAAACTAATGCTGATAATAATAGTCAGCAGCTTAGGTGGTTACCTCACCCAGGGACTCTTTGCTCAACTTGACCCAAGAGAATGGGTTAGATGTCCCTCCTTTATCCTCCCATAATTATCTATATCTTTAGCATTTCACTTATTATTTTTTGTAATTATCTGTTAGTCTTTCTTCCCTATTATATTGTGATGACCTCACCTTAAGGACAAAGAGCATGTCTTATTAAGGTTTGCATCCCCAGAGCCTAGTACCAAGCCATGTATGTATTAGGAAGTGAAAAAAAAGGTAAATGAATAAATGAATGTATGAGTACTTATCTTTCTGCCATCCACAATTTCCCTCTCTTGTTCATCTTTTCCACTGCCCCTTCCCCAACTTCTCTATGTCTTCTCTTCTTTCTTCCCATCTGTGACATCCTCTTCTCCAATTTCTCCTGTCTTTTTAGGATACCCTAATATCTAGCTTCTTTATTTCATTCAGTCTGCTCTTTTATCGTCTCACCTTGTCTACTCTTTTCTCTCCTCTCATATTCTCTTTTTTTTCTCCAGCCAACCAGCTAATTCTCCCTGATAGATTACCTATTATCTATATATACACACAGAGAGATATTATTTTAATTTTATTGACCTCTTCTTCAGATGATTCCTCCCTTCCCTCTAGATCATCTTCTTCTCACTTCTATCCACTTTCCCTCTTTTCTCCATCATTCTCTCCTCTACTCTATTCTCTACTTCTCTAGTTTCTCAGCAACTTCTCTCTCATCCAGCTTTTCTCTTACATATCCATTTGCTATCCATCCTTTTCTTGGCCACCTTCTGTTCTCCCGAATTCTTGCAGGAAACACATCAGAAATAACAAATTTGAAGTAATGAGAGACTAGCATATTGGCTGGATTCAAATACATCAATGATCATGAAGATGGCACAGAGCTGAACAAAGTTTTGTTCTGTTATACATCAGGTTACCATGAGTCAGAGCAGATTCAACAGCAACAACAGTATACAGGCAAGCACACTACATTTATTCACCACATATTTACCAAGCTTGTATTATTTGAATTTCATTCTTCAAATAACAAGTACACAAATTTGAAATAGTCATAGAATCTGCACTGAAGGATCTCAATTATCCATTCAATAAATGTCCACTCAGACAAAATTGACATTCATTAATGTGAAAGGGAGCTTCAGAAAGTAACAACTGACAACAGAGGAGCCAGTATAAGCATAAAAAGCAAACAAAAGAACCAAGAGTCTTCTAGTGTTGGGGCAAAGAATCTAATTGCATTGCAAATACTTTCAAACTATTCTTTTTAACAGCAAAATTCAATACTTAATAATTATAATTGTCATGGATTGAATTCTGTCCCCCCAAAATGTGTGTCAACTTGGCTGGGCCATGATTCCCAGTATTGTGTGATTGTCCACCATTTTATCATCTGATGAGATTTTCCTATGTGTTGTAAATTCTATCTTTACAATGTTGATGAGATGGAATTAGCGGCAGTCATGCTGATGAGGCAGGACTCAATCTACAAGATTGGATTGTGTCTTTAGCCAATCTTTTTTCAGATATGAAAGAGAGAAGCAAGCATAGAGACAGGGGTACCTCATACCACCAAGAAACTAGAGCCAGGAGAATAGTGCGTCCTTGGAGTTGGGGTCCCTGTGCTGAGAATCTCCTCGACCAGGGAAGATTGATAACCTTCCCCAGAGCCAACAAAGAGAAAAAGCCTTCACTTAGAGCTGGCACTCTGAATTCAGACTTTTAGCCTCCTCGACTATGAAAGAATAAATTCCTGTTCGTTAAAGCCAACCACTTGTGATATTTCTTTTATAGCAGCACTAGATGACTAAGACACAAATGATAATAATCAGTCATAAAAAACATATAAAATTATTTTGGATTTTACGCCTTCAGAGGTAGTAAAGTATGAAATATATTTTATATTTCATGAAGATTACAGTATATGTATCTTGGTACTGAAATGTATATATTTGGTGTAAACTTATATTAAACTCTTCAACATCCCCAGGTAAAATAGCATAACATATATGTTGCTATAATTATATGTGTGTGTGTATGTGTATGTATCACTGTATGTTTCAGAAACTATCTATTCAATCCTCACAACTCTGTATCATAGGAGTTGTTTGTTGTTGCAGTTAAACCTAGCCTATTTTGACTGACACAGTATTCAGGTTTGTGTACGTGTTTTTGTGAGTTTGTGGATTTAAGTGTCCTTGAATATGTAGATGATTCTGTGTTAGTCCATGTGTATATTCCAGAATGCATACATTTAAACATCATGAACATGTATATATACATATCACTGTGTGTCTCTGAATGTACAGATATGCAACTCTGTTTATATATGCATCTATAACACATGTCTCTAAGTATGTATATTAAAATTTTGCTGAAGATAATTCAAAAACAGTTGCAGCAGTACATCAACAGTACATGCATGCAAAAGCTAGACAATGAATAAGGAAGATCTAAGAAGATCTGATGCCTTTGAAGCATGGTGTTGGCAAAGAATATGGAATATACCATGGACTGCCAGAAGAATGAACGAGTCTATCTATCTTGGAGGAATTATAGTCAGAACGCTCCTTAGAAGTGAGGATGGTGAGACTTCATCTCACGCACTTTGGACATGTTATGAACAGGGAGCAGTCCCTGGAGAAGGATATCATGCTTGTTAAAATAGAGGGTCAGTGAAAATGAGGAAGACCCTCAACGAGGTGGATTGACACACTGGCTGCAAAATGGACTCAAACATAGTCATGACTGTGAGGATGGCGCAAGGCTGGACAGTGTTTCATTCTGTTGTACACAGGGTCTCTATGAGTCGGAACTGACTCGACGGCAGCTAACAACAACAAATATGTATGCATTTGGATGTGTTAGGAGGTATGTACCTGTAGGCACATTTCTAATCTGCAAACATGACAGAATTTCAATGGATTCCCTAAAACATGTCACTTTCAACCCAAGTCTACCCCGCCCAGTATACTTTGCCCTCCCTCCTGAATGGGGACACCACTCTCTGACCTCATTGTGTAGAGAAGGGTCCCATTGTCCACCAGTCTAAGCAGCTTGTTAGGCGTGGTCATGTTATGGGCCACTGATTTCTTCCCATTGTGGAAGAAGGTGTCAGGAGTCCAGATCTTACTAGCCAGGAGATTGTTGAGTGGTAGGATCTTCATGGGTCCATCAAATTTCAGTCTTTCATCATGCCAGGTCTGTCGAAAGAATACATCAATGGTGTACTCCTGGGGACAGAAAAGGAGAAAAGAGCGAGTAGAGTTCTGGTGAGGGCCCACAGTGCCCTTAGCAAATACTAATTACCTTGCAATATTTCCTCTAATACAGTGAAGCAGTAGTCTATTAACAATAGTTACTGGTGGGTAAGGCAAATGAGTATGATTGAAAACCAATGTCATAGTGATCCATAACTACTGAGATAATATATCTGATAAGGCTTTGCTTAGGAAGGTCACTACCAACACTGCCCCACAGATCATACAAGCTGAACACAAGCCTTTGGCTTATGAAAAGACTAAAGCCTCTTCTCCATGCAGTGGCATCTCTAGCAAGAACGTGTTCCTCATCTTGTCTCTCCTGCTGAACATCAAAGGACAAAATAATAATCACCATAAAACCAGAAACTTCTATTTTAACACATATCATTTCATTTGTGCTTCAAAATAACAATATGTCTAATAGGTTCATCAAAGATGAAGAGATTGAATATATTTACCAACTTCTGCAGTGTGAAATTGATCAAACATGCAATCAAGATGCATTGACAATTACTGGTGTTTGGAATGTGAAAGCTGGAAACAAAGAAGAAGAATCAATAGTTGAAAAATATGGCCTTGGTGACAGAACAACGCTGGAGACTGCATGATAAAATTTTGCAAGACCAATGACTTCTTGCGAATACCTTTTTTCACCAACATAAATGGAGATTATACATGTAGACCTCGCCAGATAGAATAGACAGGAATCAAATTGATTACATCTGTGGAAAGAGACAATGGAGAAGCTTAATATCATCAGTCAGAGCAAGGCCAGGGGCTGACTGCAGAACAGACCATCAATTGCTCATATGCAACCTCAAGTTGAAGCTGACGGAAATTAGAGCAAATCCACGAGAGCCAAAATACGACCTTGAGTATATAACACTTGAATTTGGAGACCATCTCAAGAACAAATTTGACACATGGAACACTAATGACTGAAGACCAGAACAGTTGCGGAATGACATCAAGGAAGTCATACATGTAGAAAGCAAAAGGTCATTAAAATGACAGGAAAGAAAGAAAAGACCAAAATGGATGTCAGAAGAGACTGAAACTTGCTCTTGAACGTAGAATAGCTAAAGCGAATGGAAGAAATGATGAAGTAAAAAAGCTGAACAGAAGATTTCAAGGGGTGGCTTGAGAAGACAAAATAAAGTATTTTAATGAAACATACAAAGATCTGGAGTTAGAAAACCGAAAGGGAAAAACACACTGGGCATTTCTCAAGCTGAAAGAACTGAAGAAAAAATTCAAGGCTTGAGTTGCAATACTGAAGGATTCTAAGGACAAAATATTGAATGATGAAGGAAGCATCAAAAGAGGATGGAAGGAATACACAGAGTCACTGTACCAAAAAGAATTGGTCCATGTTCAACCATTTCAGGAGGTAGCATATGATCAAGAACTGGTGGTACTGAAGGAGGAAGTCTAAGCTGCACTGAAGGCACTGGTGAAAAACGAGGCTCCAGGAATTGGCAGAATACCAATTGAGACGCTTCAACAAATGGATGCAGCACTGGAGGTGCTCACTCGTGTATGCCACGAAATGTGGAAGACAGCTACCTGGTCAACCGACTGCAAAAGATCCATATTTATGTGCATTCCAAAGAAAGGAGATCCAACAATATGCAGGAATTATCAAACAATATCACTAATATCATACACAAGTAAAATTTTGCTGAACATAATTCCAAATGGTTGCAGCAATACATCAACAGGGAATTGCCAGAAATTCAAGCCAGATTCAGAAGAGGATGTGGAACCAGGGATATCATTGCTGATGTCAGACGGATTCTGGCTGAAAGCAGAGAACACCAGAAAGATGTTTACCTGTGTTTTATTGACTATGCAAAGGCATTCAACTACGTGGATCATAACAAATTATGGATAACATTGGGAAGAATGGGAATTCAAGAACACTCAATTGTGCTCATGAGGAACCTGTACCTAGACCAGAACAATGGGATACCGCGTGGTTTAAAATCAGGAAAGGTGTGTGTCAGGGTTGTATCCTTTCACCATATTTATTCAATCTGTATGCTGAGAAAATAATCCAAGAAGCCAGATTATATGATGAAGAACTCGGCATCAGGATTGGAGGAAGGTTCATTAACAACCTACTATATGCAGATGACACAACCTTGCTTGCTGAAAGTGAAGAGAACTTGAAGCACTTATAGATGAAGATCAAAGACTACAGCCTTCAGTATGGATTACACCTCAACATAAAGAAAACAAAAATCCTCACAACTGTACCAATAAGCAACATCATGATAAACAGAGAAAAGATTGAAGTCAAGGATTTCATTTTACTTGGATGCATAATCAATGCCCATGGAAGCAGCAGTCAAGAAATCAAACAACGTATTGCACTGGGAAAATCGGCTACAAAGACCTCTTTAAAGTGTTAAAAAGCAAAGATGTCACCTTGAGGACTAACGTGTGCCTGACCCAAGCTATGGTATTTTCTATTGCCTCATACACATGCAAAAGCTGGACAATGAAAAACAAAGATCAAAGAAGAATTGATGCCTTTGAATTATGGTGCTGGTGAAGCATATTGAATATATCATGGACTGCCAAAAGAATGAACAAATCTGTCTTGATAGAAGTACAGCTAGAATGTTCCTTAGAAGCAAGGATGGCGAGACTTCATCTCGCGTACTTTGGACATGTTATCAGGAGGGACCAGTTCCTGGAGAAGGACATCATGCTTGGTAAAGTAGAGGGCCAGCAAAAAAGAGGAAGACCCTCAACGAGATGGATTGACCCAGTGGCTGCAACAATGTGCTCAAACATAGCAATGGTTGTGAGGATGGCACAGGACCAGGCAGTGTTTTGTTCTGATGTACATAGGGTCACTATGAGTCAGAATCAACTCGATGGCATTTAACAACAACAACAACGGGTTCATATTTTATTGTCTTCAAAAAATAATGAGCTCTTACAGACAAATAAGAGAAAAACATAAAAATGGGTAAATGAACAGAAAACCCATGAAATGAATAATTGCTAATAAATATTAATAATTTTCTTAATTTACTGTTAATCTAAACACAAATTAAAAGAACAATAAGTGTTCCAGCTTTTGGTAACAACACAGTAAATTGTTTAGATGCATCTTCCTTCACCTATTGATTTTAAAATCTGAAATATACTGCATTCAAGTAGTTTTATATATATATATATCTAGTTACATATAATTATATATATAAGTATATATATATATATATATAACTACTTGAATGCAGTAGAAAGAAACCAAATGTAGACAGAAACTAGAGGAGAGTTTACCCTTGAAAGATGGCAACAGCAATGGGTTAGAATTGAGTCTGTGACTTTTTTTTTCCTGAAGGTGCTCCCCACACCTAGAGTTTCAGTGGTGAAAACCACAGTGGCTTCAGGTGGCAGAGGTGATATTTCAGAGCTAGCAGAGAATCTGCAAATTCAGGGGTGGGAATTCTGGATGCAAGAAAGTCACCATCTCTGCCTGAATTTCTGGCTGACCACTACAATACACACACGGAAGAGGCCGCGGAGCCATGTTAAAAAAAAGAAAGAAAGAAAGAAAGAAAGAAAGCTGGCAAAAACAAGAGGGGAATCTCCCACTGTGATTGTTAAGGTTGTGTGTCAACTTGGCTGGGCCATGATTCTCAGCGGTTTGGCAGTTATGATGTAGTTTGGCAGTCATATGATGATGTAATAACTTCCATGATGAGATCTGATATAATGTGATCACCTCCATGATGGGATCTGCTGTGAGTAGCCAATCAGTTGAAAGGGAGTTTCCTTGGGGGTATGGTCTGCATCCAATATAGGTGGACTTTCTGGCTAGGCTCCTGTGCTTTTGCTCACTCTGGATCCTGAAGCTGGCTCCTGTTCATCTGACCTCTGGTTCCTGGGACTTGAGCTAGCAGTTTACCTGCTGTCTTGCCTACCAGTCTTGGAACTGACCTGCCAATCTTGGGTTCGCCAGCCCCTGCAGGTACATGAGTCAGGAGAAGCCTCTAGCCTGACCTACGGATGTGGGATTTTCCAGCCTCTACAATCGCGTGAGCCATTTCCTTGATATAAATATCTCTCTATATATATTTTGGAGCCCTGGTAGCACAGTGGTTAAGCATTTGACTGCTAATCAAAAGGCTGGTAGTTCGAATCCACCAGCCATTCCTTAGAAACCCTACGGGGCAGTTCTACTCTTTCCTATAGGGTCGCTATGAGTCGGAATTGACTCAATGCCAATGGGATATATATATTTATACACTTTACTGGTTTTACTTCTCTAGAGATCCTAGCCTAAGACACCCACTAAATGGTAAAACTACTGGATAAGGTTTGTGAGTTTGCTGTTTTCTAGACTGAAGGAATGCCCCAACTCATCACAGCTCAGAAATCTAAAGCCTTATTGACATAATGTATCAGAGGATAGAACTCAGGGTTGGCGGATGAGGTGAAAATTCAAGGGGAAGCCTTAGAAGCAAGGGAAGCATCAAGAGGATGAGTCCCAAAATCTGAGTACAAGCTCTTCTCAAATCCTTGACTGACCGCTAAACTACACAAAGCACGGGGGACACCTCCAGTTTCCCTGGTTTAAAAAGAAGCAGCTGGAAGCTGCTTAAAATCCTTTGGCTTAAAATACCCTAATGGCTTCCAATCACACCTGGAATAAATGACAAACTCCCTCCCTGACCTTGAAAGCCTCATAAGCTGACCCCTGCCTTCCTCTGTTAGCTCTTTTCCAACCACTCTGCCCTCTCCTCATTAGCCAGTCTGGCCTTTCTCTTCTTCCAGCATACAAAGCACATTCCTGGTGAAGGGTAGGGAGATCACATAATTTATTATCTAAACTGGAACAATCCTGAGAGTGAGAGGAGAGTTGGTTAATAATTATACCAGGACAACAGGTATAAACCACGACTGTGCGCAGTAAGAAACTATGAGTTGGGACTGACTTGATGGCACCTAACAACAGCAATAACATATCCCTAGCATGTAGACCTCTACTAGGCATATAGTAGATGCTTCAAAATATTTTTGAATATATAAATTATTGAACTAATCCTCATGAAAAGAACTACTAAAATAAGTTTTTCATGTAGTTGAAAATTAAACCAGAAGGAAGATGCAAGAAGGAATAGTGAGCATAAGGAAGAGTGAACACTTTGTCTAAACTTATTAGTAAACTAAACAAATACTGGCTTTCTACAAATGAAAATAAAAACCAAGGTATAACAAATAACTAGAATAAACCAACGTGGAAGGAGAGAAGATGGGGGTGGTTAATGCAGTCTTGTATTATTTGGGAGGAGAATGGTGATTTGCCTATCATTAGACTTTAGGTCAAGTATGTGTATTAACAATTAAAGAAAAAGAAATGGGAAAATAGAAAATGTTACAATCTTAGAGAAGGCAAAAAAAAAGAGAAAGTAAAACATGGGAAAAGAGAATACATAAGGTAATAGAAACAAACTAAATATAACAGGATAAATAAACAATGTAGCTATATTCCATGTACATACAAGAGTCACGCTTAAAGACACAAAAACACAGACAGACAGGTTGAACGTAAGGGGATGGAAAAATATGTATGGGCAAATCCTAATCAAAATAAAGGTGGTAGAACTGTAAAATACAGGCAGAATGGGCTTGAAGACAAACATTTTTCACTGGAATAAAATATCATTATATTAAAAAATGGAGCCTCTCAAGCAGAAAATATAGCAATTCTAAATTTGAATGTACCAATAACACAGACTCAGAATTCAAAAAGCAAAAATTGAATCATAAGGAGAACTTGGAAAACCCATAGGCTCTCAATAAATGAAAACTCAATCGGGCCAAAAATTTTGTGTGATTAGATTATCTGAATAACCAAACTGACAAGCATGAGCTAACGGATACACATAGACTTATCCACTTAACAGTTAGGAAAACACACACAGAGTATTTACAAAATAAATAAATAAATAAAAATTGACCAGTGGTAAGCCATAAGGCAAATCTCAAGAAACACGCTGTCATGGAATGAATTGTGTCCCCCCAAAATATCTGTCAACTTGGCTGGGTCATGATTTCCAGTATTGTATGATTGTGTACTGTTCTGTAATCTGATGCCATTTCCTTAGGTGTTGTAAATTCAATCACTATGATGTAATACGATGGATTAGCAGCAGTTATACTGATGAGGTCTACAAGATCGGATAGTGTCTTAAGTCCATCTCTTTTGCGATATAAAAGAGAGAAGCGAGCAGAGACACATGGGAACCTCATACCACCAAGAAAGCAGTACCAGGAGCAGAGCACGTCCTTTGGACCTGAGGTTCCTGTGCCGAGATGCTCCCAGATCAAGGGAAGATTGATGACATGAACCTTCCTTCAGAATCGACAGAGAAAGCGTTCCCCTGGAGCTGATGCCCTGAATTCGGACTTGTAGCCTACTGGACGGTGACAGAATAAACTTCTCTTTGTTAAAGCCATCCACTTGTGGTATTTCTGTTATAGCAGCACTAGATGACTAAGACACACACACAACGTTATAAAAAAATTTTTAAGAAATTGAACAACTTGCTACTAGAAATTTCAAGAAACTATAAAGGATATTAGAAAATACTTAGAACAATAGTGAGAATGTTTACATATGAAATCTTGTAGTGAGCTCTTAAAGTGGTACTTGGAGGGAAGCTGATAGCTTCAAATAAGCCTTAAAAATAGCCTCAAGAAGGAAAACTGATAAACTAATCTACCCCAAGAAACTAGAAGGAAAGTAAAGAAAGGGATGATTCAGATAAGAGCAAAAATCAATGAAACAGAAAACAAAAAATAGAAGTAGCAGGGGAGGTGGTAATAAGTGGTTTAATTTGGGACATAGAAGGAGCCCTGGTGGTGCAGTAGTTAAGCGCTCGACTGCTAACTGAAAGGTCGGCGGTTTGAACCCACCAGCTGCTCCGTGGCAGAAAGATGTAGCAGTTGGCTTCAGTAAAGATTTACAGCCTTGGAAACCCTATGGGGCAGTTCTACTTTGTCCTATAGGGTCGCTATGAGTCAGAATTGACTTGATGGCAGTGGGTTTGAGGTTTTTTTTTTTTTTAATGAACATAGTTGCAAAGACCCCAAATAAAATACTAGTAAAACCAGCCAAGAAATGTATAAAAATAACACAACATTATCAAGTTGGATTTTTCCCAGGAATGTGAAGATGTCCTAATATTAGGAAATCTATTGATGTAATTAACCATACTAAGAGATGAAAGCAGAACAATCATGCAGTCATCTCAACAAGGGTCAAACATTATACACACACCCCTCTTAGAAAACTAGGGTTAGAATGTGTGGTGATGTCTGTCATATTCACTGCTGCTTGTTGTCATTTGTTTGGCCTTTCTAGGAAAGTTGTTTTTTTTTTTTTTTAAGAAAGGAAAAATATTCTTTGTTTTGAAAATATTTTCACTCCCCTTAAGACTGTCAGATAAGCATCTAGGAAAGTTTGTAAAAATCCCCATATTATGAGTCCTGCCTCCCGAAATTAGGAGTTAAAACTCAAATTCCCAGCCTTTCTTGCAAGCTAGAATCAGGTTAGTGACCTAGGACCCACTAATCACTCACACACACACACGCACACACACAAAAACACACATCTCACAAGAAACTTCAATTCAGTAGTGGCAACCTGGGGAAACAGGGTCTGTGTGGGGTTTCTACTTTTGCTAGCGCAGGTGGTGGCAAAGGCACAGACTGGCCACTAAAGACGCAGAAGCATGTTCAACCTCAAAAGTAATCAGGAAAATACAAAAAAAAAATCAATTAGATATTATTTCACATACATCAGAGTGGCAAAAATAAACTGATAATACAAAGAGTACTGGCAAGGATGCAGAGAAATGGAGTTCTCATACACTGCTAATGGGATTATAAACTGATCTAACCAATCACAAGAGTAATTTGGCCCTACCTGAAAAAGTTAAAAATATACAAATTCTACAAATTAGCAATTTAATTGGCAGATACACACTCTACAGAAACTCAAACAAGTTCACAAGAAGATGTGTACAAGAATGTTCGTTATATCATTGTTTTTCATAGCTAAAAACTAGAAACAGCCTAAATGCACATTAACAAGAGAATGAATGAATGTATGACTGAATATTCATACAGTGGAATAGTTTATAGCACTTAAAATAAATGAATTAGAGTTAAATGCCTCAAAAAGGGCTTTCAACACACTCTATGATGCATCTTATATAAAGTTGGAAAATGTGAAAACCACTATTTGCTATTTATGAATTCATGTGATATATACATCCATAGGCATAAGCCTAAAGTATGTATGGAAATGGTGAAAAAAATCGAATTCGTGGTTGTGATTATATTGGAGGTAAGAGGGAGAGAGGGGAATGGGATCAGGGTAGGGTACACAGGGGATTCACTTTTATCTCTAAAGGCTACTTTTTAAAATATAAAAGTATTTTCACCAAAAAAAAAAGGTTGAGAAGTTAGAGGGTTGGCATGTTGTGGGGTTGTTAACCAATGTCATAAAACAATATGTGTACTACTGTTTCATGAGAAACTATTTGTTCTGTAAGCCTTCACCTGAAGTACA
>NW_004444215.1:1132016-1160132 GCF_000243295.1 Trichechus manatus latirostris
TACTGTTTCATGAGAAACTATTTGTTCTGTAAGCCTTCACCTGAAGTACAATAAAAAATAAATAAAAAATAAAAGTAAATACAGAAATTTTTTAAGATTTAAAAAAATTGGGTGATGGGTACATATTTTTAATATTTATTCTTATATAGTCAAAACTATTGGGGAAAATCACACAGTGATTATTTGCTCTATAAGTATCCTGTGACCTTTGGCCAAAAGCAATCTGATTTTGACCTGACCATTCTAGAATTGCTATCAATTCCTTCCTTGCAAACTGAGCCCTCGTATACTCTCCAAGGATGACTGCTTCCAGATTGACAAATGAATTCTGTTGTTTTGTGAGGCATTTAAATCAAATCTTCCAGATAATAAGCCTAAGTCTGCCCCCTGGGAAAGGCACTTAATACATTTCCTACACTGGGCAGAGATGACACTTAGCTCTTGGGGAAGCATTTCTGGCTTGGTGTCAGAGCTTGAATGGCTTCGACTTTCAGATATCGCTCAGGTTCCCATAAAGAGCCTACGAGGTTGATTCAACTTTAGCAGGATATGGAGTGAAGGCACCTGAGAGCTGCTTTGTCTTAGTCATCTAGTGCTACTGTAACAGAAATACCACAAGTGGATGGTTTTAACAAAGAAAGATTTATTTTCTCACAGTCTAGCAGGCTACAAGTCCAAATTCAGGGCATCAGCTCTAGGAGAAGGCTTTCTCTCTCTGTCGGCTCTGGAAGAAGGTCCTTGTGATACATCAATCTTCCGTTGGTCTGGGAGCATCTCCAGTACATGAACCTCAGGTCCTAAGGACGTGCTCTGCTCTTGGCACTGCTTTCTTGGTGGTATGAGGTTTCCATGAGTCTCTGCTCACTTGTCTCTTTTATATCACAGAAGAGATTGGCTTAAGACACTATCCAATCTTGTATACCTCATCAGTATAACTGCCACTAATCCATCTTATTACATCACAGTGATAGCGTTTACAACATATAAGGAAATTACATCAGATTACAAAATGGTGCACAATCATACAATACTGGGAATCATGACCTAGCCAAGTTGACAGATATTTTGGGGGGACACAATTCAATCCGTGACATGCATTATAGTGAAGACATTGTCACCGTCCCAGTATGGAAGACACTCCCCCTTATTTTGGCCATCTCCTCCTCCCTCAACGTAAAGAGAACAAAAATCCTCACTACTGGACCAATAAGCAACAGCATGATGAACAGAGAAAAGACGGAAGTTGTCAAGGATTTCATTTTACTTGGATCCACAATCACCACCCACGGAAGCAGCAGTCAGAAAATCAAAAGACACGCTGCATTGGGCAAATCTGCTGCAAAAGGCCTCTTTAAAGTGTTGAAAAGCAAAGATGAAGACTAAGGTGTGCCTAACCCAAACCATGGTATTTTCAATCGCCTCATATGCATGCGAAAGTTGGACTATGAATAAGGAAGACCGAAGAATTGATGCCTTTGAATTGTGGTGTTGGAGAAGAACATTGAATATACCATGGACTGCCAAAAAATGAACAAATCCGTCTTGGAAGAAGCACAACCAGAATGTTCGTTAGAAGCAAGGATGGCGAGACTTTGTCTCAAGTACTTTGGACATGTTATCAGGAGGGACCAGTCCTTGGAAAAGGGCATCATGCTTGGTAAAGTAGAGGGTCAGCGAAAAAGAGGTAGACCCCCAATGAGATGGAATGACACAGTGGCTGTAGCAATGGGCTCAAGCATAACAATTATAGTGTTTTGTTCTGTTGTACGTAGGGTTGCTATGAGTTGGAACCGACTTGACGGTACCTAACAACAACAACTGGTAAAGGATGGATAGATGTGATGCAAGAAAGAAGTGGCAATGAAACTGCATTTTCACTAAAGACTCCGCAGCCCTCCTCACATTGCCATCTCCACCATCTTTCCATACATTTTATTGAGAAAATGGTCTAAACTTTCCTATAAATAGGAAATCATGGAAGGTCACACGGGCTCAGTTCATTGAAATTGGGATATTAGCCCTTGTTCTGAGTCTCTCCTGGAAGACCATGGGCACAGGCTTGGTAGTAATTGCTGAGGAGAGCAGCCTTGTATTGTATGACCACCAAGCTCCATTTGTTGCAAATGACTAACACAAGCTTTTCAGTCATGATGGTTGTAAAATTCCCATTGCAACCAGCTTCCAACTTACCTCATGTATTCTGCACTAAATTTCTTTGCTTCTCTGAGTTTTGTCTTAGAAACATCTATCACTGTTCAGCTTTCATAGCTGCTCAATTCCATACTGTCACAGCTCCTTGTTCTCATGGATGGAGACACCACCAAAAGCACAACCAGCTGCTTGACCCAGAGGCCCTCCCACAATGCTCTCCTCACATGACCTATGTGTGTGGTTGCAGCAAAGTATAAAGGGAAATAAAGGGAAAGGGTTGGGAAGGTTTAATTGAGGATAGGGTACCGAAGCTTAGAGTCATCAATCAGTGACTCACTAGTCTTGCTATTCAAAAGTGTCTCCTAAGGAAAGCTACTTTCACTCTTTATCTTCAGGGCTTGCTACTACATTTCATGTCATCTCAACAAACAGTTACAGAGTACCTGTGTCAGGTCCTGTGCTAGGTGCTGGAGATACAGAGATGTAGCTGACATGTTTCCTACCTACGAAGAACTTTCAGTCAAGTGGAGGAACACAGTCATAATTTTCCCTCAAATTTAATTTTTTCCATCTCATTCATTCTCACTTTTAACAAACAGTTGAGAGTCTACCATGGGCCAAACACTGAGTTAGGGTACTGAGATGAACAAAATAGACATGGACCATAACTTCACGGAGCTTTCTCACAAACACTGAAGTTTGTGGGCGTCAGTGTTTGACCAAGGAATGCAACGGGTGCAAAGGGTTATGGGTGGTGCTGTTCTGACGCTCAAAATGGGACTACAATTTCCCCCTTTGTGAACAAAAGACTGTCTCTACTTCCTTAAGAAAGTATTCTGGGCCAGAACTCCCTGCTTGGCTTCAAATGAGTTAAGAAGAACTCAGCCAGCCCCAATTTTCATCTACTTCTTCAAGCTGTCTGTGGTCTCAGGGGAGCCTGGGTTCTTGCTGCAACTAATTGCTAAAATCAAGGACTGCCTATTGCTTCACCCCAAATCATACCTGACCCTGAAGCCAATTCCACAGTCTACTAAGTCACACATGAAGAAGACATTTTTAAAAACACCAGAAATGTGTTTCCCAGCCATAGTGATCATCGTTATTCTACCTTGTGACAGGATGGAAGTGCAGCTAAAAATAACCTGAGGTTTATTTGACCAAAGTCTGGCCTTCCTATCAGGAGAAAGCCATTCTGTTTTCTCAGCTTAATCATGAGGAAGAAAAACAAACAAGCAAGTGGAACACAAAACTTAAAAAGAGATAGAGAGAAAGCTTGGGTTGTTTGAAATGCCTCTAGAGCCTCCGCACACCCATGTGTGCCTGGGTGTGTGGAAAGATCCGGAAGAGGGGTTACTGGGGGAAATGGGGCTGTGTGTGTGCTTCTGTGCATTCCTGGGTTTAGGGGTCTGTTTCTAGGTACGTGTCTATGAAGTGTCTGGGATCGTATACAGGCTGTTTGCGTCTGCAGGTACTTGCTGTATACGTGCGCATTTGTCTGAAGGTATTTATGCATGTTGCCGTATGAGTGAGAGTGAGTGCGTGAGCGAGTGAGTGAGTCACTTCAGTTATTTGCTTATAAAAACCCGAATCCGTCATTAATTCCCAGCAATACCAAGAGAGAACTGCATATCCCCAGGGAATTTGTTTATCTCTAACACCTCTAGCTCTTTGAATTAAAATTAAAACGCAGAGTTGGGCTCCTAAGGAGTACTTGTTAATTGACCAACTAGCAACAGATTCTTGGATCTGAAGCTGTGGCATTACTTGTCAGCAAGTTGAGCGGGAGAATCTCGACATACAGGCTTCTTGCTGTCCCTATGAGAGAGTCATCTCCTCTATCCCTCCTATGTCAAACATGAGCTCACACTAAGTGCTAGAGAAGCCATGAAGACTTGGTACTTGCCTTCAGGGTGTTCACAAAGAGCCTACTACATGGCTGTATACTTCTCTTTATTCCACACTTGAAAGACAAAGTTCAGAGCTCAACCTTCCCCTTGCCCGGTCTCACAACTACTCACTTACTAATGACTCCCTCTCCTGAAAACTAGCCCGGTTCTCAACTGTCTCCTAGACCACTGATCAAAAAGCCATGTAAAGTCAACAGGCCTAAATCAACTCTCAGCCATCAGTCTTTTCCCCCTGCAGTCCACCCTGCGCAGATTGGCAGAGCAATTATTCTAAAGCAATACTTGTATATTTTCATTGTCCTACTCAAATCCATTCAATGGTGTTGTATCACCTACAGGACAAACTCCACTACTTCCCTATACAATTGTTTGCATTTATCCAACAAGTAGAAAGAATCCTTGTCCCCTGATAAGTAGTTAGCCCACTGAAAATGGAGATACTGGAGAAATTTAAGTAGCGAACATGAACATTTTGTATTCTTTCAACATATTTTCCCTGATTTTAATATTTTTCTTTTCAACACAAAGTCACTCATTCAACAAGAATTTATAGATACCTAATAACTTCCAGGCTCGCAGAGCAGATAATAGCTTCTTTGTTTCCCTAAATCACAGTTATTCAATCAAATGTCTGATACTTAGTAGTTATTGATCAGGTGGCCCATTGAGGGGGAGCGAGGATCTTGCCTCAAGTCTTCTCTGCATTCTTTGCTTTAGCAGCAAAGGAGAATAGTGGGAGGAGGGGTAATCCTTACAGATGGCTCATGAGTCAACCTCTTGCTAGCTCTTCTGTGCCCTGCCCTATGCTTTGAATCTGCACCATAGCTCTCCCCCTGCTCACATATGTAGAATAACCAGTTTCCAGAAGTTGTTTAGATTTTTCCTCCCAACACTTTGCATCACCCTGGTCAGACCATGTCCCCAGTGACTGAAACGCTGCCTAGGTGGACAGGGCCCAGTGGCAAGAAACAGGCTTCTCGGTTGACACCACTAGCTGCTTGACCCAGAGTCCCTCCCACAATGATCTCCTCATATGACCTATCTGTGCTAATAAGTGTGTGGTGTCAGCAGCCTGTGAAGGGAATGGTTAGGGAAGGTTTAATTGAGGATAGGGAACTAAACAGAGTTTTGAAAGATGTGTTGTAAAAGGAAGGGAAGGATACCCCTGATGGGCACATATGCTTTATATGTGAACAGGTGGGGAGAGGAGGGAAAAGATAGTTTGGGCTAAATGTAGGGGGTGAGGGTAGGGAGTTCATATAAGACAAGACTTCTCCTCAGAGCATAGCTATAAGGCCCTGCCATAGAAAAAACCCAATTTATTTTCTTTGATCTGTTTCACTTTTACCTTTGCAAGAACTATACTTACCATGTCAGTGTCTGACACGGGGCCAAAACTGGTCACATAGATGTCAGTCTTGACTTCAGTCACAGCATCTGAGCCAAAGAAAGTGGAAAAGCGGAGTGTCATGAAAGCCTGTTGCCTAGTTCAGAGAGAGTCCAGTGCAGTACTCTGAATGACAGCTAACTTGCTACTTCTGGGAAAGTGTACTTGGCACAGCCACAGGAAAACCCCTCTAAAACCTCTTACCTGTACTGTTTCTTCAAGAACATGTTAGGTACAGTTACAAAGTGTATCCCTTTAGATATCATTGAGAATTACAGCAGAATCTAAAATATCAAAGCTCAGGGAGGTGTTTTAGAGACCCCTGATAGTCCCACATGCTGGGCTCCCACACTATGCCTACCCTTACCTGTGGTAGGTTACAAATGCTCCAATATTCGGGAACGCAGGAGGATTGCACTCCCCTAGGCCCTTAAAGTAGGGCAAGGCCATGTGACTGGTTCTAGTTGTGGGAGGAAGTACTTGTGTACTTCCCTGGCAGGAACACTAATTTCCAATGCAAGACTCTCCCTGCTATGGTGATAATGGAAACACACATTGATGTGGAGCTACCATAAGATGAAAACAGCCTAGAAAGATGTGTCAATACATGAAGGGCAATTGCCCTGGATAGGTGTCTTGATCCACAATAGACTGCACTGAGTGAGAAATAAACTTTTGTTGGGTTAAGTGACTGAGATTTGGAAATGATTGGTATCACTTGATACTCTATATTTACAGTTGTCCCTTAGTATCCATGGGAGATTGGTTCCAAGACCCCCAAAATACCAAAATCCAAGGATGCTCAAGTCCCTTATATAAAATGGCATAGTATCTGCATATAACCTACACACATTCTCCCATATACTTTAAATAATCTCTAGATTACTTATAATACCTAATACAATATAAATGCTATGTAAATAGTTGTTAATGCTTACACTTAACACTTAATGTTTTCTCAGTCTTTGAAAGCATTTTATCACAAACCAGAGAGATCATTTTTGCCATTGTAGGGGCAGCAATAACTCTTCCAGGAATTTCAGTTTCTTTCTGCTTTATTGTGCAAATGCTCGATTTATTCTTACCGACCTTATGGCCCACTTTGGCAAGCAACATGCCACCTTTCAAAAAATCTAAGATTTTTATTTTCTGGAGAGATAGCACTGTAGGCTCCCTCTTAGCCTTTGAGGGGTTGCTTTCACCACTTCGTGGCTTTATAAGAGCCATTTTTTCACAGACAAACAATGCACACAACAGAAGTAATGAACAATCGAGACACGAGGCGAACAATGCTCAAACAACGAGTGCTGGAGAGAGACTGAGGCTCTGTGAAATGGTGGAAAGCTACAGAAAGTTATGTCTACACATCACTTCATTCCCATGAATTCAATGCAGTGCTCGGCATGCAGCAAATACAAGTTTTCCTTTTTGAAACTTTCTTTTTTTTTAAATATTTTCGATCCACGGTTGGTTTAATCTGCAGACGTGGAACCCATGGATATTGAGGGCTGACTATATTTTCCTTTATTGTAACTCTCTGTTTACTCATCTGCCTTCCCACCTAATCCAAGAACTTCTGAAGGGCAGTGTTTCGTTATCTCTCTATCCTCAGTACATAAAAAAGGGCTTGTTCCCCTAAAAAGATAAAATACTTAGGAGTAAATCTAACCAGGGATATAAAAGACCTATGCAAAGAAAACTACAAAACACTACTGCAAGAAACCAAAAGAGAACTACATAAATGGAAAAACATACCATGTTTATGGATAGGAAGAGTCAACATTGTGAAAATGTCAATTCTACCCAAAGCGATGTACAGATATAGTACAATTCTGATCCAAAACCAACAGCATTTTTTAACGAGATGGAAAAATTAATCACCAGCTTTATATGGAAAAGAAAGGCCCTGGATAAGCAAAACATTACTGAAGAAGAAGAACAAAGTAGCAGGCCTCACACTACCTGATCTCAGAACCTACAACGCAGCTGCTAGTCAAAACAGCCTGGTACTGGTACAATGACAGACACATAGACCAATGGAACATAATTGAGATACCAGATGTAATTCCATCCACCTATGATCAGCTTATCTTTGACAAAGGACCAAAGTTCATTACATGGAGAAGAGACAGTCTTTTTAACAAATGGTGCTGGAAAAACTGCATGTCTATCTGTAAAAAAAAAGAAAAGAAAGAGGACCCATATCTCACACCATACACAAAAACTAACTCAAAATGGATCAAAGATCTAAACGTTAACACCTAAAACGATAAAGATCATGGAAGAAAACACAGGGAAAATGCTAGGGTCCCTAATACATGGCATAAATACAATACAAACCATGACTAACTGCACAAAAATCAGAAGATAAACTAGATAACTGGGAGCTCCTAAAAATTAAACACTTATGCTCATCAAAAGACTTCATCAAAAGAGTAAAAAGAGAACCAACAGACTGGGAAAAAAGTTTTGGCTAAGACTTATCTGACAAGGGTTTAATCTCTAAAATCTATAGAATACTTCAACACCTCTACAACAAAAAGACAAACAATCCAACTAAAAAATGGGCAGAGGATATGAACAGACACTTCCCCAAGGAAGACATTCAGGCAGCTAACAGACACATGAGGAAATGCTTGCAATCATTAGCCATTAGAGGAATGCAAATCAAAACTACAATGAGATACCATCTCACCTCAACATTACTGGAACTAATCAAATAAATAGAAAATAACAAATGTTGGAGAGGTTGCTGGGAGATTGTAACTCTTATGCACTGCTGGTGGGAATGTAAAATGGTACAACCACTATGGAAAACGATACGGTGCCTCCTTAAAAAGCTAGAAATAGAAATATCATTTAAAAAAAATCTGTTGCCGTCGAGTCAATTCCGACTCATGTCAACCCTATAGGACAGAGTAGAACTGCCACACAGGGTCTCCAAGGAGCAGCTGGTGGATTCAAACTGCCAATCTTTTGGTTAGCAGCCCAGCTCTTAACCACTGCACCACCAGGGCTCTGCAATCCCACTCCTAGGAATATATTCTAGAGAAATAAGAGCTGTCACATGAATAAACATATGTACACCCATGTTCATTACAGCATTATTCTTAACAGAAGAAAGATGGAGACAACCTAAGTGCCCATCAACAGATGAATGGGTAAGCACATTATGGTACATACACGCAACGGTATACTATGCAACAATAAAGAACGATGATGACTGCGAAATATCTCACAATACGGATGAATCTGGAAGGCATTATGCTGAGTGAAATAAGTCAATCACAAAGGACAAATATTGTATGAGTCCACTATTATAAAACCCAAGAAAAGGTTTACAAACAGGATGTTTACGAGGGAGAGGAGGGGTAGGGAGGGGAAGTCATTAACTAGATAGTAGATAAGTGTTAACTTTGGTGAAGGGGAAGAGAACACACAATATAGGGGAAGTCAGCACAGCTTGACCAAGGCAAAATCATAGAAGCTTCCTAGACACACCCAAACACCTTGAGGGACTGAGTTACTAGGGCTGAGGGCTGGGTACCATAGTCCCGGTGGACATCTAGGTCAACTGGCATAACAGTTCATAAAGAAAATGTTCTATCTACATCCTACATTGATGAGTAGCGTTTGGGGTCCTAAAAGCTTGCAAGCAGCCATCTAAGATACATCTATTAGTCCCATCCCGTCTGGAGCAAAGGAGAATGAAAAAAACCAAAGACACAAGGAAAATATTAGTCCAAAGGACTAATGGACCACATGAACCACGACCTCCACCTGCCTGAACCCAGAAGAACTAGGTGGTGCCTGACTACCACCACCGACCACTCTGACAGGGAACACAATAGAGAGTCCCGGACAGAGTGGGAGAAAAATGTAGAACAAAATTCAAATTCACAGAAAAAAGACCAGACTTCCTGGTCTGACAGAGACTAAAGGAACTCCCTAGACTACGGCCCCTGGACACCCTGCTAACTCAGAACTGAAGTCACTCCCGAAGTCTACCTTTCAGTCAATGATCAAGCAGGCCTATAAAACACACAACACAAGTGAGGAAGTGCTTCTTAGTTCAATCAAGTATATGAAACCAAATGGGCAACACCTGCCCAAAAGCAAAGAGGAGAAGGCAGGAAGGGACAGGAAAACTGGACGAATGGACATGGAGAACCCAGAGTGGAAAGGGAAAGGGGGAGAGCACTGACACATTACGGGAATTGCAACCAATGTCGCAAAACAATTTGTGTATAAATTTTTAAATGATTAACTAATTTGTGCTGCAAATTTTCGCCTAAAGCACAATAAATTTTTTAAAAATCCTGAAAGAAAAGGTGGGGGAGGCTTGTTACTCAGACGGTATTCACCGAACATTTTTGGTATGTTGGATGAATTCCATCACATATCTTATAAGGTGGAAAGTAATACTCAGAGAAGTGAATTTATCCCACTACTGAGTTTGTCTTTCTTTTGTTTCTGTCTGAACCCTGTTTACCGTAACCATTACAGCCCATTCTAGCCCACTTACTCCAGCACGCCACAAACAGAGCGTAAGCCAGGGTAGCCTACCCTAGCCTAGCAAAGCTCGTTCCAGCCTACCAAACACCACATCATTACAGTAAATTCAAATAAGTCCCACTCCAGCCCAGCATACCTGACCCCAGTAGAGCCCACCAGTAGCACAGCTAACACCAAGAAAGCCCACACAAGACTTGATGTGTGTGTATCATGGAGCTGGTTACTGCAGTCTATGGCACTATTTCCTTTCTCTCATGGAGAGTTAGGGAACACACTTATTACATATGAAGCATATTCACCCTACTCACCCATCCCTGTGTTCTGACCCAGATGTACTTTTGATCTTGTTGACTTCCCATTTCCCAGAACCACCTCTTAGGCTTAATATACTGTGCTCCTTCCTACTCAGGCACTGATGTGTTCAATATACTCAAGGCCACTACTCTCATCCACAAACATTCCGTTTTCAGAAGAGACCATGAGTACCATTTAATAATAATCCACACTATAATCAACTCACCAAAAGACACAATTTACTCCCAAGCTTAATCAGTAAATAACATGTCTTTGAAACTAGAGCAGTGTTTTAAATCGTCGGGCTTTCAACTAGATCACAGGCTTCCCTAAGAGCTATTTCTGTGCAGGAAGAAGAAACAACACTTCAGAACCCAAAACAGACTCACTAAAGACTGTCTCTTTGGACACACTGCCAGGCTCATTGGCTGGATAAGCAAATGTTCATATGCCTACTGTGTGGCATAATGGTCTCCAATGTCCCTAGCCCTAAATCCATAAAACAAAATTAATTAATTAATTAATGAAAGAGATTGCAATTACATTTGAATCCAATATTCTAGTCAGGACATAGGTTAAACACAGAATAACTTTCTAAACTAGTGTAATTGTAAGGTAACCATGCAGCCTTCCAACTAAGGACCCAGGCTACAGAAACAAAGGGCAAGAGAGATAGTGGAGACAGCCTACAAAATTGATAAGTATGATGGGCTTGGAGAGTTAATGGGTAGAGTAGTTTAGGGTGGCCTCATGGCAATCCAACTGTGAAGCAACCCAAGGAAAGTCTCCCATCAACACTCCCTCTTCCTCTTGTTCCCCAGGCTAGCCAGGTCCTGGTCCCACTGGTGGTAAAGTCAAGTGGCAGGAGGATGCTTTAATACCAAGGGGAGAGTGGAGTCGCTGTGGATAGAACAGGAAGTGTCTATAACAAAGAGCCTTGTACTGGAATCCAAAGGCTTAGGTTCTGGATCTCTTACCCTGGATTGCCAAATGCCATAAGACCATTCTCCTTTCAGCTGCTCTTTTGCCTCCTGTACATTGAGGATTTGGGACCAGCCAAACTCTGAATTTTCTCTCTGTTATAACTAGAAACTCTGACTGTAGGGCCAAACAAGAAGCATCTGACCAAACGTGTTCAACGGTAGCACGAGGCAACTTCCTCAGCTGCCTGTACAAGGTAGGGCCCAGAAGGATTTATGGAAATCTGGTTTCAACCCTTCCCTTTCATTTAAAAGTCTCCCAATGATTGCTAAAAAGAAAATAATGTGGGAAGAGGAGACTTTCCCAGTGAGTTACGGCTCAGCAAAGCTTCAGAATTGCCTCTGGCTTTATAACAGGGAAGAGAGTTGGGAAGATTGCTCTAGTGGTCAGTCTGGCACATTGGACACCAAATCCCTTCTTCCTTTATTTCTATCTCAGTTGAAAAGAGTCTGGCAGGTAAGAGAAGTAGAGGAAGGGGTGAGAAACGAAGGAGAGGGAAAAAGAAAAAAGAGGAAAAGAAAGGAAGAAGGGAGAGGTAATTAGAGGAGGGTGAAAGAGAGGAAAAAGCAGGCAAGAGGATGAACAGAAAGAAGTAAGACACAGAGAACAGAGGAAAAGAAAAGGAGTGAGAAGGGGAAACAGAACTAAGTAGATAGAGAGCTAGAGATAGCAAGAGCAAGAAAGACAGCGAGAGCGAGCGAGCAAGAGAGCATGTGCAAGAAAGAGCAAGGAAAGAAAAATGCTGAGATTTAAAAAAAAAAGAGGTAATACTCTTTTTACCAGGGGAGCCAGAAATCTCTCATGCAGTGGGATGTGGAGACAGAAATTGTTATTTTTATCCTGGCAGAACAACGTAGGGAGGGCCATGAATGTGTAATTCTATCTTAGGCCTCTGGCCCTCTACTTAAATGCAAGATAAACACAGGAATATTTGACATTCTCCACTGGTCCACACAGGGACCACCAAGCCCCAATGGCTAGATCCATTTTCTGGCTAGAAATTCCAGCTGCCTCAGAGCAGGGTACCGGACAGCACATATAGAAGTACCGTAGAAGTATGGTATGGTGGTTAAAAGCATGACTAACTGGGTTGGAATTTAGGCTCTACCACTTACTCATTCCACCACGCATCTGTCAGTTTGTCATACTGTGGGGACTTGTGTGTAGCGGTGACGCTGGAAGCTATGCCACTGGTATTCAAATACCAGCAGGGTCACCCATGGCGGATAGGTTTCAGCTGAGCCTCCAGATTAAGACAGACTAGAAAGAAGGACCCAGCAGTCTGCTTCTGAAAAGAATTAGCCAGTGAAAACCTTATGAATAGTAGCAGAACATTGTCTGATATAGTGCCAGAAGATGAGCCCCTCGGGTTGAAAGGCACTCAAAAGATGACTAGGGAAGAGCTGCCTCCTCAAAGTACAGTTGACCTTAATGACGTGGATGGAGTCCAAGCTTTCGGGACCTTCATTTGCTGATGTGGCATGACTCAAAATGCGAAGAAACAGCTGCAAACATCCATTAATAATTGGAACATGGAATGTACAAAGTGTGAATCTAGGAAAGCTGGAAATCATCAAAAATGAAATGGAATGCATAAACATTGATATACTAGGCAATAGTGAGCTGAAATGGACTGGTATTGGCTATTTTGAATTGGACAATCATTTAGTCTACTATGCCGGGAATGACAACTTGAAAAGGAATGGCGTTGCATCATCATCAAAAAGAACATTTCAGGATCTATCCTGAAGTACAATGCTGTCAGTGATAGGATAATATCCATACACCTACAAGAAAGACCAGCTAATACGACTATTATTCAAATTTATGCACCAACCACTAAGGTCAAAGATGAAGAAATTAAAGATTTTTGCCAACTTCTGCAGTCTGAAATTGATCGAACATGCAATCAAGATGCATTGATAATTACTGGTGATTGGAATGGGGAAGTTGAAAACAAAGAAGGACCGGTAGTTGAAAAATACAGCCTTGGTGACAGAAAGATCGCATGATAGAATTTTGCAAGATCAATGACTTCTCCATTGCAAATACCTTTTTTCAATAAGGCCCAAGAACCAGAGGTCAGATGATGAGGAACTGGATGCAGGATCCAGAGCAAGCAAGCTTTTCCAAAATGTCCATACATATATTGGATGCAGGCCACACACCCAAGGAAATTTCCCTTACAACTGATTGGCTGATCACATCAGATCACATCATGGAGGTGATTACATCATGTTACTTATAGATCACAAAATGGAGGATAATTACATCAGATCATAAAAATGGAGGATGATTACATAATACTGAAAATCATAGCCTAGCCAAGTTAACACATGACATTAACCATCACACACAATAAATGATATGAACAAAAGCCCTTTATCTCATTATGGGCCATGATGGACTCTTCAGTCCCTTCCAGTGACAATCTTCCTAAGAGCAGTGAGGCTTTGAGGATTGAAGCTTTGGCCAAGAAAACAAAGCCCTGTCCTCCCTGTCTTCTTGCTTCCAGATCACTGGGAAATTTGGAGAATAAGTGCTTGCTGTTGTGCATATTTTTCTTTTTGAAATGAGCTCCCATTTGACTAGCTGTCTGAATCTGCTAGCTATACTGGCTTAGGGAGCAGGCTACAGTGGCTTATGGATAGACCCTCACAGATCTGAGAGTTAGAGTGGTCTCTTCTCACGTTAATGACTTTTCACTTTGTCTTTGATCATCCTTGGGTATGGAGACACTGTAAGTACTCAGTGACCCATTCCTTCCCACCAAATAGCATGAATGACAGATAAGCTCTCCAGAGGCATCGTTGTTGTTATTATGTGCTGTCGAGTCAGTTCCAAATCATAGTGACCCTATGCACCACAGAACGAAACACTGCCCAGTCCTTTGTCATGCTCACAATCGTTATGCTTGAGTCCTTTGTTGCAGCAACTGTGTCAATCCATCTCGTTGAGGGTCTTCCTCTTTTTCACTGACCCTCTACTTTACCAAGCATGATATCCTTCTCCATGGACTGATCCCTTCTGACAATATGTCCAAAGTATGTAAGACGTAGTCTCACCATCATTGCTTCTAAGGAGCATTCTGGGTGTACTTCTTCCAAGACAGATTTGTTCATTCTTTTGGAAGTCCATGGTATATTCAATATTCTTCACCAACACCACAATTCAAAGAAGTCAATTCTTCGATCTTCCGTATTCATTTTCCAGCTTTTGCATACATATAATGTGATTAAAAATACCATGGCTTGGGTCAGGCACACCTTAGTCTTCCACGTGACATCTTTGCTTTTTAACACTTTAAAGAGGTCTTTTGCAGCAGATTTGCCCCATGCAATGTTTCTTTTGATTTCTTGACTGCTGCTTCCATGGGTGTTGACTGTGGATCCAAATAAAATGAAATCCTTGATAACTTCAATCTTTTCTCCATTTATCATGATGTTGCTGATTGGTTCAGTTGTGAGGAATTTTGTTTTCTTTATGCTGAGGTGTAATCCGTATTGAAGGCTGTGGTCTTTGATCTTCGTCAGTAAGTGTTTCCTCTTCGCTTTCAACAAGCAAGGTTGTATCATCTGCATATTGCAGGGTGTTAATGAGTCTTCCTCCAATCCTGATGCTGCGTTTTTCTTCATATAGCCCAGCTTCTCGGATTATTTGCTCAGCGTACAGATTGAATAAGTATGGTGAAAGGATACAACCCTGACGCACACCTTTCCTGACTTTAAACCATGCAGTATACCCTTGTTCTGTTCGAATGACTGCCGCTTGATCCATGTACAGGTTCCTCATGAACACAATTAAGTGTTCTAGGATTGCCATTCTTCCCAATGTTATCCTTAATCTGTTATGACCTACACAGTCGAATGCCTTTGCATAGTAAATAAAACACAGGTAAACATCTTTCTCTGCTTTCAGCCAGGATCCATCTGACATCAGCAATGATATCCCTGGTTCCATGTCCTCTTCTGAATCTGGCTTGAATTTCTGCCTCCTCCCTGTCAATATACTGCTGCAGCCGCTTTTGAATGATCTTCAGCAAAATTTTACTTGCGTATGATATTAATGATATTGTTCGATAATTTCTGCTTTCGGTGGGATCACCTTTCTTGGGAATAGGCAAAAATATGGATCTCTTCCAGTCAGTTGGCCAGGTAGCTGTCTTCCAAATTTCTTGGCATAGACAAGTGAGTACTTCCAGCACTGCATCTGTTTGTTGAAACATCTGAATTGATATCCCGTCAATTCATGGAGCCTTGTTTTTCCTCAATGCCTTCAGTGCAGCTTGGACTTCTTCCTTCAGTACCATCGGTTGCAGAACATATGCTACCCCCTAAAATGGTTGAACATTGACCAATTCTGTTTAGTATAGTGACTGTGTATATTCCTTCCATCTTCTTTTGATGCTTCCTGCGTCGTTTAATATTTTCCCCGTAGAATCCTTTAATATTGCAACTCAAGGCTTGAATGTTTTCTTCAGTTCTTTCAGCTTAAGAAATTCCAAGTGTGTTCCTCCCTTTTGGTTTTCTATCTCCAGCTCTTTGCACATGTCATTATACTTTACTTTGTCTTCTTGAGCCACCCTTTGAAATCTTCTGTTCAGCTCTTTGACTTCATCATTTCTTCCTTTCACTTTAGCTACTTGACATTCAAGAGCAAGTTTCAGAGTCTCTTCCAACATCCATTTTGGTCTTTTCTTTCTTTCCTGTCTTTTTAATGACCTCATGCTTCTTCATGTATGATGTCTTTGATGTCATTCGACAACTCGTCTGGTCTTTGGTCATTAGTGTTCAACACATCAAATCTTGAGATGGTCTCTAAATTTGGGTGGGATATACTCAAGGTGGTACTCTGGCTCTCGTGACTTGTAATTTTCTTCAGCATCAACTTGAACTTGCATATGAGCAATTGACAGTCTGTTCTGCAGTTGGCCCTGGCCTTGTCCTGACTGATGACATTGAGCTTTTCCATCGTCTCTTTCCACAGATGTAGTCAATTTTGTTCCTATGCATTGCATCTAGTGAGGTCCACATGTATAGTCGCCATTTATGTTATTGAAAAAAGGTATTTGCAATGAAGACGTCATTGGTCTTGCAAAATTCTATCATGCGATCTCTGGCATCATTTCTATCACCAAGGCCATATTTTCCAACTACAGATCCTTCTTCTCTGTTTCCAACGTTTGCATTCCAATCACCAGTGATTATCAATGCATCCTGATTGCATGTTCAATCAATTTCAGACTACAGAAGTTGGTAAAAATCTTCAACTTGATCTTTGGCATTAGTTATTGGTGCATAAAATTTGAATAATAGTCACATTAACTGGTCTTTCTTGTAGGTGTATGGATATTATCCTATCACTGACAGCATTGTACTTCAGGATAGATCTTGAAATGTTCTTTTTGATGATGATGCAAAGCCATTCCTCTTCAAGTTGTCATTCCCAGCATAGTAGACCATATGATTATCAGATTCAAAATAGCCAATACCAGTCCATTTCAGCTCACTAACGCCTAGGATACCAACGTTTATGCGTTCTGTTTCATTTTTGACGATTTCCAGTTTTCCTAGATTCATACTTCATACATTCCACGTTCCAATTATTAATGGATGTTTGCAGCTTTTTCTTCTCATTTTGAGTCATGCCACATCAGCAAATGAAGGTCCCGAAAGCTTGATTCCATCCACATCATTAAGGTCGACTCTATTTTGAGGAATCAGCTCTTCCCCAGTCCTCGTTTGAGTGCCTTCCAACCTGAGGGGCTCATCTCCCAGCACTATATCAGACAATGTTCCGCTGCTATCCAGAAGGTTATCACTGGCTAATTCTTTTCAGAAGTAGACTGTTGTGTCCTTCTTCCTAGTCTGTCTTAATCTGGAAGCTCAGCTGAAACCTGCTCGCCATGGTGACCCTGCTGGTATTTGAATACTGGTAGCACAGCTTTCAGCATCACAGCAACATGCAAGCCCCCACAGTACGACAAACTGACAGACACATGGGGTTCTGGACCTTGGATTCACCATTACCAGTTTTCCTGTTCACTCCTGCCTTCTCATTCTTGCCCCTGGGTTGGTGTGCCCATTTAGTCTCGTTTTGTTCTATGGGCCTACCTAATCTTTGGCGGAAGGATGAACCTCAGGAGTTACTTCAGTACTGAGTTAAAAGAGTGTTCGGGGGCCATACCTTCGAGGTTTCTCCAGTCTCTCTCAGACCAGTAAGTCTGGTCTTTTTTTGACCAACACATATTTCAAGCATCAACTCCAATGGTTCCATTTGACTTCCACTCATTCTAAATATTTCTCTCCTCCAGCCTTTCCTCTACACCTATTATTTGCTACCTAACCCAAAACTTACCCAGAATGTAGTGGACAAAGCATTAAATCTGATTTCAGAAGATCTCAGTACAAAGTCTAGCAGTGCTACTGACAAGCTTTAGGACCTTTGATAAAACATTTGGCTTCCCTGAGCCTCAGTTTTCTTATCTAGAATATGAACGGTTTCAGCTCAAAGATGTCTAAGATGCTTTTCAGATAAAATATTTTATGAATCTTTGGTTTCCTGGTTTACATGTCCAGAGTAGATCAGAAGCACCAAATTACAGATTGGCCCAATGACAGAAATAAGAACTAAGCACTAATGGAGTAAAAAAGGAGGAGGTAGAAAAAAAATGATAATATCTAGGCTTCAGTCCACAGAAAGAAAATAACTCAAATGGTAGCTATGACTTTTCTCAGGTAAAGTATATGTGCTTAATGTTCTCAGTGACATTAATGTAGATCTATAGTAGCACCTTCCTGGAATATCTTTGCCTTCAGAGACCTTTCTAATGACATCTCTTCCTTGTGAAGCTGATGTTCACTTGGAACAAAAAACAATATTTGAATTTGTAGCTCCAGAGAAAAAGGGCACATGTGTGAAACTAGCCACCCACATAGAGAGAAATGTCAGTAATAGGTGTGGAAGAAATAAAAACATCAGAGAGCAGCCTCTTTAGCAGTTCATAGCTCTTCATTGCAAATAGATTCCACTCCCAAGAGCTAGTGGGATTTCCTTTGGGTAACATTATAACAAAGTTAGAGAGAGAAGTTGAAGCAGCGCCCAAATAATAGACCAAGAAATAGCTTGGAGGCTCACTACACAAGTGTCTTCTCCACTCTAGAGTCACCTCCTTGAGCCAGAACAAGCTGAGAGCCAGCAGGAAGTAATAAAGTCTTTAAAACAACCAAAATATGTTGTAAATATTGTAAGGATGCTCCAGTGTTTTTCCGGAGCCTACTGAGTCTTGCCTTACACATAAAATTAATGAGTGGAAAAGCCATTGGTATAGGAATCTGGAGACTTGGGTTAGTCCTGGTTCTATCAAGTTAACTATACCTCAATTTCCTTATCTGTAAAAGAGAGCTGGTTTCCTTGTGTATTTCCAGTATTGAAAATAGCATGATTTCCAAGCCCATAATAGACAAGAAAAGGCTGTCAGAAGCAGATAAACTATCATCTTTAAGAAATGTTTCGGACTTTCAGAACAGATGGCACAGGAAACATTGCATTTCAATATAACCCCTCTATTCAAAATGCACCATGATAATAGATAAAATATAAAACATACAACAAAAGAAGATATAGCGGTTTCAAACAAAATATAAAAATATCAAGAAATGGAAACAAAGCAAAGGAGTAAACAACATTGAAGACAGAGTTTGGGGTCCAAAAATAGGAAGTGGAGTAAAAGAAATTAAAAGTGCTCTGTACAAAACGGGAGACTGGAAGCAGGCTGAATGCTTGTGAGTCAGCTCTGGGGCTCGCCAGTCCCTTGAAAAAAGGTGGAAAAAGTGAAGCTGAACTACTGCCTGGGTATAGCTCTGTGTGAGGCTGCAGGCCTGCAGCAGGGGGAGTGACATGACACACAAAGCCACAACCTTGGGATTAGGAACTGAGCCAATGGCTTGTTAGTCCAGGAATATATAACCAATATCTCAGTGGAGAAGAAAATTCCAAAGGCTCTTATAAGTGCAGTCTGGAGTGGGGATCAGGGTGGAAGGAACAAAAAAAACATTACAAAGAAAGGAAAAGGGGTGAAAACAAAACTAAATTGGCTTCTGGTATGGTGGGGTGAATGCACTACAGCTTTTCTCTCCCAGTGATCGTAAATAAAATTTTGGGACAAAATTTCAAAAGCACCTACTTGAAGACTCTGAAAAGTAAACAAGGGCAGGTGGATTATGGAGGAGTCAAAACTTGGAGAAGCAACCCACAGGGGAATGAGCTTTTTATTTGACTTTTTGTTCCTTTTGTCTTGCAGTTTTTGCCCCAAAGGCAAAGCTTCATGGTACAACAGTGGCATAGGCAGCTAAAACTCTGATAGAAACCTCGTCCTTCTTGCCCAGAGTGAAAGGGGTTAAAGAGGAGGCTTTCCTAATTCTGTGTATGAACCCCCACAAATAATTAGGCTCACTGCTGATCTACACGTGCATGGGACATACCCAAGGCTTTGAGAACTAAATTATGAACTAAGATTTAAACTACAGTCCAAAATTTGGACTATCTCCTAAGTGGTACATGTAGAGACAAAACCAAAGGGTTTGTTGATCACGATCACCACCCCCTCCCCCAAGATGGCTACTGATTCTAAGCATTTCTAGTGAATCCTCAGGAGATGGTTTTTTTTTTTTCTTTTCCCAAATATTTTGAAAACTTCACAAAAGGTGTTGATACAGGTATGGGAAAATTATACTGTAATGGATTTGATAGTTCTGTTAATAACTAGCATTTGAGTAGCATTTTACAGTTTCAAGGTGCTTTTTCACATCCAACATCTTTAATTCTCACAATAGACCTCTGGGGGCAGGTATTGATATCCCTATTTCACAGGTAGAAACTAAAACTGGATTGACTGGGTTAAGGTAATTTAGCCAATAAATAGTGAATCCAGGACCCAATCTCAGGGCTTCCGATTCTAAGCACAGGTCTACTCGTACTTCATCACTGCTATTTTTGAACGCAAGAGTGAAACAAGGATAACAGTGAACAGAGTACCCTCACAGAAAGTTCCAGTCTTCCATTCTCTGTGATTATCAGGAAGTGGTGGAAGACTGGATATATTTTCTAATAAACGGTACTACAGGACATACTTCTTTCAAAGCTGGACCAGGCCAGAGTGTGGCACTGTAGGTTTATGTCAACTTAGAGGATGGCTCCTCATAAGAAAATATAAAAGGGCAGGTGCTGGCTATTATTGATATGAGAGGGAAAACACGAGAGTTTTCTGGTTTAACACTGAGTTTCTTGTTGTTGTTGTCACATGTCGTCGAGTCGGTTCCGACTCATAGCGACCCGATGTACAACAGAATGAAACACTGCCCGGTCCTGCACCATCCTCACAATCAATACTATGTTTAAGCCCCTTGTTGCAACCACTGTGTGAAACCATCTCGTCAAAGGTCTTTTTATTTTTCTCTGATTCTCCATCTTACCAAGCACGATATCCTTATCCAGGGACTGGTCTCTCCTGATAACATGCCACTGTGTCAGTCCATCTTGTTGAGGGTTTTCCTCTTTTTGGCTGACCCTCTACTTTACCAAGCATGATGTCCATCTCCAGGGACTGATCCCTCCTGATAACATGTCCAAAGTACGTGAGATGAAGTCTCGCCATCCTTGCTTCTAAGGAACATTCTGGTTGTACTTCTTCCAAGACAGATTTGTTTGTTCTTCTGGCAGTCCATGATATACTCAATATTTTTTGCCAACACCAATTCTTTGGTCTTCCTTATTCATTGCTCACCTTTCGAATGCATATGAGGAGATAGAAAACTCCATGGCTTGGGTCAGGTGCACCTTAGTCCTCAAAGTGACATCTTTGCTTTTCAATACTTTAAAGAAGTCTTTTGTAGCAGATTTGTCCAATGCCATACTTTGCTTGATTTCTTGACTGCTGCTTCCTTGGGCGTTGATTGTGGAGCCAAATAAAATGAAATCTTTGACAACTTCAATCTTTTCTCCACTTATCATTATTGGTCCAGTTGTGAGGGGTTTTGTTTTCCTTATGTTGAAGTGTAACCCTCACTGAAGGCTGTAGTCCTTGATCTTCATCAGTAAGTGTTTCCTCTTCGCTTTCAACAAGCAAGGTTGTGTCATCTGCATATTGCAGGTTGTTAATGAGTCTTCCTCCAATCCTGATGCTGTGTTTTTCTTCATATAGCCCAGCTTCTCAGATTATTTGCTCAGCATACAGATTGAATAAGTATGGTGAAAGGATATAACCGTAACACACACCTTTCCTGATTTTAAACCACGCAGTAGTCCCTTGTTGTGTTCAAATGACTGCCTCTCGGTCTGTGTACAGGTTCCTCATGAGCACAGTTGTGTTCTGGCATTCTCATTCTTTGCAATGTTGTCCAAAATTTTTTATGATCCACACAGTTAAATGCCTTTGCATAATCAATAAAACACAGGTAAACATCTTTCTGGTATTCTCTGCTTTCAGCCAAGATCCATGTGATATCAGCAGTGATATCCCTGGTTCCACATCCTCTTCTGAATCTGGCTTGAAATTCCGGCAGTTGCCTGTGGATGTTCTGCTGCAACTGTTTTTGAATTATCTCCTGCAAAATTTTACTTGTGTGTGATATTAATGATATTGTTAGATAATTCCTGCATTCTGTTGGATCACCTTTCTTTGGAGTGAGCACAAATATGGATCTCTTCCAGTCAGTTAGCCAGGTAGCTGTCTTCCAAATTTCTTGGCATAGAGAAGTGAGCATCTCCAGTGCTACATCCGTTTGTTGAAACATTTCAATTGGTATTCTGTCAATTCCTGGAGCCTTGTTTTTTGCCAACACTTTCAGTGCAGCTTGAACCTTTTCCTTCAGTACCATCGGTTCTTGATCATACAGCTACCTCCTGAAATGGTTGAACCTTGACCAATTCTTTTTGGTATAGTGACTGTGTGTATTCCTTTCCTCTTCTTTTGATGCTCCCTGAGTCATTCAATATATTGTCCATAGAATCCTTCAATATTGCAACTTGAGGCTTGAATTGTTTCTTCAATTCTTTCTGCTTGAGAAATGCTGAGTGTGTTCTTCCCTTTTGATAGTCTAACTCCAAGTCTTTGCATATCTCTTCATAATACTTTACTTTGTCTTGTCGAGCCACCCTTTGAAGTCTTCTGTTCAGCTCTTTTACTGCATCATTTCTTCCATTCGCTTCAGCTACTCTATGTTCAAGAGCATATTTCAGAGTCTCTTCTGACATCCATTTTGGTCTTTTCTTTCTTTCCTGTCTTTTTAATGACCTTTTGCTTTCTTCATGTATGATGGCCTTGATGTCATCCCACAACTCATCTGGTCCTCTGTCATTAGTGTTTAATATATCATATATATTCTTGAGATGCTCTCCAAATTCAGGTGGGATATACTCAAGGTCATATTTTGGCTCTCACGACAAACTGACAGATGTGTGGTGGAACACTGAGGTTAAGAAAGAACAACTTGGCAGTGTGTTTGGGAGACAAAATTCTCTATAAGAGTCAAAGGAATACAGAAACTAACAAAGACATGGGAGGAAAAACTACTCCTGTGGAGTTGCAAAGTGAAGATGTTTGATTCTAGGCAGAAAGCCTGGCCTCTGCTCACCTCCACCAGGCCCAGCACATTAACTCATTCCACAACAAAGGGAATGAGATGACATCTCACTTGCAACACACTGACCTACAGTGATTACAAAGGAGTCTCTATTGGAGGTTTTTGAGGGAAATAGAGAATCTTACTGCTAAAAGATACCTAGTACTGCCATCAAGTCTAAACAGAACCTCATCTCAAGCACTGAATGAACATTCTTGTGCTTATCTCCTTGTGTACACGTGTAAGAATTTCTGTTGGATATAGACCTATTAGTGAAATAGTTGAATTATAGAATATACATATCTCAGCAGATATTGCCAATTGTTCACCAAAATGGTTGTACCAATTTTCACTCCCCACAGCAGTGTGTGGAGTTCTCTTTGCTTCACTTGCTTGTCTACACTTGGTAATAACACTTCTAAATTTTTGACATGCTGTAATTTTCATTTCCTTATTTCATTTCCCTTAATGTCTAGTGAGGCTGGCAACACATGTTTATTAGCTATTCCGATTCCTTCTTTCATGAATTACTTTTCCTATTTAAGGTCTTTCATACACTTGCAATTAATTTTTATATGTGGTGTGAGGTAAGAATGTACTTTTTACATATGGATAACTTGTAGTCCAAGCATATTTTTTAATAGTCCATTCTTTTCTCACTAATATGTAATGCTTATTCTGCCATATATCAAGTTCCCATATATTCATGTAGGGCAGTTTGTGAGTATTCTGTTTCATTAGTTTTGATTTGTAGGCTCACTTTGAATTGAAGTCTTTGTGCTTGTTTTCACTTTTTTGTTTACTTTTAGTTAAATTTTGTACTTTTAACATTAATATTAACATTAATATTTTAAGATTTTTTGCATCTGTGTTCATGAGGGATTTTGTTCTGTAGTTTTCCTTTCATTTATTTATCTGATTTGGTTATAGTGGTAATTCTGGCCTCATAAAATGTGTTGGTAATTATTCATGACCATTGGGATATACAGTTGCCCACCAAAATTTTCTGCCTGTCAGGTTTATTGGGAACCTGCCTTCCCATTGACATTGTGCACTGTGGCAAGGTGGAAGCCTTTATGACTGAAACCAAAGAAACTGGTGTGTGCCACAAATTACTGTTTTTACAGGGTATTGTATGAGGTGTCTGTAGTTTTAGTAGGAAAAGTAGAAATTTTGAAAATTTTTATATGGGAAACGTATGGCCCAGTGGACTCTGGGGAGGGCTCTGGGGGAGTTTAATTAGTGGGACAACGTATGTCCCATTGTATTCTAAGGGTAAGCTTTTGGGAGGGGGCAAGAAAAAAAATTCATACTACCTACCAAAAATTCAGACTCACTCAATGATTCAGCATACTTCCATTAATGAAAACACATGGTACCAACAAAAAATTCAAAGCAGAAAATAATTGGGTCTTAAAAGATGTATAAGGCAAAAGGGCTGCCTGTCTTCATTCATTAATTCATTTAGAAAGCATGCTGCGGTCCTCCTCTGCAAAGTCCAACACTGGATTTTGTGGGACAGCATTTCCACACCTGACTGATCATCAGAATTGCTTGGGGGAGGGTTTTTTAAAATTTTCTTTAACTATAGATTGAGGGCCCCACTCCTAGAAATTCTGATTTGGTGGCCTGGGGTAGGGCCAGGAATCTGTTTTTCTAAAAGCCTTCTAGATGATTTTGATGATCCACAAAGTTTGAGATTCACTTCTCGAAGGGAATCAGAGACGAATAATTGCATCCTATAGGCCTTCTATCTAATTTTGCTCAGAGATATTAAGAACTCAACTCTCTCTCTCTCAGTTTCCAGTTAGCTCTGCCTGATAGATCTGCTTTGCATCCTGTTGCCGTATACTTGCTCTCTGCCTGACCCTTTTGTCTGTAGGACTCTCACATCTGTTATCCTTTGACTCCACATTCTGCAGCTTATAAGCCAGGTGTTCCCCAGTCTGTACTCAGCCCAGGTACTAGCTATAAGTTCTCTTTGGCTGTTAAGGAGGTGCCATTTCCAATACCTCCACTTTTAGCTTTGCCTTGATCATACTCCAGCTATAAATGATCCGAGTGTAACTGCTGGAACTGAAACTGGAACTTTTGGCTCCAATATCTGCCATCAGCACCACTGCTGTCATTGTTCTGCCTGCTGCCACTTCCTGAGAAATGTACTGATGATGCTAAGATCATGTCTTTTCTCCTTCAGACATAATTGTATCAGGAGCAATTGAGCTCCAGGTTCACAGGGGAACAGCCTTGGTAAACTCCATATTTAAAAAAAAAAGTCTCTTGAACAGTGATACTGTAGTCTACTTGAACAGCCTCCTGTTTACCTTTTCAAACCTGAAATCTCTGGAATCCCTGATTCAGGTAATTTTTCACTGCTTATGCCAGCATCTTCTCTGGGCCAACCACAGGAAATATATATCTGGGCAAAGTCCAGAGGTGGGGTTTCTGAGTCGCAGCTTGCTTATCACAGGGTCTGCTTGATGTTGAACAAGATTTCAGTAGTTCTGAAGTGAGGGCCTCCCATCCCCAGTCAATTAAACTTACCCAGCAGTGACTGAGTTTGACCAATTCTGCTGATAGATGGTTCATTCTTTTCTCCCCTGAAAACCTCCCTGATGTCCTCTCCTGGAAGCTTGAAGATAATGAGACAGAAAATGTGATCTAGCCATAGAAAATTTTGTGGTTGTCTAACCCTGCATGCCTGCTGAAAGTGGCCTGGCATGCCTATGCACAGAGGAATCTTCCAGATATTCAGGTTTATATAAGAGAAAGTACTTGGTGGCAAATAATGCTGAGAACTGTCAATCAATGTATATTTTGAAAGAGGAGGTCTATGTCTAGTCATTCCACAATATCACTCTAGTGAATCAACTGATCTCATTCATAACAATGAGTATGGTTCTCAGGGACTTTTGGTGGCCCCAAACCAGAAATACTACCCTACATTACATAATTATCTGTGAAATCTACATGGCCCTAAAAGTTACTGCAACCTTCCCTAACCCTCAAAATCCCTAAACATTATTATTTTGAATTTTAATCTCTTACCTCTTATTATAATGGGGCTGAGACCATACACATTACTACTCACTGCTATTCTATTTGTCAAAGTGCTCTTCTACCTCCAAGGACAGTCAAGCTACCTCATTTCTGTCCACCTCCTCCTCTGGGTTTTGAGTGTATCAACTGGTTCCTTGAAGAGTCTCAACACTGCTATACCTCCCATTGATGCTACTACTGATCCATTTACCTCATCAATGAATGATTTTCATAGAAAACCTTACTATACTCCTCCAGACAGAATACTCACTTCCATGGGAACAGCAGTTTCTACCCCCATAATTTCCACAAAACGACTACCACAAGTGATACCTAGTAGCTGGTCGTTCCCTGACTAAACCAGACGTCCCAGAAGGACCTCCATTACATCTGGTGCACCAAGAGTTGGGATGAGGAATATGTTGACCAGTACCGGACCTTGGGAGAAACAAGAAGACACTTGGCCTCCTCTCAATACATGTGAATTACCAGCTCGTGCCCATAGTTTGACGACCATGAACTGCCCTTTGCCCTTCAGGATAACAGTAGTAATCCATTTGCCTTCTGGCTCTGATGGGGATTGCAGGCATTCCCACTCTATCTTTTATTGCCGTCTTCTGTACTTTATTCCTTCTTTAGGGACAAGCTGGGATAATCCAGAGAACTGGAGTATATTTTAAAGGAGGTATTGAATGCAAGATGCCTTGGCCACTTCTGGTACCTGATTTGGTTAGTTATGTTTAAAAAATCATCATGATGCTATTTCTCCCACCTTCAGAATGTTCCAAAGACTTTCCAAGCCTTCCACTTATTGTAACCAGGGAAATAATGGTCTTACTCCACCCATGGCAAGGGTTTGAGAGAGGTGGTAACTGAACCAGTTCAGAAATGTCAATAGCTCCCACAGGCAAGGCGAAAGGTGATATATAGTATGTCTGTGTGGCTTTGTGACAGGACCTCAGGAAACTCTCCCCAGGCTCTATTTTCTACTCTCCCTTTAGAATCTACTTTTCTCACCCTGTGAATCTACTCTTCTCCCCTTGCTGTTAAGGTTTCCATCTTGTTGCCTGGTAACTGGTTTCTCACCAGTTGAGCTGTCTGCTTGGGCTCTCACTTTCAATTTCACCCCTGAGCATTTTCTTTCAGATATTTCTTGTCTCCACATTCTGTGGCCCTAAAATTAATCATTCTCCACTCAGCTCAGACACCAAAAATTCCCACCTGAATTTGAGACACTGGACTCTCACTTTGTTCAGAGAGAGAAACCATGATACAGACACATAAATAACTAACCACCCAAAAAGCAAAATCAGTTATATAGGGATCCTACCTATGACCTTTTGTTAGGCAATGATAAATTCCGACAGAGGGGAATAATACAAATGATAACTCACATTTATAGTGTTTAATTTTATACACACACACACACACACACACACACATTATTTCATTTAATTCTCACAATAAACCTGTAATGTATTCATTCATTGAACAAATATTCAGGACCTAATGACATGTGCAAAGACTTGGAGTTAGAAAACCAAAAAGGAAGAACCCACCCGGCATTTCTCAAGCTGAAAGAAATGTAGAAAAAATTCGAGCCTCAAATTGCAATAGTGAAGGATTCTACGGGGAAAGTATTAAATGACACAGAAAGCATCAAAAGAAGATGGAAGGAAAAGACAGAGTCAGTGTACCAAAAATAATTGGTCAACATTCAACCATTTCAGGAGGTAGCATATGATGAAGAACCGATGGTACTGAAGGAAGAAGTCCAAGCTGCACTGAAGATGTTGGTGAAAAACAAGGCAACAGGAATTGACAGAATACTAACTGAGATGTTTCAAACAAACAGATGCAGCACTAGAAGTGCTCACTCATCTATGCCAAGAAATTTGGAAGACAGCTACCTGGCCAACCGACTGGAAGAGATCCATATTTATGTCTAGTCCAAAGAAAGGTGATTCAACCGAATGAGGAAATTATCGAACAATATCATCAATGTCACACACAAGTAAAATTTTGCTGAAGATCATTCAAAAGAGGCTGCAGCAGTACATCAACAGGGAACTGCCAGAAATTCAAGCCAGATTCAGAAGAGGATGTGGAACCAGGGATATCATTGTTGATGTCACATGGATTCTGGCTGAAAGCAGAGAATACCAGAAAGATGTTTACCTGTGTTTTATTGACTATGCAAAGGCATTTGACTGTGTGGATC